>NC_081184.1:47510703-47878497 GCF_029867415.1 Vicia villosa
ACATCAATCACAAACGAATTTTCCATTGTTGAGGAAAGCAGAATCCTCAAGAGGTGCAAAATAAATGCCTTCTCAATCTAGGTTTCCCAGCCTAGAGAGGTTCAAAATAGTATTGTAAGAGACCAAAGTTCAACTCCAAGAACAAACTGGATAGGAACGGTCAAACAAAGCTTTGCCCCTTGAGGAATAAACTCAACTGGGGATTAATTCCATCCGGAAAAATGAGCTGAGGAGGAACACCGAAGCAAAATTCTTCCACGAGGAACAAACTCAGTGGGGATTATCAATCTCTGTGAGGAATTTACAGATCATCTTCTTCTTATCAAAAAGATTGGGCAACACATCAAGCTCTATTATGGGGAATCAGAGAAAATTTCTTTGGAGAAAATCACCATTCCGAACTTGCAGAGGGAATAAGAAGTTAACATCAAAGCAAACAAGTTAACATGCGGGGGATTTTAGTTCAAAACTCAACACAAGGTGAGAAAGAAAACCCAACAGTCAACCGTTGTCTCGAAACTCCTTGGTAGAGAGTGACATACTCTGGACTAATCATGGCAACAACCTTTGTACTTCAACGCTAATGAGGTGATCAAGGTAACTTCTGATTTACAACTTGCCCCCAGACTACATGGTCTATGAAAGGAAACTACCTCAAAAAGGTTCATAGAGATCCTTGGCATCATGAAGACTTGGAATAATCTGCCCCAGATCAACAGATTTTTGGAGAGATTTGTCAAATCTCGACGTAGCTGCCCCAGATTGACTAAACTTGGCACATTCTTTTACTCGACAAAGTCTTCGAGCTTTGCCCCATGATGGTAATCAAACTTGCAAAAGCATTATACTGGGAAAACAACATGCCCCTGGCAATGTTTTAGTTTTCTACTGATGATCAGATGTAAACTTCCTGGATATCAAACAAATGTTTACAAGCAGAAAAATGTTTATTCTGAGAATTCTAATGAAAATGCAACAATTATGTAAGTCTTGAAGTTTCAAAAAGATGTCGCAAAACCTTGTGAACGAATCACTGGTTAAGGAATGACATTGATTTTTTTTTATGCATATGATACCAACACAAGTTTTCAGCATAACCGATAGGAGTCAGGAACGCTTTCTTGTTTAAGTATGCTTTTGAAATAAACCCTGCTTCAATTAGGACTTTTGAGGGTTGTAACGTGGCCTGGTTCACGGTTTTCAGAAAAAAAAATTTAGGCTCAAAGTTTATTTAGCCCACCCCAACTTCGTGATGTTCTCCAGTCCTATGTTCAGTCAACTCAACATGAGTATTCATCTCTCAAAAGGATTTTGTGCCATTAAGGACCTAATGAAGCTTTCTTGGAGTAGCAGTCACCCTTTTGTCTTCGTTTTTGTATTCACACAGATTTGTTCATTATTGAGGACTTTTGCTCTGTAGTCCTTTCTTTTCACTTTTCACTTTTTTCCCTAACTTTTGCCTGGACTAATTCTTTTGAATTGGTCGTCCAGCGGGATGCTCTAACTTTTCCCTAAGTCACTTGTTTTCAAGTTTTTGACTTAGCGAGCTTTTTTTCTTCTTTCTTTTTTCTTTCCTTTTTATTCTTTTGATTTGAACAAATCGTGTGACATTGACTTTGTCTTGACTTGTTGAGAGGGTTGTGACTGCCTCATTTCTTGGCGGATGAAGGATAACCATTGTGGTTTCACATTTTCCAGCCTTTTGATGAGCGGGGAATAACCATTGTGGTTTTCCATGATCCAACCATTGATGTGGATATGACATGCTTGACCTTTGGATGCACAATCCTTTTTGAAATATGAACACTCGGTCAAATTAACTGAAGACTACCCTGCCCCAGGTTAAAAATTAGGGTTTTTTCGTTTAGAAAAGAAACTCCTACTTCAAGGCTCAAAGGGGTTATCAAGGGATTATCTTCCTTATATCTCCGGTGTTTGGGAATTTGAAACAATGCCTGTACATCATCAGCAGGGTTTTATTCAAGAGCATACAACCAGAAATTTTGCGTTTTCAAATCATCATCCTCCCTCCAATCTTTGCATAAGCAAGAGTTTGGCAAAATCAATTGGTATCATAATGCATAAAAACAAATAAACATGAGTAACGAATGAATTACTTCAAGACAAACATTATCATTGTATTAGCATTAACATTCAAAAATAAACAAGTTTCTACATGCAAACAATGCATTGAAAAACAAGAAATATTACAAATGGAAATCAATAAGAATACTAAAAATTGAGAAAAACTCTCTCCATCTGGGTTTGTGCTGAACGAAACATCTTTCGAACTTCAGGCTACCATAAATAGTAATTCAATCATGCTTTGGCAAAGAATTGGCTTGAACATCATAACCAACATCTTGGAAAGTCAAAATACCAGCATGGATTAATCTTTGAACTTCATTTTTTAGAGGCCAACAATTCTCTAAGTCATGTCCAGGAACATTCTGATGAAAAGCACAAGTAGCGTCGACTTTGTACCACCAAGGGAGTTTCTCGGGAACAGGAGGCGGTGACTTTATCCGAACCAAATTCTTACAAATCAAAGCAGGGTACAATTCTGTGTAAGTCATGGGGATAGGACCAAAATTCCCCTTTTGAGGTTAATTTTGCTCGTTCGGTGGAGGAGCTCGTTGACGAGTACTCTGTTGATAATCATGAACTGAATTGGATACAGGAATGACATAGGAAACATGCTGATATTGATGATGATTGTTTCCTCCCCTGATTCTCTTCTTTGAAAAGTCATTACCAAACTTCTTCACACTATCAGCTGAGTTACCTTCTTCAAGCAAACATTCCTTTCGGACATCCTTTTCTAGAAGCGTTTTCATATCCACCTCTCCATGGGAGTCAGTAAGTGTATGGACTACTATCCCCTTAGGAAAGGATGAGTTCAGAGTTTCAAGAAAGACCTTTGACATCCTTTCTTCCTTCATAGAAGGATTGACTTGGGCAGCAACTAAAGCCTCAACCAGAGCAGTCAGATGCTCCATACCAGCCTTCAAAGTAACCACCTCTTCACGGAGCTCAAGAATCTCTTGTTTGATGCTTTCCATTTCTTCTTAGTAAGAGTGTTGTACTGATGATACCAGGAGAAAGGAAATAAGGCTCGGGAAAAAATTCTTTAGAGAGTAGTGTGGTGTCGTTTTTTTTTTACCTCCCCGTTTCACTTGGGAGGACGGCACGCTAGACCCTTCACGCGAAATTTGGAAGGAGAATGCGCCCGTGGTGGGATGAATTTTGTTTCAGTTCTTCCTACGATATCACACGAACTTTCTTATTTGTCCTACGAGTAGGAAAGGGGAAAAAAGATCTCAACTAAACCCTAGGAGTTTGCTAAGTGTGGGGATTCACCTAGACTAGAAATTCTGGAGTCCGGGAGGTCGGTTATACATAGGGAAGTGTTTAAACACCCTACATATCTGTAGTACTCTACAGGAACCTTCTCTGTGTCTAAATGTGTTTGTGCTGCTAATGATTATTGGGAAAGTTTCTCCTTTGTATTAGGAGAAGGAATTGAATTGAATAAAAGAAAGACAGACAGACTGACTGACTATTTTTAGTATTTTATTAGCTCGCTGAGATTCCTTGCGAACCTCATGCCTACATATCCCTAATGGAAGTCAGAGCTTAATGTAGTTCGGGGAACTAATTAATTATTAATTATTTTTGGGTGCCTTGCTTGAAGCTCAAGGTTGAAGCTTGAATTAAATCTCTGTTTACGGTAAAGAGACATGAAGTTATCTTTACATAGAGGTATTTCTACTATTCCACCACAAACATTAAAAGAGTGACAGAATAACTGAATTCATTTCATTCAAGAGGGAGACCTTACTTGTGTATGTGCAAGTATACCAGTCAAATGCCTCTTAAATGAAAGAAAGATGCTCATCCAAATTAGGGAAAGTTACCACATGTCTGGGTTTTACTGCCAGCTCATGCCTTTCAAAATCCTAAATGGGAGACTTGATTAAAATGATGAAATGATGTAATGTTTGTTTGTTTGAATGTGGTGAGATAGAAGAAAGATCTCTCTATAGAGATAAGCTATGTCTATCTACTGTATAAAAGATTTGATTTTTAACTGGCTTGTATGAGGCCCAAGCTTGAGGCTTTTTGATTGATTGATTATTATTATGACTCTGGGAGAAAACTCCATTGGGGATTAATTTACAAGGGATTTTTATGTTCTGTACAAAGCCCAGAATTGAGGCTGACTCTACTTAGGGAAAATCTATTTTGATGGGTTTTATTTGGTGTTCTGTACAAAGCCCAGAATTGAGGCTGACTCTAACTAGGGGAAATATTATTTTCTGTCTTGTATGAAGCCCAAGGTTGTGGCGGACTCTTAAATAAACTGAGTATGGATGACTCTATGGGAAAAGATCCTAGATGTTAGGAATCTTTGACACACGACATATGATTTATCTGCCTTGTACAAAGCCCAAGGTTGTGGCTACTGAACAATGAAGGACTCACTGGGGGAGACTCTATTATCTGCCTTGTACAATGCCCAAGGTTGAGGCTGACTATTAACAGGGGAATTTATTGTTTTTTGGTGCCTTGTATGAAGCCCAAGGTTGAGGCTAACTGTTTTTTTTTGGATTTTGACTCTACTGGAGAATTTATCTATTAAAAGACTTATTTTTGGAAGCTAACCCTTTCCAGGGATTTTGACTCAGCTGGTGAATTTATCTTTTGAAAAGAATGATTTTTGGAAGCTAACCCTTTCCAGGGATTTTGACTTTTTAAACAGATTTTGGAGGCTAACCCTTTCCAGGGGATTTTGGATTTAAAGGAGTGATTTTGGATGCTAACCCTTTCCAGGGAATTTGACATTTTTTAGAAAGATTTTGGAGGCTAACCCTTTCCAGGGGATTTTACATTTTTTGGGGAAATTATCTCCTAAGAGAAATGAATCTTTGGTTTTTGAAGAAGTGATTTTTGGAGGCTAACCCTTTCCAGGGGTTTTAACTGCTGGAGAATTTATCTTTTGAAAAGAATGATTTTTGGAAGCTAACCCTTTCCAGGGATTTTAACTGTTTATTGACTGAACTTGGAGGCTAACCCTTTCCAGGGGTTTTTATTAGGATGATGGCAGAAAGATTATCTAATGAGACTTCTTGTTTAAAGCCCAAGATGAAGGCTGACTCTTGCTGAGGATAAGCAAACATGGATCTTAGACTCTGCTAAGGAAGATTAATGAAGATAAGGGTGACAGAGACTGTCCATGTCTCTCATTCCAAAAGGTGTACTCAATGTAAAATTGAGACAAACTTAGCTTGTTTAAAGTCTGGCTTAAATTGGAAGAAACTCACCAGGGTATGTTAAAAGGTGACTAAAGACCTGTTCCTATGTTTATAAGAAACCTGATGGGTCCTTGTATACAAGCTCAAGAGGAAGCTGGAAATGCTTTTAAGAAGCCTGTGGGTCCTTGTACAAAGCCCAAGAGGAGGCTAATCGAGGGTCATCGAGGGTCCTTGTTATAACACAAGAGAAAGCTATGTGGTTTTGAACTTATTTTGGCTTTAAGCAAATGGGTAAGAGGTTTCACCGGGAATAATTCCTCTTTGGGTGGATGTGTCCTATTTTTTTGGATTCTAAGGTTTTTGCCAAGATGTTTCACCGGGAATAATTCATCTTGGGGGTTTGAACTACAGATCTCTAATTAGGAAAGAGCCTTCACCGGGAAGACATTCTCAATCCTAGGTCATATTCCTATAATATATATATAGTTTAACTGTCCTAGGGTTTACACTCAAACGTAGTTCTAAACAAATATATACACAGTTTATATTTGACAGTAATTTAAACAAAGACTGTAAATTGAAAGCTTGTAAAGCCTAACCTGGATGGAGTGGAGGCCTTTGAAGAAGTATGTACAAAGCCTTACCAGTAATTGATGGATAACAGTTGAATATATATGATAAACAGTTAATGGTTTTTTGAAAACAGAAGAAGTGAAGATGGACATAGGTCACATAGGTATCTGAAGAGTTTCACTGGGAATAATGCCCTTCAAATACCAGAAGAATATTTTGAAAACAGAAAGAGGATTTTGTAAATACGGTTTTGAAAATTGACAAAAGTCAGCTTAGTTAAGGTAAAGATAAAATCTATACCTAAATAAGACCTAAATAATTAGGGTTTTATAATAAAATTATTTACAAGATAATTAGATTAAAACAAAATGAAAATATATATATTTAAAGTATTTAAGAAAACACTTAAAACATACTATTTTAAACCTAATTAAAATATATGAAATAAATAATATTTTTTTTGTGATTTTTTTTTGATTATTCATAAAATAGGTATATTAAATAACAAGTGTGTGAAAAATGAAGTGAAAATGATTTAATTTGATAGGTGAATTAATTGTGTGAAGTTGTGAGAAAAAAAATGAAGGGAATTAGTGGTAAAAAAATGGTTTTGTCTCCTCCAAGGTTTGAACACACGCCCTCTAGGTCACACACCCAAAACAAACACCACTGAGCCAACGCGCGTGTGGTGATAGTAAGCTGGCTTTAATGCAATTCATATAGTGTTCAAGTGTATAGAAGCAAAAAAGAAAATAAAATCAAAAGGTCTGAGGCGAGGGGGATTCGAACCCCAGACCTTGGGCATGAGGAGACTAAGAGCGCATGTGTGGCCACTGGGGCAAGTTATTCATTCGTTTATGAAACGCATATCATTAAATATAAAATAAACTCTGCCCTGGGATATGAAATTTGCGCGCCACCACCATTGTCATCTTCTTCCTCAAGCTCTCAAATTTTGAATTTCCGAACTCTCTCAACTCTCAACCATTCGCAAAGATGTAAAGACCAAGCTTGCTCTAAATTCACTCACGATTCCAGATATGTAACTAATATGAATTTATATTAACTACATCTATTGAATTATCTAAAATACGTGAAGAACCCTAAAATTTGAAAATTAAATTAAATGGCTATACTGAAGCATAAATGACTGATGATAGAGGGTTTTTAATCCTCTTATGATGCTGAATAGAATGGTGTTGAGTTTTATCCAAAAAGGTACATGAATTAAAGAGGTGGAGTTGAGAAACTTACCTCTGAAAATGAAGATCGTGAGGAAGTTGGAGAGCACCTGGGTTTGTATGAATGATCCTAAAAGCTTCCTTGGGACTCAGTGATGCTAACTGGATGCTTATTGTGACCTCAAACCTTCTGAATTGCTCTACTCGACTCCTTCGATTTGAGCTTCAAGTGAACATGGAGGATGATGAATCTGCAGTTACAGATGAGCTGCGACCATCTGAATAGCTTCACTATACTCTAAGGAATGTGCCTGGATGCTTAACCTTGCTTGGAACCTCCTGAATTATTCTGTGGTCCTCCAACTGCAAGTGCTCCAAATGAGAGGTGAAGATGATGATTCTCCACGCCCAGAAGTGTTCCAGAGGTTTGGATCACCTCTAAATGCCTCCCTCAATGTGTTTGAATACTTACTTTCAAAGAGAGAGCTTTGGTTTGAAGAATCCGAGTCTTCTTGCCAAAGGACCTTTGAAAAAACTAAGTATGAAGAAAGAAAAGAGAAAGCAAGAATTCTGTTGCTTTGGTGTGTTTTTCTACTGAGGTATGCTCTCCTATTTATAGGAAAATGGTTCAGTATAGTTGCAGAGGAGTGAGCTTGCTTAGTGAGGTTGATTTGGTTTTCTTGGCCATGAAGGAAGTTTGCAAATATCTCTTATGCAATGATGAGAATTTTGATTCCATTTGATCAATCCCCTAGCCCTCGATTTTGCTTGATCTTAGGGGACAATTCTGAGACAAAAATGAGCTCTAATTGGTTGGTGAGAAGATTCCTTGGGTGATTCATCAATTTGCCATAAATTCCCAAATGTAATCATTACATAATCACATGTTCTTGTTTTGGGAATCTTCCTCAATTCTTATGCTATGTTGAAAATGAATGCATGGCATGTTTTCAGATGTGTTATGGGTCGTGTAGCATCCATAAGTGAGGTCATGTGCACAAAATTTCAAAGTTCAAAATTGAGGCATGACCTATAATTTCACTTCATGAGGCCAACTTTGAACAAGCATAACTCTTAGCTCAAAATGAATTTGGAGAAGGTTGAACACAATTTGGAAAGCCCTAAACATCTACTTCAAATCATTAGTTTATGGTTCCTTCAGAATCCTTTGGCAAATTTGTGAAAAATGAGGCCAAAGTTGGAAGAAAACTAGGTTAAAACACTTAGAAAATTTTCTAAGTCTTTATGACCTAAAACTTCAAAATTTCCAAATCTCTTAAATGGTTGATCTTTTGAAAAAAGTTGCTATGTAAGATGTTGTTTTATTTTGCAAGATCTACAACTTTCATGTTGGAAGTTTTTTGAGTTGTGTAGGTGAAATTTTGAGTTCCCACAATGCCCTCAAAAACCCTAATTCCCGACTTTTTCGCTCCTTGATGATTCTTCTTGAATTTCTTTGGTCAAATGACTTTAATATCCATATATTGATGATATTTATCTTTGAAAGTCATGGTTTGACCAAAAATCTTAAAAGTCAAAGGTGATCCCATACAGTTGACTTTTTCCAGATAAAGTGAGATTTTGGACTTTTGTGTGGAATTAAGATCTTCTCCTCAAATGAGTGATGTAAATGGGTTATATTGAGGTAGTAGAGGTTCTTGAATCATGTCTTGAGTTTTGGATCCATGCCCTGATTAAAAGTCAACTATCCAGATGAATTAGGTTAAAAACCCTAATTGTCGACCAGATGAAATTGGTGACTGTGGATCTTGAATTGAGGTGTGATGTCCAGTGGATCTTATTGTATGGATCATTTGAAGATGATTGAAGTCTTTAATAGATGTCCTGGAGCTTTTTAGGGTTTCCCAAAGGTGATCCCTGATTTCAGTCCTTGATAGGCTCAAAAACCCTAGTCTGGTGACTTGAGTAAACCTGTACTCAGATGACTGAGTGTCTAATCAATTATAGGTGAATATAAAAGTGAAGCTTTTGAGTCCTATGATTGTGTTAGAGACCAATCCTTCTATTGATTGATCCTTTGCCTGAGTTTTCTTGTCTTTGAACATCCTTGATTAAATGCCAAATGAAGAAGTGACTGCTCTGGGTACTTGCTTTGACCTGATGAAAATCCTGAAGATATGTCATCTCAGTGGGGTCAAAAATTAGGGTATGACAAGCAGGACCAAATGCAGAATGATGCATGCAATGCAAATAATTTGTTTTTTTTTTAATTTTAATTTTTGAGTTTCAAGGAACTTAAGATATTAACTTGTAAACACTCAATCATTGGACTAAAGCTTCGATTAAGTTATCATCAAAATCAGTCATCCATTTTGGTGGATTAGAATTTTCACCCCATCAACACCCAAGATCCATTGAGTTTGATGAAACTTATGATGTTTACAAGGAAAGACCTCTAAGTTCCTTGAAAATCAAAAGAAAAAGAGTTTTCATGGATGCATGAATGCATGGTTTATGCATCAACTACAACCAAGAGCACGCAAGGTCACATAAGATCATAGTTCAAAGGTTCGACGTCACGAGCATGGAGCCATGGGTCCAACCATCCCAAAAAGTATGATCTAAGGAATTTTGTACCTGCCAATCGGGTTCTACAAAGGTTCCCAGAGTTTTCAATCTTCTATCGGATATTACCGGCACGCACAATTGCTCATGGGCGCCAATAATATGCCTAAAAAGACCTCGTCTGAGCATAGTATCACATGACAACAAGCTCAAATTGGTACTTGATCTTGTTTCTGCACTACATCCTAAAAAAGCTTAGATGGGTTAAAAAGGTTCTAGGCCATTCAGCTTCTACAGACACTCACTATTGAAAGTAATAGCGTTATCACGATGATTCGTAACAACCTCTACTACCTTCCATGAGGCCTCCACTGATTGGGGTTCCACCATATGATGCTCATGTTAACGATCGCTCCTGACATGCAACTATTGGTCTTACCACCTCCTATCTCAAGTTACTCACCAAAGTTCGGGTTAGAACTTTATCTCATCACAGAGGAACCATCGAGCACCAAAAAAAAAAGAAAAAACAAACAAAGCACACAACAGTATATAGAGGTAAAACACACAGATAAAAAAAAGGCTTAACACACTTAAAACTGGATCCCTAGTGAAGTCGCCATTTTTCTGTAGCGGGGAAAATCTGATATCGAAGCCATAAGATTGACTCGAATCAATATATCATTTGAAATCGCCACCGCGCTTTATTTTTTCAAAGGAAAAGGGAAAAGAACGTAAAACCCAAAGTTTTGTTTTTAAAACAAGAAAGAGAACTCAGGTTCGGGTGTTGATTATATGACGGGAAGATTTTAAGCACCCCTCATATCTGTGGTACTCCACAGGAACCTTTTTGAAAATCTGTGTCGTGTGTGCTAAAAAACGGTTTGTTTTATTTTTAAAATAAGCTCGGCAAAGCGTTAAGCTTTGTGCCTACATACCTCCTCGGTGCAATGGAGAAGTCAGAGCTAATGTAGTTCCGCTTAAAAGGAAAAACGTTTTAAAAAAACGAATAAACACTTTATCGTCGTTGGAGAGAAATACTCAGCCATTGATCTTGAGCATGAGAACAAATGAGTTCTTTGCATCGCAAATGAAAGAAGGGCTCCAACTCGGATAAAATCAACAAGTATGCCACTAGCTCTCTCACGCGGAAAAGATCTCATTATATCAATCAATTTCAAAATCGTGGGGTATAACCACTCGTTTCGACGATTAATAGTGTCTAAACTTTCGAAGAAAAGGCCACTAAGGGCGAAAGATATTTTTTAAGAAAAAGGTTTTGAAAAGATTTGCAAACATAAGAATATTTTGAAAAAGGGAGAAGATTTTGAAAATTTAAGAAGTGGGAGGAGATGAAGAGGCTATCCTATTGCGTAAAATAAAAGCTAAGGAAAAGAACGGTCTAACCGAAATAAGGAGCCAACACTTGACATTGTGAGTCAAGGTAGATTTCCCATCCTTTGGACTTATCAATACCAAACCAAACATTATCACTTGGGGATCCAGATGAAATTATTATCTTAGCACCACTTTGCATTAAGCACATTAAAATTCTGACGAAAATCGGGCAGAGTAACGGCTATTTTCGGGTAAAATCCTTATATCAATGCCTTGGAATTAACCATCAAGGGCTTTCAAGGAAATACCTGCACATACAAACAAAAAACAATCCAATGCCAGACAGACAGAATAACAACAGAGAACAATATCATAAGGGTCCAGAGGTACTAAGTCCATAAGTCCGAATCTCCAAAATGCTCAGGATAGTGACCAATAGTCCAAAAGAGCCTTAAGAGTTTTTTAGATTTTTGTTATTTATTAGTGTTTTAGCATAAAAGTAAAGTATGGTCCAAGTGGACAAAGAGAAAATAGCGGAAACATAAACATATGTCCAAATGGACAAAGAGAAAATAGCGGAAATATAAATGTCCAAATGGACAAAGGAAAAATAGCGGAATGTAAATATGATGAAATGATAAAATAAAGCAATAAAGCGAGAAATATAAAGAGCGGTATAATAAATTGCGGAAATTAAAGTTAGTTGTTAGATGTTAAAGATAACCATCTTGAAACTTGTCAAGTATGTTATCAAAGTTAGTAAGGAAGATCGATGGTGAGTGAAGGATGTTCTCGGATTTAAATTCAATGGACATTTATCAGAAGCTTGATGAAATCATAGCGACTACACGATAAACCTCCATAAGTCTTAAATCAACCGCATACAATTCTCTTCCATATTTGATCTTTTTTATTCGGGACACGAAATATTGCGCTATGTTAAGCAGATCGCCAAGTGATTTATATAGAAATCACCCTACAACGAGGCCGGTCAAAACTTTATGTGCTAATGCATGCGAGAGACATGATATGTAGATCATTCTCCGAAAGCAATACCGCACGAAAAGAAAATAGGTAACGTTCTAGTCTTTACTAAGAATCCATAAGAATTCTCAAAGTATTAAGACTTTCATCAATCAAAAGAAAAAAAGGAGAAGAAGAAGATAAAATGCATAAAGATAATCAACTCACACTATCATTAATATCATTCATCTAATATTATGGATTTGGTTCTTTCAAACCTATCAACATCCTAGATCCAATGATATTAATGAAGTGGAGGAAGTAGGAAACCAAAACAAGCATAAAAAAGGCAAAAAACCACATTCTGCCAGCAGGAAATCGATTTCATGCAGGGGGAAATCGATTTCCATAGTGCAGTTTTCAAAAAAAACAAGTTACGTTCAGCAGGAAATCGATTTCAGCCTTAAGGAAATCGATTTCCTCAGTGTAAATTTCAGCAAAAACAGCATTTAAAGGCATGAAACTTGACTTGAACAAATATACAAACACCTTATGATCACACATCAATTGGAGCACGAATTTTCCATCAAATCACCATCAAATAGGACCAATATAGCATCAAAGATGCATCACACACAAGCACAAAAGAATCACATTATGATAGATGAAAAAGGATGAAGCAAATTACCAAATCTTGAACAAAACTTAGATCTACTTCAAGAATCACCAACCCAAATCTTGATCTCTCAACAATTGAAGAAAAAAGAGTGAAATGGATGGTGGCTTAGCTCAAAGTTTGTGAGGTTCAAGATGTGACTCACAAACTTTATGAAAGAAAAAGAGCTTTGGTGAATTTGGTAAGGATGAGGAGAGAAATTGCAAGGGATTTTTTGGCTCTCAAAGCTTGAGAAATGAGAGAGTAGAGGTCTCTATTTATAGAATTGGAGCAAGAGTAGTGGCAAATTGGTCTTTTTGTGTTTGGTAATTAATTTGTGTTTAAATGGTGTTTAAATGGTATTTAAATGGTAAAATGGTAAAATGAGGTTAAAATGGAATTAATGAAGGGAGTTATTTTGGTGAGGTGGCAAATTGGTAAAATGACAAAAATGGTCAAAGAAAATAGGTGCCAAAATCAAATCAAGCTTCCCTCTCTATTTTTTTTTGAATTTCGCCTTAAGGAAATCGATTTCCCCCAAGAGTGAAATCGATTTTACTCTGTACCAGAAGAGAATTTGGGGCAAAATACACTAGGGAAATCGATTTACCCAGGAGGGAAATCGATTTCATGCTGTCCAGAATGTGATTTTGTTGAAAATTTCTGTAGGGAAATCGATTTACCCAAGAGGGAAATCGATTTCATCAGTCCAAAATGTGGAAAATGCCTTGTTTATTGCATGTCTTGGCTTGGTACCTACAAAACAAAAGCCTACAAAGAAACAAAGCAATATTTTTGGTATTTGGGTTAGTATAATATGCATACAAGATAAACAATCATTGGTGCTTGACGGTCCCTCTTATTGATGAGGTGAGTGCAACATCACAAACAAAACTTCCAAGTGAAGCTCTTGATTAATGATTGGGATATGAATGATATATGATCTTAGGGTCAAAAATTGGGGTATGACACAATGTTCAAGTCATCCATGCCTTCCCACAAAGCCGGTTTCACAAGATCATATCCCCACAGAGTAATCCTTAAGAAGATATCTTCAAATGTTCCTGTCCCAACAGAGACTTAGTTCCTCAACGGAGTTTACATCTTCGACACTGCCGGTTCCCCGACACGTTTCTCTTCTTCAAACAGGGTTATTCATCTCTCTTATCCCCAGTCAAGGTACATCAAGATCAATCATTCAAATGGTTCTCATCCCGAAGCAGAAATCATAAATCCCCAGCTGAGCATCTTCAAAACAAGATCAGGCATCAAAATCACAATGATATGGAGACTTATTTTCTCATTCAAGAAGGAATCATGAATACACTCCAAACGGCATAAGCCGTGTTCATACATCATATATCACATACATATCCATACATTGCAAACAGCGTCTCATGATAAACTCATACATACAAGTTTCTCATTTATTTTGGGAAACTTATCACATAATACATGCATCATGACATTGCATAAAGATTAACTTTACCTTTTTCAGAATGCAGGTACAAACAGATAAACAAAATCTCCAATCTTCAAATATCTAATTCAGTTACTACGAACGGTACTGACACGGTCAACTCTCAAAGATCTAATTCTATCATCACAAATGGTGTAGACACGATCATCTTTCCAAAGTCTAATTTAGTTACTACGTACGGTGCTGACACGACAAACTTTCAAAGATCTAATTTAGTTACTACGAACGGTGCTGACACAATCGACCTTCAAATATCTAATTCTATCATCACGAACGGTATAGACACGATCATCATTCCAAAGTCTAATTCAGTTACTACGAACGGTGCTGACACGAAAAACTTTCAAAGATCTAATTCAGTTACTACGAACGGTACTGACACGATCGACCTGCAAAGATCTAATTCTATCATCACGTACGGTGTAGACGCGATCATCTTTCCAAGATCTAATTCAGCTACTACGAACGGTGCTGACACGATCGACCTTCAAAGATCTAATTCTATCATCATGAACGGTGTAGACACGATCAACTTTTCCAAAGTCTAATTCAGTTACTACGAACGGTGCTGACACGACTAACATTCAACAACTACTTCTCAACACTTCAAGTTCAGATATAGTCTAACGTACGATTTATTCTGACTTTCAAAACTTATTAAGACAGGTGGCATCTTAAAGCCCACTTCATATCCCCAATACCTGGATGGCATCTCTAAGCCCATCCCCGATGGTACAAATTTCTGGGTACTCTAGTGTTTAATCCTCTTCCACCTTCAGATACCGACTAGCATACAAACCACTCTACATCTTCAGGTTTAAGAAGATTGAATAGGGGAAGCTGTCATACCCCAAAATTTGCCATCATATTTTGACTCAAATGATTCTCAACTGCTCAAGACAATATAAAAGTGGGCACACATACCTGGCTCCTAAGCAATTAACCTACATCTAGGGTTTTAGCTTTTCTATAGATCAAATCAAGTTCTAAAACCTCAAATGGATCCCATGACCTCTCATATACTTAAAAGGGTCCTCATGCCAAGATTCAAGCTCTGATTCACAAGATTGCCCAGACAAAAGCTCAAATAGTCAACAGTCGACTAGTTTGACCTAAAAGTCAACTGTGGTCAAAGTGCAGTCAAAATTCCTGATTTTATGTCAACATCCTTATTTTGAAGCACCATTCATCATTTGATCAAGTATTGATCATGATTCATCAAGGAAAGTTCAGAAATCAATAAAACCTAAAGTTTCTAAATTAGGGTTTTTTGACCTAAAGTCAACTGAACTTTGACCAGCCATAACTTTCACATGGAACATCAGAAATTTCCCATCCAAATCTCAATTTGAAGGAAATTGAATTCTCTACAACTTTGTCTCTAACTTGCCAAGTCTAAAAATGCTTCATTTGAGAGATATGGATCAAAACATTACAGGTCCTTCTAGAAGCTTGCAAAAAGCTGTTTTTGGTCAGGAGCCATATCATCAAGATAAAATCTCCAAATGCAAAAAGTCTTCCAAAGTGGCTTATAAAGGACATCTTGAGCTTTTCAAAAAGTCCTATAACACCTCCATACATTAAAAATTGAGAGAGTTATGACTTATTAAAGTTGGGCAAAATTGAGAAAATACATGAAGTGCAAAGTGAATAATTTTGATCTTTTAAGCCCATGGGCCTAAGTTTTGGTTTTGAAACTTAAATCTAAACCTACCCACGACCCAAAGGACCCTATATTCATTTTTATTATTTTTATTTATTTTGAATTTTGAATTTAATCACTTAAATTCGAATTAAAATTGAATGAAATAATGAAAATACTAAAACATTTGATTGAGATTATATTTCTATCAAATATTGAGGAATATATTGACATAAAACCAAGGGAATTTTGTGGAGAGAGAAAGAGATATGATTTGAACCAAAATAGAATGTTTTCATGCAAATTTCCAAGTCAAATTTGTTTCGATCAATCTTTTGATTCTTTCCCAAGTTTTCAACCCTAATATCTTCATTATATATACCCTAATCATTCTGCAAAAGGAGAGGACGAAAAAAAGGTGGAGCAGCCTAGAAAATAGGGTTCTAAGAGAAGAAAAGTTCTTTGAGACTAGGGCACGAGTGAAGAATAAATTCCAGGAGGATTCAAGACCATCTATTCGTCTCAATCGACTCCTCAGGTATTATAAGGCCATGTAGGATCAGAAATTATGTTGAGTCACGTTCATAACTCGTATCTCATGTTCTTCGTATGGCACCCATGGTTGATTTTCATATGTTGCATACCATTATGTTTTAATCGAAACTAACCATATATATGAGTTCAAGTTGATGTTTTGGACAGTTTAGGATCATCGTGGTTAACGTTTGGCGCGTAAACAAGCCATTGCCATGGCTAGGGCATGTTGAAGTTTCATCATCGTATCTGTCTTTCTAGCGCGTTTCAGGACAAAATATGGCCATATTCGTGTTCAGCAGAGGATTTTAAGTCGATCTGGGTAACTTGTATCTTTGCTTGATTCGGTTTTTGCAGGTATTCAAAATTCAGGATTTTTGCTACGAAACCTTCATGGAGAAGTCGTAGCTGGAACATAGCCAAATCGTAGCAAATATTTCCAGTCCCAAAGATGAAGATGATGAATAATGAAGACGACTCATTTACCCCACGCGCGTGATTCTCATTGGACGGTCAACAGATGGCGTTTCTCTCTCCGTTTGTGATTCGTTCATCCAACCACGCTGGGACCCACGTTGACTGCATTTTTGAGTTTGAATAAATAGCACGCATTTTGATATTTTATTTATTGATAATGGTATTATTAAAAACTAACAATACAGCGCAGTCGAGTAGGGGGCATTTGTTGTGGAGCGAAGAAACCTGAGATCGATCCCTAGCGGGAACCCCTTATTTTTATCAATTTGGCATGTTGAGGTTTGCTTATGGATCCAATGTTCTCCTCGCACGCGCAAGCACGTTACGCCCAATCATCCTGGCCATACGATCTCCTCAAATCCAGATCCTACGACCCAAAAATCCTTCTCCATGGTGCACACTCAGGAGACTGCTACATCAGATACTGCGCCTTCCTCATTTTTTTTCCAGGTTTGATTATTTATTCCTTTTTTAAATTTCCTTTCTTTCTCTAATTAATTTTTTTTTAATTTGATAATTAACTAATCCAAAACTATAATTAGGTTTATTAATTCAATTTAATTTAATTTAGGGGCTATAAGTAATTAGTAACTAATTTATTTTAATCAATAATTAATTTCTAGACTTAGGCTAATTTAATCAAGTTAGGATCTAGGTCTCTACTAGATTAATTTTGGTATAATTTTAAACCTTAATCAGGAATTAATTTTTAGATTAGTATTTATTTATTTCCTTAAGTTTTTCTTTAACTTTTGCCTTTAACCCTAAAAAATCAAACACTTTGGTAGATGTTGCCCATTAACTGTAGGTTAGGTTTTTTAGCCGTAAGGCTTTTGAACCCTGTTTTTCTTCCTTAACTAAATTGTTTATTCGCGATTCTCTTCTCATCCTAAACTCCAGTGTATGTCGCATGCCTTTAATTTCAATTGTTTATTTTATTTAAATTTCGCTTTTTATTATTTATTTATTTAAATTATTTGCCTTTATTTTAATTTATTTAAATTCTGCCATTTAAATTGTAGAAAAAGTGTATAGGTTTGCAAAAGGTTTTTTTTGTAATAGTTAGATTTTTATTTTCGCGCTCCATTCTTCCTTTATTATGTAACTGCCCCAAAGCCTTGTAATAGTTGTAGGTTTATTTTCTGCCCTTTAATTTTATTTATGTTAACTGCACGGTTAGTAATCTTAGGGAGTGCAAGCCTTAAATTGAATTAGGATAACTAATTACAAGATAAATATCTGAATTTAACCACCTGATTGTGCCACACACACACACACTTTTGGGTAACCCCTCTTGTTGCCTGTTGCCTTATATTGTTGCCTTACTAATTATGCCTTTGAAATAGTCAAGTCGCTCGATTCCGAGGATACCTAAAGCAAATGTTGCCCTCAGTTCATTCATCATCAGATTTGTCCCTCGATGTTGCCTCGGTAAATGATGATTTGTCCCCATTGCTAAGGTATCCTCGGATGATGCCTAAAAAGATTAATGACTATTATATCCTTCCCTTAGACTACTTGCCCTCTTTATGGTAGGGACAGTCTTATGGCGAACGATACTCTCGAAGAACCTTTCACATCCAATTGAAAGACTTCCTGCCCTCTCATGGTATGGATAGACCCTTTTGCCCGAATGACTTAAAGAACAAGAAAGACAATCTTAGGGTAGATGTTCTTAAATGCTTGCTCCACATTCAAAATTCAAAATACTTTTCACACCTGCTTTTCAAAACAATTTCCAAAAGGCCACGCTTATGTACGAGCTAAAGTCCTTATTCAAATCTTTTCAATTCACACACGACACTTTTCAATCAATTCAAACAAGTGAGCTAAGCAATTAAGAGCCCATGAATAACCATGGATACAAAGGGTGCTTACACCTTCCCTTTGTCTAACCTACCCCCCGAACTCAAAATCTTTCAAAGGTCTTTCCTGTTCTTTTTTCCTTTCCAATTGGATAAAATAAAAGTCGGTGGCGACTCTTGCTTACCGCGACATTTCTTTAAAGTCAGTTCACCGTGTTACACCTAGAAATCAACAAGGATGAACAAGGGGTTACTAAGAATACCAATGTCACCAAGGATGTCAATGACATTGACAATAATGATCACCCTAAGGCCAATACTGTAACCGATACTAATGTGGTAGACTTAAATGAGTACTCTGACGACGAATTACTTACCTCCTTGAATCCGAGTGTAGCCAACAGGCTAATGACAAGAAGAAAAGGCAAAGCTGTTGTTCAAGGATCACCAAAAGAGAGCACTCAAGTGAACAACCCTGCCAAAGACACTGTCAGGAAGAAGAGTACTTCTGCAGGTCCTGTTAAGAGCAAAGCTGTTACCAAGAGTAAAGGGGTTGGTCCTTCAAAATCTTGGAGCAGGGTCATTCCAAAGAAAAGAAAAGAGCGGGAAATTGTTGAACCTGAATCTGATGTTGAAGTAAATGTCCCTGACATTCCATCAAGGAAGAAGCCTACAACTAGTAAACTTGCTGCTAGAATCCCTAAAGTTCCCATTGATAATGTGTCATTCCATTATGCCTCTAGTGTCAGCACATGGAAATATATTCTCCAAAAGAGATTGGCTGTTGAAAGGGAATTGGCTCCAAATGCTCTTGAAAACAAGGAGGTCTTAGAGCTGATTCAAGAAGCTGGACTGCTAAAAACTGTGTGCAATCTTCCCAAATGTTATGAGAAGCTGGTCAAAGAATTTGTGGTAAACCTATCTCAAGATTGTGGCAATAGTAGAAGTGCAGACTACAGAAAGGTGTTTGTAAGAGGTAAGTGTGTATCGTTCTCTCCTTCTGTGATTAATAAATTCTTGGGAAGAACAGATGAAGCTCAAACCGAGCTGGAAGTAACAGACAACCAAGTCTGTCAAATGATCACAGCCAAGCAGGTAAAAAGCTGGCCCATGAAAGAGAAGCTAACTGCAAGTAAGCTGAGCATCAAGTATGCAATGCTTCAAAAAATAGGAGCAGCTAATTGGGTTCCAACAAATCATAAGTCCACTATCTCAACTGTGCTTGGTAGATTTCTGTATGCTGTAGGAACAAAGGCAAAGTTTGATTATGGAGCATATATTTTTGACTAAACCATGAAGCATGCTGGAAGCTTCAGTATTTAGGGTCCAATCGCCTTTCCATCCCTCTTGAGTGGTATAATTCTGGATCAATATTCAAACATTCTCAATGAACATGATGTAGTGTGCAAAAGAGAAAGTCCCTTGGCTTTCCATTACAAACTGGTTCAAGGAAAGCATGTTGCAGACATTGTCATGACATCAGCTGAAACTTCCAAATCTGGAGCATCAGTCAGTAAAGCAGAAGTCATAGCAATACTAAAAGAGACTTGCAAAGAACTGGAATCTAGAAAAATGTCTCTTGAACAAATGATACGTACTCTGGAAATGGATGAGAATGAGGAGTTTGCAGATACTGAAGAGATGAAAGATAAAGATGATCAAGAATTGGAAGAAGAAAGTGCTAGTCCTGCTGATGACTCTGAGAAAGAAAGTTCTTCAGACACCTCAGCTGGATCTGACTCTGAGCAGTAATTGCAACTAAAGTCTAGTGTGTTTATTTTTGTTTTATTTGATTTGTTCTTTTGCATTTAGTTCCGTCTGTTATTTTTTTTTTCGGTCAGTTAAAATTTTTGGACTTATTTAAACTCGTTGAGCGAGGAGTTTTTCTTTTGGTTTTGGAAACATTTGTGGCCAAACAGGGGGAGAAGTATTATGTGTCACCCCAGAACAACAAGAATGGTGGTTGTGTGTGATCAACAATTCTATTTTCTTATCTTTGTGTTGATCTGTTTGTGCTTGTGCTACTCTTGTGGTTGTCTGTCTGTTTTTTGTCTGAGCATTGTGTGCATACTGGTGATGTATGCTGTTTGTTTGTATTAGCTTGTGTTATTGTGTTTTGGTTATCCGCTGCAAGTTTTTCTCTGGTATGGTGTGACAGGATGTTTTAGCCAAAAATTTGCCAAAGGGGGAGATTGAAGGTGTTTGCATATTGGCTGCATTATTGGTAAAACATACCTTGTTGATTGTGTATATGCAGGTTGCATATATGTGTGGAGCTAATACAGGTTTTGTAGTGAATGTCATGATCGATGTCATGACATCCATGTGTGACAGCAGGAGCTGTTAGTGTTTATTAATTGTGTTTCCTGATTTATCACTTTTATCTGTTTAGGGAACTTTTTATTGAGTGCTGCAAATTTCGTTCAGAAGATCCTACTGACAACACATTGTGTAACAGACAGTTGGCGTGTGAATTAGGTTAACTTTGTTAACCCTAATGTGTTTCTCAAAAAGCCCAAGGCCCAAGACTGAATATAAAAAGACCTGCAATCCTAATTTGGAACGCAGACAGAAGATTGTGTATTGTGAAGAACTGTTGTTCTGTAACTGTCTCGTGTGATCCACGCTATTATCTTTGATGATTGCGTTGGAATTAGTTTGTGTTTTTGTTGTGTCACTCTAAGGTTTTAAGCACGAGTGTGTGTCTCTTGATTGAAGCTTTTAAGCAGATCAAGGTGTGTTTTTGAAGTGTGTCTTCTATCCGTAATTGTTTATTGTGTATGTGTAATCACAGCTGTGATTAAGGGGGAGTGGAATGGAGATATTCCATATCTAGGTAGAACCTAGGTAGAAGGGTCATTGGGTAATGATTAAGTGAGAAGTTGTAAACGGGGGAGCTTAGCTTTGAATTGAAACTACTGATAGTGGACTTCATCCCTGGCTTGGTAGCCCCCATAGTAGGTTGTTTGAACTGAACTGGGTAAACAATTCTGTGTGTTCTTTACTGTTCTATGTTGTTTTGTTATTACTGTCTGTGCTGCATAATTGTGGATGTCATAACATCTAGTTTGACATCGAGTGTGTGTTACTAGAATTTTCAGTTCTGTACAAAGAGCAATAATTCATCAAGACAAGCTTCAAGGATTTAAATAGAAATATCAATATACATGAAGATCCGATCAGAAATTATGATAAGTTCTGATAGAGTAACGCAGTGACATACAAAAAGCTACAACAACAAAGGCACACGCGGACATGAAAAAAAATATAATTTCAGCCTACAAAGTGCAAAAGTTCAGAATCAAAAGAAAAACTGTTACAAACATCATCATTAGCAAAACAGTTGCAACAAGTTAATGGAACAACTCCCAAGGTTGATTGAAGAAGCGACCAACATGCAGCACGTTGGAAAGAAAAGCTTAACCAAGGAAACACGCTACCAACTGTCATCATCAATCTAAGGATAAGATTCTGCCAAGAACAACACTTGTCATTCATGATTCAATCGAGACAAAGTATTCAAAGCAATCTTAAAACAAATCTCAACGGCTAGATTCGAACAGTAACTCATCAAGCTATATATATATATATATATATCAAACTTCAAACTTGAATGTGTGTCCATTGTACACCCAAAGTGCATTGAGTGTGCATCCAGAGTGTGTATCCATGGTGCAACTACAAAGTGCAACAAAAGTGAGATCCTGAGAAAAAATCTGTAGAAGAGCAGCTGAGCATGAAAGCGTAAAAGAAAAATGTGAAACCATGCTTCAGAAGTTACACAAGAGGAAACACATACTCAGTATGTGATGAATCAATCCATAGTGTCATTAAACACTAACTATAAGCCTATGTGAAGAAAACATAAAAGAGTGAAAAAGAAACTTCTGATGTTAAGTAGTATCCTCCAATGGAGTTTTAAGAAATCCACTAATACTTGATCCGTTCACACATTGCTCACATTGAATGACTAGAGAAACTGAATACACTGAATTGCTGCTCGAGAGTGTTTCATATTTGCTGATGATCATTAAATGTGTTATCAGCTGTAACAAGCTTCATGATTAGTATTCAAGAAGAAGGTGAAGATCTACGCACAAGAAGCAATCAACATGAGAGTTGGTGCTCCATATCTACTTATGAAGATGAAAAGAAGATGGACTTACAAGAAGGAATTAATTTCAAGAGTTGAAGCTCTAATCTCCTTACTCTGACTAGAAAAGACCAAA
Organism: Vicia villosa; assembly: GCF_029867415.1. NCBI lineage: Eukaryota > Viridiplantae > Streptophyta > Magnoliopsida > Fabales > Fabaceae > Vicia > Vicia villosa. The sequence goes on from NC_081184.1 coordinate 47,533,362, forward strand.
CTGAAAGAAACAATTAATACAAGAGCTGTTGCTCTTAATCTGCTTTCAGAAGAAGAAGAAGAAGAACATTGGAAGAAGCAACCTAAAACAGAGTTTTTGCTCTAAATCTGCTTGAAGAGGAAATGAATATCAAATCTGAAGAAATCAACAATAGAGTTGTTGCTCTAAATCAACTTAAGAAGATTTGAAGACGAAGATCAACATGAAGAAGCACTTAACATTCAAAGCTGATGCTCATACTCTACTTATCAACAGACATGCAAAGATCTTATCCAGAAGACAAATCCAAGAAGAATACAAGATGTTTTAAGTCTTGTAATTAAATGTTAAACACATAGAGTTGTTGCTCGTAGTGTGTTATATCTTAGGAAACTTCTGATAAAATGTTTAAGCACCATAAGTGACTTCTAGTCAGTGTGTCGTAAACATATGTACTTAAGAATAGGAGAAAATTTGCTTAACCAAGAAGCACACTTGTAATCTCCAGAAGATTGATGAACGTTATATCCCGATGGGATCACTGAACAGTTCATCATCTATGGTTAGTCACAGCATTTGGCTGTGTAGGAGTCAATGGATGTTATATCTATAGATCAGATCACTGAACAGTCCATTGCAGTTAGTCACGAGTAGTTAGCTTGTGCAGGGTTACTAGATTGATGAATTTTATATCTCGCTGAGATCACTGAACGATTCAGTCATCTAGGGGTTAGTCACTCGCGGTTAGCTTGTGTAGGGTTAGTCACAGCAGTTGGCTATGCAGGTTGTTAGTCACGACGGATGATCGTGCAGGTGCAATCAAGTTTGGTTATAGTGGATTAAGTCCTCTGTTGAGAGGAAAATCACCTGAGGAGGGTGGACTGGAGGTAGCCTTATTCATAAGGTGAACCATGATAAAAATGAACGTGTATTTTACTTTCTGTACAATTCATTTAACTCAGAACATTCACGCAGAATGTCTTCAGAACTGTACTAAGATAAGTCAGAAGTTCTAATGATATAAAGAAGTTAAAATGAACATCTCATTGGTTATGCAACTCTATTCCAAACATGCTTCCGAAACATTAAAGCATATCCAGAAGATGAGATACTAAGGGAAAGAAAAGAATTTAGGGAAAGGGAATTTTAATCTGATAAAGAACACAATTCCATCCCCTCTTTTCTTGTGTTTTTCTCCACCTTCAATTGGTATTAGAGCATGGCTCTGTTATTGATCTCAAGATTAAACACTTAACCGTGTAGAGAGATCCAGAAGGAGAAAAACCACACTGAGTAGAAAATCAACGTCATATCCCAACACTCAGTATAATCAGAAGATGTCAAGGCAAGATCTCAATACTCTGAGAACATCATCTACATATATAAAGGAGTTTTGTAGATCAACATCAAAATTTCATAAGAAGCTCAAGACATCAGAAAGAATGAATGTGCTTAAGTAAAGACACTTAAAATCAAAGATAAACAAGTGTAGCTGACTCATGGCAGGTGGTCATTTTCAATTCATCACTGCAAATCAAAGGAAGAAGACAAGGTAGAACAAGATTTTAGAGCTAAGACTCTTGAAAACATTTTTGCATGTAGTCATATGAATGTGGTCTACAGTAAAAAATGGACAAGATATATCTCGATTTTGAAGAAACCTATTGTTGCACCCCAATTTTCGACCACTAAGATCCCACCATATCCCAAGTATGTGGATCATCATCATCATCATTATCATCATGAATACCTCATTTGTTAACCCAAAATACAAAAAAGTTGTTGTTTGTTGCTTGTGTCCCAAGACAGGATACTAATCAAGAGAAGATTGAACAAATTAGGGTTTTGAGGCCCACAAAGGAGTTCAACATTCTTCTATGATTCAAAGGAGTTCTCCAATCAAAATCAAAGCCCAAATATGGTTCAATACAAGATCAATCACCTTCAAGTTCAGCAGAGGCCCCAATTAGGGTTTTTGACCTAATTCCACTAGAGGATTGACTTTTAATAAGGAAATGGTTCAAAGACTCAAAATATGATTCAAGGGCATCCAAATCAACATTATAGTCCATTCACATCATTCATTTGAAGAGGAGAGCTTGATTCATTTGGAAATCACAAGACAACCATTCATCTAGAAAAAGTCAATTGTACAAGTCAAACCTTTGACTTTTGAGGAAGATAGTCAAACATGGGCTTTTAAGGGCCCAAATCATCATCATATGGATATTGAAGACATTTGATCAAAGAAAATTCAAAGAATTCATCAAGAATCACAAAGTCAACAAAAGTCAAAGTAGGGTTTTTAAGTGCATTTTGACCTAGTTCATGGATCTCAAAATTTCACATACCCAACTCAAAAAACTTCCAACATGAAAGTTGTAGATGTCTTCAAATAAAAATCATTTTGTCAGCATCACATTTTGGCAAAAGTGATTATTTATAAGTGATTTTGAGCAAACAAGGTTTATGTTCAAAAAACTTGGAAAATTTTCTAAGTGTTTTACCTAGTTTTTCCCCCACTTTAAGTCCATTTTTCTCCAAGATCCAAAAGGAGTTTGAGGAAACTTTTAACTACTCATTTGAAGTATGTAACAAGGGCTTTCCAAAGAGCTAAGTTGCATTAAAATCCATGGCTTCATCCATGAGATATGATTTTGTATACATGGCACCATGAACACTTGAAATGAAGAAGTTTTATGAAGAAAGTGAAGAACCAAATCCAAAACCCTTGCAAATGTGAAAGAATCTCTCAAGTACAACCATTTTAACTTGTTCAAATGGCCAAACTCAGATGATTTCACTTGATTTTGAGCTATGGACCAAGTGTTCTAAGCTTTGTTCAAAATTCATGACATTTATGGACTAAAGTCATGACATCCACTCTAGTAAAGCAAGCTTTATGCACAAAGTCCACTCCTTGAGCCACTACAATGTCTCTTCTGCACCAAAAGCAAATTGAACACCACAAGCAAGCTCTCCAAACTCAGAATAAAGTCATGGAAGCATGCTTGAACTTGTACCTTGCCATTGGAACTCCAATTTTCTCATTTCTTCACAAGTAAGCAACCAAGTACAAAGTCACATGGGAGCTTCAAATATCTAATATTTTCCCTCCACAAATCCTAAATCTTGCCTATAAATAGAGGGCATTGCTCATTGCATCCCTTACACCAGAATTCTCCAAGTCCATAGTCACTTGAAATTCTCCATTTTTCTCATCTTTTCACTTTTATAGTGAATTCTTGTTCCATAAGTTCTAGGTGTCAAACAAAAGTTTGAACAACTTCTAAACATCAATTAGAAGTTGTCCATACCTCCCTTAGCCTCTCAAACACTTCCAAACCAAAAATCTCATTTTTCACTCTATTAAAGCTTTCTTTAAGCTCATAACATGCCATAATCCAAACCAAACCAATAGTTTTAATAGCTTCTATTTACCATATTGAAGCTATTTAGAACCCCTAAACACAAGCCAAACACCTACAATCCAAAATCACCCTTCAAATTTTCACTTTAAAGAACCTATAAACCAAAGTTTGGAATTTGAGTTTTACTCGTGCATTTTGAGGCCTTTTGAGTTTGATAGCATCTAAACATCACATAGAAGCTATCTAAACTTCTATTTTGCATCTGGAACATCATTTCCATAGCTAACTCACCATAACTTTTTCTCTTCCATGTGGAAATCGAATTTTGTTTTGCAGGAACTTTCAAGCAAATCTAAGCATTGCAATAGCTTCCTGGTGGTTTATTGAAGCTTTCTGAGTCCTTGATACATTCCCAGGTCATCTCAATTGCTCTCCAGACCTCCATTTTCAGAGGTATGTGACTCAACTTCGAGCTCCCTCAAAAGGAGCTCAATTTATGTGCTTCTTGTTACCAAAATGATCTATTTTGATTGATAGCCCTAATGTTTTGATCATTGATTGTTCATGATAAGAGTTTAATTTTAAATTTCAATTTTAGGGTTCATACGGTTTAGGGCTAAATTCATCAATTCTAGTTTGAATAAATTCATAAGACTAATATTGTTGAATTCGTGATAAATTATGAGCATTGTTGTGTTGTTGTTGTTGGTCGCGAGGAAGAAGATGAAAATCTTCTGAGTTTTTAAAATTTAAAAATGGCGCGCTATTTTAAAATATATTGAATTAGAGTTGAGTTACAAACGACTACATTGTTACAACTCAATTGGCAAAGCGCTTCCCACTTCTCATGACCATAAAGTCTGGGGTTTGAATCCCCCTCGCCCCAGACTTTTGTATTATTTTGTGATTTTTCCAAACTTAACATATTTTGAACTGAGTGTATCCTTTTGTCACCACACACGCCTAACTGAGTTGGCTGAGGTTTTATGCATTGAGCCTAAGGGCGTGGGTTGATGGGTTGTTTACGTATAGCCTAAATATAGAACTGCAAGTGCACAGCCTATCGAAGTGATATATAAGATTATCGAACCACAGAGACCAATCGTCAATCTATCAACTCTATTGCTAAGGTGCTTATCTAAGGTGAACAAGAATATTGATGTTAGTGCAGTGCAACAAAGTAAGTAAGCGAAGTAAGTAACAATTTAAGCAACGGGTCGGAATGTAAATCATGAAATCAAACTATGGTCCAATCATGCATAAATGAAATCACTTATGGGGAAGTATTTTCTATCTGTAGCAAAGCATCAATTTAACAGGAACTTGTAGCTTTTGCCTACTAAGAACCGAGTTTACTCGTTAAATTAAATTCCTTTATTGTCACATATAAAGGGTGCCTTCCGCGTTAAAGAGGTAAACCTATTTTTAAGAAATTGATAGTTTTGACTTAACAGAAAAGTAATTTTGACATGGAAAGATCAACTTAAAGAGACTTTCGGCTTTTGACCAAGAGTCAAATTTCAAACCTACAAACGCGTCCGAAAATAGTTTCAAAATCGTTTTCAAAAAATCCTATTTGACCAACCAAACTGCTTTCGCTCTTTTTGTTTGGTTAAATAATAATCAAGTCATATCACTAGTATGGACGGCTTTCGATCTTACTCAATAAACATTTAAACATAATTGACTTAAGTTAAAAGCAAAACATTCCCAGAGTGTTCTCACTAGCATGATAATTGGAACACGATCATGATGACAATCATTACATCCAAACCTTTATAATTTAGCCAGACATAATAAGTGCGAGTCTATAACACATGTAGATTATGATAAGAGCGAGTAAGTAAAAGGGTGCGAGTCTATAAAACGTGTAGACTATGGTAAGAGCATTTAAAGTCTATAAAACGTGTAGACTATGGTAGCAACTATAAATATTGAAATGCAATTAAATAGAACATGCTCCAAGAGGAGGCTTTGATTTGGGTGCAAGTTGCGGAAATGTAAAAGTGGTATGAAGAACTTCAACCAAAGTGCTCCAAGACTCGATTACAACTCAATCTACACCGTAATAACTCCCCGATGTGAAGAGATTATTACTTTACAGAAAATGATAGTATATGACTTAAGATTGTACTAAGCTTGGTTAAACTACAAAATGAAAAACGAAATCTATTTATAGAGGATTCTGGAGGTGCATAAAGACATGAGTGCCCCTCAACTCCTTCTAAGCGGGAAGAGGTTTGTGAAGGCCGCGAGCGTGGAAGCCTCACCACGGGCGCAGTGTGTGCAAACAGAGGAGATCGTGGGAACGTGGCAGTTGGCCCCTGGGTGAAGTGGGCCACATCATAGCATCCCCTATAGCCGGCGCGGTGCTGGACGCCATAAGTGCAAATCTTCTTGAAAAACCCTATTTTCTTGGCGTTTTGGCTCGTTTCTTCACCAATGGCTCTGAAAGGTCAAGAGTCCTGAAAACAAAAGAAATAGAAGCATAATACAGGAAAATGATAATAAAAACTAAGGAAAACATGTGATATTCGAGTCAGAAACATAGTGTGATTCAGTGCGATCAAATCCTCCCACACTTAGACCTTTGCTTGTCCTCAAGCAACAACTCTTAGAAGTAGACGAAAGAAAATTCTGATGTCTACAGGCTTTAGGCAAAGAGGGCTTCTAAGTTCGAGTAAGGGTGTGTTGTCAGGCACTAACTATCTAAACCAAGGGTATCATTATGACACTATACGCAAGAATGCGATCATAAACCTCATAAGTATACATATCGACCCCTAATATCCTACTATGCTAAGACTCTTTTTGGTACGAGGTCCTTTTTCATTCAGGTGCAATCACATTAAGCTCGTTATCTGTACGTACTCATGGTGTAGTGACCGGTTAGTGATTCTGATCTCAAGAAATGGGGTTCTGGTACAAGAGTTAGTGTAACCCCTTTTTATTTCACCCACTTGTAGCTACGGGGGATCGGACTGTAGTCCGCCCTACCAAGTCCAGCATCAGATACCTCTGGACCAACTACAACGGGTGTGCCTTTTATTATATATATATATATATATATTTCTTTGTTTTTATTAGTGCTTACAACAATCTTGAGCTAAGCGATCTTGTGAGGATCACCCAACTCGTAGTCGCATGGATACTTTTTATAACTTTTTAAGGCAAAATAGAGATCATTCACTTATATTCATCGATCCTACACTTAGAGCATGCTTAGGCCGGAGCTGACTGCTAAGATAAACTACTTAAGGACCTATTTGTACGGTTTATTCAAAATCATAGCATAATGGGAAGAAAAGGGTCTAATCTAAATGTTCATAAGGCTTAAGGTGCTAAAACGATAACGATTTTTCAAAAAAACGAGTACCCAAGACAAAATAGACCTTATCTAGAACCTGTCTCATAGCCCAAATCCTTAAATACAACCATAATTTATTTGGAAAAAAAGTTTTTTTTTGTAAGGCTAAAAAAAAAGTGGGGGGAAATGAAAGGGTACACTACGCAGAAAGACTCGTTTATCACATGCATTTTATTAACTAAAAACAAAACATACTAAAAGGGAAAAATAAAATACGAAAGGGAAATAAAAGCGATAAATGCTCCTCCCACACTTAAATCGGACATTGTCCCCAATGTTCCAAGATAAGGTAGGTAGGAGGTACCTGAAAACGCTAGTGGGGTCCACTAGTATTCTCACCGTCCTGGGTGGTACGACGGGAACAACGGCTACGGCTGCGACGACGACTCTCTCTATCCAAGGCTAGCTGCTCCACTCTCTTTGTCAAAGCGACATTTGCCGCTTGTAGCTCTCGAGTCCTACCAAGGAGGGTACCTTAGGTCGCCTCCATCAACTGGAAGTGACTAGCATATGTGGTTTGGTGGAGGTGCTGTTGATTTTAGAAAGCCCGTTGACTTTCCATAATAGAGCGCAAGGAGCGGGCATTCTGCTCTTGGGATGCTTGCATGAAGGCCATGTTATCCGCCACCTGTTGTCACATAATAGCAAGGAGGGTATCCCTCTGGGCCTCTCGGGCCATATGCTCACGCCACATCTCCTCAGTGACATGGAAACTAGGAGTTGTACCTGCATGTGGGTTAGAAGAAAAGGGTGTAGTGTGTGATGGTGAAAAATGGGGTGGTTCCTCCGTACGGAAATCGAAATCATCATCAGTGTTGTTACCCTCATCTATAGGTAGATTTGGGGGCAACAGATCAATAAAAGCGGGAGCGTTTAGATCATAGGTCCAGTTGCGCTCAAATCTGATATTAGTACGACAGGTACAAGGCATAACAACACTGGGTACGGCGGCACCCCCGACCATAAGGTAATAACCACCTTCCGTCCTCGTCTTGCATAAACATATATCCTTCAAAAACTTAAGATTAGCAATACGAGGAGGAAGTGGTTCGAGGGTGGCAAGCTCCGTGTCCAATCCAATGGCACGAGCAATAATAGTAACCAGGCCACCAAAGGAAATCGGCCCACCTTTTCTTAAAACATGGTGCATGTGGGCAATCATAAATGGGACCGGATTAACATTGGTGTTGGTGAGGCAGCTTTGCATGATAATTAGCTCTTTAGCATTCACCTTGTTCGGGTTTTCCCGAGAAAAGATGGTGTATGCTAAAAGGAATCGAAAAACACGAAGGGCAGGATTATGGAAAACCTCCACCAGCGATGGGTCTGGACTGGCTGGCACGGTATAGGAACAGGATCTCCTCAGCAGTGACTAGATGGTCACAATAGCTCCTCCCAAAGAATGCGTGACAAAGAATCATCTCAAAGTACCGAAAAGTTGGATTTTGGATCTTTCTTGACAGCAGGGTAGAAAGGTCAAGGCCGGCTCCATCAGTAATGTCCTTCCAGAATTTGTCAATATCTCTGTCCATAAAGTAACTCAATGGCAGCTCAGTGGTGGCGGTCGGTCCAATTTGGAAACCAAGTAAATCCCCAAGCTCTTTGTGTTCAGGGTGTACTCAGTACCAAACAATCTGAAGTTAGCGCGCCCTCGCTCATATCCTTCACCCACCCATGGGTTATAATCTAGGGAGCTAAGGAACTCCAAAGTAAGGTTCTTGTAGGTTTTGTGGACATCATCAGCGTAATCATTCCAGCCAAGTTGGTTGCACAGATACCTGATACTTGGCTCAATCCCGAGCGCCTCCATGCAGCTCTGATCGGGGTACCTAGTGGGTACCATAGGTCTAGCAGATAAGGTAGCAAATCGGGCTCTCTGTGCTTCATCCTTAAAAATCACAACCATACCATCGGGGTAATTCATCCTGAAAATATAAACACGAGAAATTAGTCCTGATAACACACATATGTACTAGGGTAAAAATAAAGAAAACAAAATAAAAGTAAAAATAAACCATGGGTTGCCTCCCATGCAACGCTTGTTTAACATCATTAACTTGACGATTAGATCTTACTTTATGTAGGTATTGGTGGGTCTATCAGAATATGACTAGAGTAGTCAACAGACAAATCTCCCCCTTTGTATAGCTTCAGTCTTTGTCCATTTACCACAAACGGAGCGCATGAATCGTTTTTAATTTCCACTGCTCCAGACCTTAGAACTTTTGATACTTCAAATGGACCTGTCCATCTCGAGCGAAGCATACCAGGAAAGAGTCGTAATCTTTAGTTAAACAGGAGAACGCGGTCACCAATGTTGAAATCTTTCTTTATGATCTTCTTATCATGCCATATCTTGGTTCTTTCCTTATATATGATGGCATTCTCATATGCATTCAAGCGAAGCTCTTCCATCTTGTGAATGTCCAAGATCCGGCCTTTAGGTAGTCTAAATTCAAGGACTTAATTGCCCAATAGGCTTTATGTTCCAGTTTGAAAGGTAAATGACAGGACTTTCCATAGACCAATTGATAGGGGGTCGTTCCAATAGGGGTTTATAGGCCGTTCGATAAGCCCATAGAGCATCTTTAAGTTTCCCAGACCAGTCTTTTCTGGACAACGATACTGTTTTCTCTAGGATCTGCTTAATTTCCCTATTCGACACTTCCACCTGGCCACTGGTTTGCGGGTGATATGGTGTTGCTACTCTATGTTTTACTCCGTACTTTCTTAGAAGCTTGTTAAATATCTTAGATATAAAATGAGATCGTCCATCACTTATGACTAACCTTGGGGTTCCAAACCTAGGGAAAATGATATTCTTGAACAGTTTGATAACTACCTCGGTATCATTTGTGGGTGATGCAACAAGTTCGATCCATTTTGAGACATAGTCGACGGCTACTAGGATGTACTTGTTACCCATTGAGGAAGGAAAAGGTTCCATGAAATCAATACCCCAAACATCGAATAATTCTACCTCTTGAATGTTACTCAAGGGCATTTCGTCACGTCTTGAGATGTTCCCAGTGCGTTGGCATCGATCACATTTTGCAATGTAAGTGTGGAAATCGCGCCATACGGTAGGCTAATAAAGACCTGCTTGAAAGATTTTGGCGCATGTCTTAGACGTGGTTGCATGTCCACCGTAAGGTGCAGCATGGCAGTGTTCAATGACGTTGCCCACTTCTTCTTCTGGCACACATCGTCTGAATATGTTGTCTATGCCTCTTTTGAATAGGAGGGGCTCATCCCAAAAGAAATGTTTAACATCACAGAAAAAGTTCTTCTTCTATTGGTAACTTAAATCAGGGGACATGATATCAGCGGCTAGATAATTCACAATATTTGCGTACCATGGCGCGTTGTTCAAGTTTGTGATTTCCTCACAGGTTTCCTCTCCAGAGGTATGCAGGATATCTTTTCCAATTGTGTTTATCCCAGCCACTAGTCTTTCATAAGTAGAGTGATTGTCTATACGTATTAGTTCAGGTTTAAGATGTTCTAACCTAGAGAGGTGGTCAACAACTAAGTTCTCAGCTCCCTTTTTATCTTTAATATCCAGGTCAAATTCTTGGAGTAAAAGAACCCATCTGAGCAATCTAGGCTTATCATCTTTCTTACTTAACAAGTATCGGATTGTTGCGTGATCAGTGTATACTATTATCTTGGCTCCTACCAAATAAGATCGAAATTTATTGATAGCAAACACTACGGCTAGCAATTCCTTTTCTGTGGTTGTATAATTAATCTGGGCAGCGTCTAGGGTTCTACTAGCATAGTAAATAACATGTAGTTTCTTATCTTTTCTCTGCCCTAGTATGGCTCCTACAGCGAAAGCACTAGCGTCGCACATGATTTCAAAGGGTTGCGTCCAATCGGATGGTTGTATGATAGGCGCTGAAATCAGTGCTTGCTTTAAAACTTCAAAGGCCTCAAGACATTTTAAGTCAAATTCAAACTCGACATCTTTCATCAATAGGTTTGTTAAAGGTTTTGTTATTCCGGAAAAATTCTTGATGAAGCGTCGGTAGAACCCGACATTTCCTAGAAAACTCCTCACTTCCCTAACGGTCTTAGGTGGGTTTAGGTTTTCTATAACTTCTATCTTGGCCTTATCAACTTCTATACCTCTCTCGGAGATAATGTGTCCTAAGGCTATCCCTTCGTTCACCATAAAATGGCACTTCTCCCCGTTCAACACAAGGTTCACTTCCACACATATTTCCAAGATTTTCTCTAAATTTGAAAGGCAGTTTTTAAAATCAAATCCACATACAGAAAAATCGTCCATAAATACTTCCATAATTCCATCGAGGTAGTCTGCGAAAATCGACATCATATAGCGTTGGAAAGTGGCAGGTGCATTACAGTGTCCAAAGGGCATTCGTCTGTAAGCGAATGTTCCATAAGGGCAAGTAAATGTGATTTTTTCTTGGTCCTCGGGGTGAATAGGGATTTGGAAAAAACCCGAATATCCATCAAGATAGCAGAAATACAGGTGTCTAGCTAGACGTTCAAGCATCTGATCTATAAATGGAAGAGGGAAATGGTCTTTTCTAGTCGCCTTGTTCAACTTTCTGTAATCTATACACATACGCCATCCTCCTTCTGTTTGTTTTGCTACACGCTCACCTTTCTCATTTTCCACGACGGTGATACCTCCTTTCTTGGGTACCACATGGACGAGGCTTACCCACTCACTATCTGAAATCTGGTATATGATACCAGCTTCCAATAACTTAAGGACTTCTTTCTTAACTACATCGCTCATGATAGGGTTTATTCTTCTCTGATGTTCTCTTGAGGGTTTCGAATTCTCTTCCAGCATAATTCGATGCATGCATACGGACGGGCTTATTCCTTTTAAATCTGAGACTTTATACCCTAAAGCAGAGGGATATTACCGCAAGGTATCTAAGAGTTGTTTTGTTTCGATTTGGTTTAGAGTGGCGCTTATTATGACAGGTTGATTCATCTCCTCATCCAAAAACTCATATCTTAGATTCCTGGGTAGCTCCTTAAGTTCTATGGTAGGTTTCTTGGTGCACGACATAGGGTCAGGGGTAAGAGCTAAACATTCAAAAAGGTTGTCGTCAATGTAAGGTTCAATACTCTTAAATCCGTCATCCTCTAAAATGGGGGTTGAAGGTAATCTGATTAAGGATTCGTTATGTTCGAGTTCATTTACCCATTCATCAATGACATCAATGGCATAACACTCATCTCCTATTACTGGTGCCATTAGAAACTTCGATAGAATGAACCCGATCTTTTCATCTCCTACCTCAAAAGTCAGCTTCCCTTTCTTAACATCTATTATAGTTCCGGCGGTCGATAGGAATGGTCTCCCTAAGAGGATTGGGATGTCATCGTCTTCTTTGATATCCATTACTACGAAATCGGTCGGAATGTATAACTGACCAATCTTGACAGGTATGTCTTCTAAAATGCCCATGGGGTATTTGACAGATCTATCATCTAGTTGTAATGACATCTTAGTAGGCTGAAGATCTCCTAATTTTAACCTCTTACAGACAGCCAAAGGCATCAGACTTACGCTCTCTCCTAGGTCTAAAAATGCTTTGTCTATCATATGATTTCTAAGGATGCAAGGGATAGAAAAACTTCCGGGATCTTTGTCTTTCTTAGCAAGTTTATTTTCGGATATGGAATGACATTCCAAAGGTTTGGTATCGTTGAGTCGCCATTTGTTGGACAAAATATCTTTCAAGAACTTGGCATATGATGGACATACGATGGAAAAAGAACTGGTGGACATATTTATGAGTACTTTGCAAGGACCATACTATGATAAGATGGTCGGAAGCATATCTTCAGGATTCTCGGACATGGTAGTCATTGGTGAAAGGAATGAAAATGGGATCAAAAATGGGAAGATACAAGGGGCACCCTCAGGTTCCTATCACACAAAGAAGTCATACGATGGGAAAAAGGAACCCAACACTGTTGGGGCAATCCTGGTTAATCAGACACCAGCACTACAACAGAAGGATCAGCAAAAACAACAGGGTGGCCAACGCACCTGGAGGTCCAAGACAAAACGGTCATTCACCCTGTTGTACATGCCACTGTCTCAAGCTTTGGAACATCTGCTCAGTCAAAACTTGATAACTTTGCTGCCTCCATACTCTGCTCCAGCTAACCCCGCTCCTGGGTATAAGCATCATGATAGGTGCGCTTATCATTCAGATAGTCCTGGTCACAATACAGAGGATTATGGGCCGTTGAAGCACAAGATCCAAGATTTAATTGAAGAAGGGCTCATTGAGTTCGAAGAGCCTCGCAAGTCTAATGCTATAAGTGGCTAGAAGGAGGGTTTCTTGGATCATTAGTTTTGTTTTCATTCGCAATTTCCTTTCAGTTTGTTTAAACATTGGTTTGCGGTATACGCTATGTACTTTACAATAATCATTAATGCATTGCTTACGTTTGTCTTGATTTATTCCTAGTGTTTTCACTATATTTAAAACTGTGTTTTTACTTGGTTTTCTTATTTATGATATTCAACTTTCGTTCAAAGATGTGTACCTTTAGAGGGAGAATGACGAAAACGATACCACAATCTCATACAGTACGCTTTCAAACAGACCGTGTTGACGATGTACAGGCATTGTTTCAATTCCAATACAGTGGATATATAAGGATGTTAATCCCTCGTCAACCCCTTTGAGCCTAAGAAGTAGGAGTTTTCCTTCACGTACAAAATAAAAACCCTCAAAATATAACCTGGGATAGGGTAGCTGTTCAGTTAACTTGATTATCCCAAATTGTTCCTTTGAACATAATCATTGATGGTTCTCCGTCATAATTAAGCCTGGCAGTCAATGTCCGCAAAGAAAAAGAAAAAATAACGCAAGGCCTGTCAAGTCAAAACCTATTAAGGAGACTCAGGCAGAATTAGGGCATCCCACTGACTGTAATTTTAAATAAACAGTTCAGGAAAAAATTAGGAATAATAAAGTAAAAAAAAAAAGAGGTCAATATGCATCTTCGACAAATGGAAAATATTACAAAAAGGAGGATGACTGCCTTTGCAGATAAACCTTTGGTTTTTGAACCATCATAAATGTCAACATTATAACACCCAAAGTCTTTTGGAGCTTAAATTCATAGTTAACTGAGCATAGGACTGGAGAACATCACGAAGATTGGGATGGGTACAAATAAAATTTGAGCCATTATCCTTTGTTTCTTAAAACCGTGAACCAGGCCACGTTACAACCCTTAAAAGTCCTAACTGAAGCATGGTGAGTTCGAAAGCATACCGTTACCAAAAGGTATCCCGACTCCTTAACGTCTACTATAACTCTTGAGTTGATATCACTTTCGTACAAAAAAAAAACAAAAAAAAACTTTGTTTTACTCAAAAATGTTTTTAAGCTTTCAAGACAGACATATGCATTCGCATCTTATGAATTTCATCGTAAAGCACACTGGTCTATATAGATTCAAATGTTTTAACATCGGGGAGAAGTTGCATGGGGCATGGCTAATGGCTAAAAATCCTACCGACAGGCGAAATAGCTTTTAAAGCATATCAAAGAAGAAATATCTCTTACACCTGACTCGGATGGCTACTGTATACACAGGGCATAGCCCGTTGTTATCCTATTTATCTGGGGCAATCTAATCAAGATCCATGGGGTCTCTCAAGGACTATGAATAGCCCATGGGGCAAGTCCATCACCTGGGGGCACGTTGCAAAGGTCGCTTCAATATAAGATGGTGTTAATACTATTCTCACATCCTTTATAGGAACCTTTTTAGGTAATTTTCTCTAAAACGTCTCTTAATCCTTTCGGGAAATCTTCTTTAAGACATGCTCAAATATCTATTATCCTTTCTAGGAGCCCTTTTCAAATAGTCTTCTTTAAGACACATCCTCTCGTTCTTTCTACAAACCTTTCCAGGTGTCTCTCTTCATCTTCAGAAATCTTTTCAGATAGTCTTCTCTAAGACACATTCCTTTCTAAGAACCTTTTCTAGATGGTCTTCTGTAAGACATCTCTTAACTTTCTCATGTAGTCTTCTTTAAGACATCCCTTACCCTTTTCAGGCAATATTCTCTAAAAATATCCTTCATCCTTTCCAGGAACCTTTCTAGGTAATCTTCTTTAAGACACCCGTCAATCTTTTCAGATAGTTTTTCTTAAGACATGTCCATGATTTCTCTTATACCTCCAAGAACCTTGTCAAACTTTGTTTAAAGTACAATCTTCTTTGGGACAGTCTCCTATCCTTTCTAGGGTAATCTTCTTCAAAATGTCTTTCCTCAAGTTTTGTCTGAAACACTACATTCCTCAAAATAATCCCCTATGGGAACCTTTTGACCTTCTTTGCAAACGTGCCTCCCCGAGCTTTGTTTAAAGCATAGTCTTGTTCAAGACGATCTCATATCCTTTCCAGGAACCTCTTCAGGTAATCTCCTAGAAGACATCATCTCATTCTGAGTATTCAGCGAATTTCTGTCCATCGGACACGACCAAGACGCATGACTAATTCTGAAGAGCATCTGCTTCACATTGGACTCAATACTTAGCATCATGGAGATTGGGTTAATCAAAGGCGATCATTGCTAATAAAGATCCCTGAACCGGGGGAACCACATCTAGGGGGTTCTCCTAAACAGGGGCATACAATCAATGATCCTATTGACTGGGGCATATCTTTCAAGAATTCAAATACTGGGGCAGTGCATATCAGGTTCATGGCATGACATGGTAATATTCGAGTTCCCTCTAAGGATATTTCCTTCAAGTCAAATGGTGCGTCTCTCAAAATTTCTGATATTGAGGAAATCACGCTAGTATCACACAAGGAGCATTGCTGCATAATTGGCCTTCCTACGCCTGTATTATTCACAACCTGCAATGTGGGATTGTCGTACATACATAATTCTCATTTATTTTGAGAATCTCATTACATGACACATGCATCATAACATTGCATGAAATCAACATTTGCCTTTTCAGGTCACTCCAGAGTCAAAAGGATATCATCATCCGAACACGGCGCAAATACGATCGTTTCAACGATTTAATCTTAATAATTTTGATGCTTCATTCTGAGCCTTTCTTCAAAGGCAATTCAGGAACAATCAAAGAATTTCTTACCTTTCAAGGTATTCTTCTCCAAGACGCTTATCAACCTTTCTAGGTAGCTTTCGCTAAGACCTTTCTTATCCTCTCTAGGAGTCTTTCTATGTCAGTCTTGTTTAAGACATATCTAAGTTAACCTTGTGGTCTTGTTTAAGACATTTCGTATCCTCTCTAGGAACCTCTCTAGGTTAGTCTTGTTTAAGACATGTCAACTCCCGTCTAAGAGCCTTTCCAGGTTAATCCTGTTTGTGACGTATCTAGGTTAACCTTGTAATCTTGTTTAAGACAATGTCACACCCTTTCCAGGAATCTTTTGAGGCCAGTCTTGTTTAAGACGTTTCATATCCTTTTTAGGAGCCTTTCTAGGTAATCTTGTTTAAGACGTGTCATATCCTTTATAGGAACCTGTCAAGGTTGTCTTGTTTAAGACGTTTCATATCTTTTTAGGAGCCTTTCTAGGTAATCTTGTTTAAGAAGTTTCATATCTTTTTTAGGAGCCTTTCTAGGTAATCTTGTTTAAGACGTTCATATCTTTTTAATCTTGTTTAAGACGCTTCATATCTTTTTAGGAGCCTCTATAGGTAA
This sequence comes from Vicia villosa, assembly GCF_029867415.1. Classification (NCBI taxonomy): domain Eukaryota; kingdom Viridiplantae; phylum Streptophyta; class Magnoliopsida; order Fabales; family Fabaceae; genus Vicia; species Vicia villosa. The sequence goes on from NC_081184.1 coordinate 47,549,786, forward strand.
TCTTGTTTAAGACGTTTCACGTCCTTTTAGGAGCCTTTCTAGGTAATCTTGTTTAAAACATATCTCAACCTCTTTAGGTAATATTCTTCAAAAAAAATTTTTCCAATCTTTTCTAAGAAAAGACATATCTTACTCTTCCAAAGAGTTTCCTCAGTCAGTCTTCTCTAAGATAATCCTTCCCGAGCTTCGTTTGAAGCCTAATCTTCTTCATATCAGTCATTAATGTACCTCTTCAAGTAGTCTTATGTAAGACATTACTTCATCTCTCCTCAAATACAATCCGAACTAGGATTCTCAAACATCTCAAAAGGGTTAAACAAATTCAATGGGTGATAAAGAGATAAGACGTTGGAGTTATCATACACACATACTCATGTGCATACACGCAACATTTACATGCGTAAACATTCATACATCTACATTATACAAACAACGGGGTCACATACATACGCATAATGCATAGGCATTTACGAAATAATATTCTATACAGGTAAACTTGTCCGAACCAGGGAAAATGACTCCTATTGATGCAGGCGAACTTGCTAGAACTATAGCAAGTAATCCTTCTGGGTTGCGCAAACTACGAGAACTTACTAAAACTATAGTAAGCGGGGTTCATAAACTGCGAAAGCTTGCTAGCACTATAGCAAGTTGATCACACAACTAACTGCAGGTCCTCGCTATGTAAGACTCAGGCTTTAGCAGGACATTTCTTTTCTCTCACACTCAAGCACAAGGTAAATTTAGGGGTCTTCAATTATTTAATGACCCTTCGATCCGAAAAGCGTGAGATCTGCGTATTCTCACGCCATTCAATCCAAGGTAATTAAATAGGGGCAGCTGTCATACCCCAAAATTTACACGATATAATTGACATCTTCCAATTTATTAAGGGCGTTAAAAATTAGGAGCCATAGGGTTTAGCATACCTATTGTTAAACTCTATCTCTTATAAAATGCCCTTATAAATTGATTAAAAAAAATGGAGGTGTGAATAGCAAAAATTTGAGATCCAATTTATTTCGGGCCCATTTGTTTCATTTAATCATTTTTATTATCCTTTTTATTTATTTTTTATCAAATATTATTATTTAATAATTATAAGATTATTAGTATTAATTTTAACTTTTAACTAATAATTAATATTAGAATTATTAGTATATTAGTATTGATTTAATTAATGTAATTATTATTAATATTTTAGATAATATTGGTATTATCTTGAGTATTATTATTAATTAATATTATATTAAGCTTTATTAATCTAATTGGTAATTTATTATTAGTTTTTTTTAAGTTAATTAAGACTAATTGGCATTTGGGCCAAAACGTAACAGGGAATGGGCCAAGAGTGACTTGGGCCGGTTCGGTGTGGACAGTCAAGGAGTGGACCGGGTCAGAACCGACCCGGCCACTATTCATCATCTCCCTCAGGCGCCGCTACACTCCAACAGAAACCCTAATCTCCATCTTCAAACCAAATCAGGCCCAGATCCAGAACGAATCACGAAGACAAGCGAATCAAATCTTCAATCACAATCAAACATTAAAACATTGAATCTAATCTTAACAAATAAGTAAAATCAAATCTTTATTAATTGAAAAAAAACAAGATTACATTGAATGAAATCCGGAATCAAGATAAAAGATTGAAACTAATTCTAACTAAGGATCTGAATCTCTCTTTGTTAATTTCCTAATCTAAAAGCAAACCCTAACTATAAATTAAAAAGAAATTAGATGAAGGGAGGGGATTTTTCTGGAGAAAGAAGCCTATTGCGCCGCTTGGATCTTCATCACCTACAAAAAAAAGAAAAGAGATTAGGAGAGGAGCAAACACGATCCAACATTCAAGAACATAAGGTACCGAATCTGAAACTTAGCTTAGGGTTGAAACGATTTTTGCGTGTTGTTGTTTTGGTTTTTTTTGGAAATTTTGTTCTTAGGTTTCTTGTTGTCAAAGGGTTAGGGTTATGGTTCATGGTTTATGAAGGGATCTGGGTTTAGGTATGAAGGTTGTGGGGTGGAGATGATGAAGATTCATCGGAATCTTCATCGGTTTCTGGGGCTCGCGGTGGCTATAGGGGTGGCCGGTGATGGGCTTTCTGGGTAAGTGTTGGAAGAGGGATGAGAGAACGAAGAGAGAGGGCAGAGCGAAGAGAGCGTTAGAGAGAGAAAGAAGAAGGAAAAATGAGAGGGAGAGTAAAGAGGGTGAGAGGATAACCCTCTGTGGACCGCCAGATTTCTGCCATGTGGCTTCACGATAGCCACATGGTCTGCACGTGGACGTTGATCCGGTGCACCTCCCTAACCACACGCCTTCCTGTCATACCCTAATTTTTGACCCCCCTGAGATGGCATATCTTCAGGATTTTTCATCAGGTCAAGACAAGTTCCCAGAGCAGTCACTTCTCCATCTGGTATCCAATCGAGGATGCTCAAAGACAAGAAAGCTCAGGCAAAGGATCAATCAATACAAGGATTAGTCCCTAATACAATCATGAGGCTCAAAGACTTCACTTTTCTCATCTATGATTGATTAGACATCCAGTCATATGAGTACAGGTTTACTCAGGTCACCAGACTAGGGTTTTGAGCCTATCAAGGACTAAAATCAGGGATCACTTTTGGGAAACCCTAAAAAGCCTCAGGGAACCATTCAAAGACATCAATCATCTTCAAATAACTCATATTACAAGATCTACTGGACATCACACTTCAATTCAAAGTCTACAGTCATTATTTTCACATGGTCGACAAATTAGGGTTTTGACCTAATTCACCAAGATAGTTGACTTTTAATCAGGGCATGAATCCAAAACTCAAGACATGATTCAAGAATCTCTACTACCTCAATATAATCCATTTACATCATTCATTTGAGGAAAAGATTTTGTTTCTACACAAAAGCCCAAAAATTCACTTTGTCAGGAAAAAGTCAACTGTGAAGGATCATCATTGACTTTTAAGGTTTTTGGTCAAAAAATGACTTTCAAAGATCAATATCATCAATATATGGATGTCAAAGTCATTTAACCAAAGAAATTCAAAGAAATTCATCAAGGAGCGAAAAGTCGGGAATTAGGGTTTTTGAAGGCATGGTGAGAACTCAAAATTTCACCTACACAACTCAAAAAACTTCCAACATGAAAGTTGTAGATCTTGCAAAATAAAACAACATCTTACAAAGGAACTTTTTTCAAAAGATCAACCATTTATGAAGTTTTGGAAATTTTGAAGTTTAGGTCATAAACACTTAGAAATTTTTCTAAGTGTTTTAACCTAGTTTTCATCCAACTTTGGGCTCATTTTTCACAAATTTCCCAAATGATTCTGAAGAAGACATAAACTAATGATTTGAAGTAGATGTTTAGGGCTTTCCAAATTGTGTTCAACCTTCTCCAAATTCAATTTGAGCTAGGAGTTATGCTTGTTCAAAGTTGGCCTCATGAAGTGAAATTATAGGTCATGTACAATTTGAAACTTTGCAATTTTGTGCATTTTGCTTCACTAAATGATGCTACACGACCTCTAATACATCTGAAGACATGCCATACATTCAAATTCATCATTGCATAAGGATTAGAGAAGATTCCCAAAAACAAAGGCATGTGATTATGTAATGATTGCATTTTTGAATTTATGGCAAATGGTGAATCATCAAGGAATCTTGCTCTAAGCCAATTAGAACTCTCCTCTGAATCAGAAATGTTCCCTAAGATCATGCAAGATCAATGGTTGGGGAAGCTAGCCCGAAAATGCATCATTGCATTTGGGATATTTTCAAACTTTCTTCATGGCTAAGAAACCAAACTCACCTCATTAAGCAAGCTTACTATGATCAAATACTCTGAACCAATTCCCTATAAATAGAGGCCTCATTCTCATTCAGAAAACACACCAAAGCAACTCAATTCCTTGCTTTCTCTTTCTCTTCTCATGCTTATTGTTTTTCAAAGTTCTTTGGCAAGAAGAATCGTTTTCTTCAAACCAGAGCTCATCTTTGGAAAGTAAGCATTCTAACATCTCAAGGGAGGTCATTTGAGGTGATCCAAGCACCTGGATCACTTCTGTAAGTGGAGGAACACCATTGTTGCTCTCACTTTGGAGCATTTGCAGTTGGAGGTCCATGGAGTAATTCAGGAGGTTCTGAGCCAAGCCAATCGTCCAGGCACATTCCTCAGGTCATAGTGAAGCTAACCAGATGGCTGCAGCTCATCTGTAACTCAAGAATCAACACCCTCCATGTTCACTTGAAGCTGAAATCGAGGGAGGACCATAGAGCAATTCAGGAGGATTCAAGCTCCAACAAGCATTCAGTTAGCATCATTGAGTCTCAGGGAAGCTATTGAGATCATTCATTCAAGCCCAGGTGCTCTCAATCATCCTCACGACCTCCATTTTCAGAGGTAAGTTCCTGAACCTCACTTCTCTAATTTAAGTACTCTTTGTGAAATAGCTCGATTCTATCTTGTTCAGCATCATCAGAGGATTGAAAACCCTCTATCATCATCCATTTATCTTGCAGTATAGTCATTTAATTTGATTTTGAAATTTTAGGGTTCTTCACGATTTCTGGTAAATTAGTTAGATGTAGTTAATATTAATTCATGTTAGTTACATATTTAGAATCGTGAGTGAATTTAGAGCAAGTTTCATGTTTACATCGTTGCAAATGGTTGAGAGTTGAGAGAGTTCAGAAATTTGAATTGATGGAGCTTGAGGTTGAAGACGAAGATGGAGGGTGGCGCCATTTTTCAAATCTCTGAGCAAAGTTTGTTTTATTTTTAATGATAGGCATTCCCTTAACGACTGAACAAACTTGCCCTAGTGGCCTCCCATACGCCCTTAGTATCATCATGCCTCAAGTCTGGGGTTCGAATCCCCCTCGCCCCAGACTTTTTGATTCTTTTATTTTTCAAGGATTTGCAACTTGTTTTGAAACATAACCAAATGAAGGCAAGTCACTATCACCACACGCGCGTTGGCTCAGTGGTGTTTGTTTTGAGTGTGTGGCCTAGAGGGCGTGGGTTCAAACCCTCCAAGGGCCAAAACTATTTTTTTTAACACACAATTTCTTTCATTTTCTCACAAACTTCACATATTTATTTAACCTATCAAATTAATTTATTTTCACTCCATTTTTCACACACTTATCATTTAATATACCTATTTTGTGAATAATCAAAAAAAATCATAAAAATATTATTTATTTCATATATTTTTATTAGGTTTAAAATAGTATGTTTTAAGTGTTTTCTTAAATACTTTAAATACATATATTCACTTTGTTTTAACCTAAATCATTTTGTAAATAAAGTTTATGATAAAACCCTAATTGTTTAGGTCTTAATTAAGTAAAAAATCTTTATTTTTACTTTAATTAAGTTGACTTTTGTCAATTCTCAAAACTGTTTTCAAATCTCCAAATAAATCAAATGATTAGGGTTTTCAAACAACAAAACCTTGTATCATTCAAAATCATTTTCAATTGCTTTTACAACAGTACTGTAAAGTACTGGGCCTCTAATAGAGTGTAAGTCCCAAAAACCTTCTCTTCTTAGCTTGTTTTCAAAACTGTATTTTCAAAATCTTCTTTCTGTTTTCAAAACATTCTTCTGGTATTTGAAGGGCATTATTCCCGGTGAAACTCTTCAGATACCTATGTGACCTTTGTCCATCTTCACTTCTTCTGTTTTCAAAAACCATTAACTGTTTATCCTATATATTCAACTGTTATCCATCAATTACTGGTAAGGCTCTGTACATACTTCTTCAAAGGCCTCCACTCCATCCAGGTTAGGCTTTACAAGCTTTCAATTTACAGTCTTTATTTAAATTACTGTCAAATATAAACTGTACATATATATGTTTAGAACTACGTTTGAGTATAAACCTTAGGACAGTTAAACTATATATATATATTATAGGAATATGGCCTAGGATTGAGAATGTCTTCCCGGTGAAGGCTCTTTCCTAATTAGAGATCTGTAGTTCAAACCCCCAAGATGAATTATTCCCGGTGAAACATCTTGGTAAAAACCTTAGAATCCAAATAATAGGACACATCCACCCAAAGAGGAATTATTCCCGGTGAAACCTCTTACCCATTTGCTTAGAGCCAAAATAAGTTCAAAACTACATAAGCTTTCTCTTGTGCTATAACAAGGACCCTCGATTAGCCTCCTCTTGGGCTTTGTACAAGGACCCACAGGCTTCTTAAAAGCATTTCCAGCTTCCTCTTGAGCTTGTATACAAGGACCCATCAGGTTTCTTATAAACATAGGAACAGGTCTTTAGTCACCTTTTAGCCTACCCTGGTGAGTTTCTTCCAATTTAAACCAGACTTTAAACAAGCTAAGTTTGTCTCAATTTTGCATTGAGTACACCTTTTGGAATGAGAGACATGGATAGTCTCTGTCACCCTTATCTTCATCAATCTTCCTTAGCAGAGTCTAGGATCCATGTTTGATCATCCTCAGTATTGAGTCAGCCTTCATCTTGGGCTTTAAACAAGAAGTCTCCACTAGATAATCTTTCTGCCATTCATTTAATAAAAATCCCCTGGAAAGGGTTAGCCTCCAAAGTCAATTAAAATCAACCTCCATTTCAAAATCCCTGGAAAGGGTTAGCTTCCACACATTCCTTCATTTTAATCCCCTGGAAAGGGTTAGCCTCCAACATCTATCTAAAATGTCAAACCCCTGGAAAGGGTTAGCCTCCAAAGTCAATTAATAAAAAGTCAAAAAAATAAAGATTCATTTCTCTTAGGAGATAATTTCCCCAAAAGAGTCAAAACCCCTGGAAAGGGTCAGCCTCCAAAAACATGATAAAAGTCAGTCTTTTAATAGACAAATTCACCAGCTGAGTCAAAATCCCTGGAAAGGGTTAGCTTCCAAAGAAAAACAGTCTTTTTAATCTCCAGTAGAGTTAAAACCAACAAAAACAGTTAGCCTCAACCTTGGGCTTCATACAAGGCACCAAACAATAAAACTCCCCTGTCAAGAGTCAGCCTCAACCTTGGGCATTGTACAAGGCAGATAATAGAGTCTCCCCAGTGAGTTCTTCATCATTCAGTAGCCACAACCTTGGGCTTTGTACAAGGCAGATAAACCATGCTTTCATGTGTCAAAGATTCCTAACACATAGGATCTTTTCCCCATAGAGTCATACATACTCAGTTTATTTAAGAGTCCGCCACAACCTTGGGCTTTGTACAAGGCAGAAAATAATGTTTTTCATAGCTAGAGTCAGCCACAACCTTGGGCTTTGTACAAGGCACATAAATAGAGTCTCCCTCAGTAGAGTCAGCCTCAATTCTAGGCTTTGTACAGAACACCAAATAAAATCCATCAAATAAACACTCTCCAAATAGAGTCAGCCTCAATTCTGGGCTTTGTACAGAACACTAAAATACCCAGTAATTAATCCTCAATGGAGTCTTCTCCCAGAGTCAATAATATTAATTAATCAATCAAAAAGCCTCAAGCTTGGGCCTCATACAAGCCAGCTAAATTCAAATCTTTTATACAGTAGATAGACATAGCTTACCTCTATAGAGAGATATTTTTACTACTCTACCACATTCAAACAAACAAACATTTCAATTTCAATTTCAATCAAAGTCTCCCATTTAGGACTCTAAAAGACATGCTCTGGCACATCCCCAGACTTGTACACTTTCCCTAATTTGGACGAGCATCTTTCTTTCATTTAAGAGGCATCTGACTGGCATACTTGCACACACAAGTAAGGTCCCCCTCTTGAATGAAATGAATTCAGTTATTCTGTCACTCTTTCAAAATGTTTGTGGTAGAATAGTACAAATACCTCTCTGTAGAGATGATTTCATGTCTCTTTACTGTAAACAGAGATTTAATTCCAAGCTTCAACCTTGAGCTTCAAGCAAGGCACCAAAAAAACAATTATTTTCCCTAGTTAGTTCCCCGAACTACATTAAGCTCTGACTTCCACTAGGGATATGTAGGCATGAGGTTCACAAGGAATCTCAGCGAGCTAATAAATACCAAAAATAGTCAGTCTGTCTGTCTGTCTGTCTTTTCAAATCAAATCAATTCCTTCTCCTAACACAAAGGAGAAACTTTCCCAATCATTAGCAGCAAACACAATCACAATGACACAGAGAAGGTTCCTGTAGAGTACTACAGATATGTAGGGTGTTTAAACACTTCCCTATGTATAACCGACCTCCCGGACTCCAGAATTTCTAGTCTAGGTGAAATCCCCACACTTAGCAAACTCCTAGGGTTTAGTTGAGATCTTTTTTCCCCTTTCCTACTCGTAGGACAAATAAGAAAGTTCGTGTGATATCGTAGGAAGAACTGAAATAAAATTCATCCCACCACGGGCGCATTCTCCTTCCAAATTTCGCGTGAAGGGTCTAGCGTGCCGTCCTCCCAAGTGAAACGGGGAGGTAAAAGAAAACGACACCACACTTCCCCTAGGAGGCATGCAGACCGTCAGACCACCCTCTGTCTTGATCTGAAGCCATCAGATCTGGATCAGGTGATCATGCTCATTGAACACCCACCATAACCGGTATGCCTCGTCACACCTGATCCAACGGATTTTAAAACACTTTGGGCCTAATTCATTTGCTATTTACACCACTTAATTACTACCTCTTAGCAAATATGCACCCCCCTTGCAAATTAAAAAAATAAAACTTATTTGATTAATTTTGATAAAAACTAATTGTTTAATTGTTTTGCTTCTTTTGATAGTTTAATTTAATTTTCTCCTCGAACCGACTAAATCCATTAGTCGCATTAGACGAGAAATAATTTTTTAATTAATTAATTTATAATCCTATTAATTCTAAATCAATTCTCTCCTCGGCCCGACTAAAGCTATTAGTCGCATTAGACGAGAGATAAAATTATATATAATTTAAAATATATTTAATTTGCTGCCCGCGACGATCAATCTATCGATCTGAGTAACCAGCAATGCCCCTTAATCCGTTAGCTATACTGATCAAATCTATTGATCATCGCATCTAACGGTGCCAAATCAAATCAGGGTTGTACGCCCAAACATTCAAAACACACAAAACCACGACACTACAGATTTTTATCTTAGGCAATTCAAAATGCCTTTCAAATCACAATTTCAAAAACTACGACAAGGCCATTCAAAAAGCCTTCAAACAACCTCATACTAATTCAAAGGCGTACAATCCTGTGCCCGAACTACGTTGACTCTGATTCTCCCTAAGGAGATACGTAGGCACTTGTATAACCAAGGCGAGTTGTAACACCCCGAATTTAATTAAATTGGTTAATTAAATTATTGAAGGATTTAAATATGGATTTAGTGGAATTTGGATGGCCGATATTATTTTAAGGGCATATTTGGAATTATTAAATTAAAGTCGGATAGTCAGAAAATAATATTAAGAATAATATTATTTATAAGTCGGAATTATTATATTGAAGAAATTATTATTATAAGTGATATAATTGATTATTTGAGTTATATCTCTTATTGGGCCTAAATTGATTTTGGAGAATATTAAATAAAGAGAGGATTTAAACACTAAGCCCAATTGGTTTTATATTAGGGTTTTAGAGATTTGGGAAAGAGGGAGTTGTCATAATGAAGAAACAAGAATAGAAGAAAAAGAGACAAGACTAAGAAGAAGAAGCTTGAATATTTCTCATCCATGGTGTCAAATTGGAGACCCATTTGAGTTGCTTCAATTGATAAGGTAAGGGTGGGGTTCGAATCTTATAATTGGGAACATGATAGATGATATGTTGGATGGGATTTATAGATTTTGCCTTGGTTGTTACATTTTGATTGTTGTGGTTTGATTCCGAACTTTGGTTGATAATCCATGAATTGTTTGCATAAAAGTTGATATGTGTTGTTGTAATTTAATCCCATATGTTTCTATTACTATGTGATGATTTGTACTGGTCTGTAATAGAAATGAATGTGAAAAATCAGTGATATTGGTGTGAGCAAAATGCTGTTAGCGCAGAAAACCCTCTCTATTACGTTCAGTTCGCGTACCGTGCTGTTTTCAAATTTATTTTCTAGTTTTAGGAGTTCTGTCCCATAATGATTAATTGATTGAATCAAGTCTTAGTAGGATGCCTTGAGTAAATAATGTTCATTGATGGTAAGAGAATTAGTTTAACTAAGTGTAGTCATATGTTACTAGAATTAACTAAGATAAGTAATTGAAATAGTAGTAAAATTATTAATCAAGTGGTAATATAGTTATATGATGCTTGACTAAATTAAGTAGGTTCATTTGGATTATGTAGATTATATGAGTACCTGTAGCAACAGAACAGTAGGAGAGGTAGCAGAAGCAATTAGTAGTAGTAACAGATGACAAAACAGTACCGGTTAACCGAATAGTTGAATTAAGCGATATAATTAGTTGTCCGGAATTTGATGAAAATTTACGTGGAAGCTAAGTTTAATTAGTAGATTAACATGGTGGTGTTATTTTGTTGAGATTGTGATATTTTACGGACCGACCGAAATAGTGTGAATTTGAATATCTTTTATATTAAATATTGGTTTTAGAATAGAAAATAAATTAGAAACTTGGAACTAATGTAATATAATAATTAATTAGTTGACTTAATTAATAGTTGAATTAATTTTAATGAGTCCAATTGATTGGAATAAATTTGGAATTAGATCAATTATTCGATTGGTCGGTAAATTATGGTATTTTGAGGATTTGTCCGTAATGGTGTTTCGTCTTGAATATGTATGTTGAGAAATATATATTTCCATGCCAATGACGTTGTGCTAATATTGATTCCCCCTGAGTAGTTGGTTAATATTAATTCTAATGATTAATTGCTTGATGTTGAAAGTGGGTGTTCATGTATAATTGCAAGATGAGAATTAAAATGAGATAGTGTGGTTACTAGTGTCAATTGGATTGTGTGAATCGTAATTGATTAATTGGCCTCTTGTATGTGAATGATGTGTGTGTTGTGGATGTTGTGTACAATTGGTGGATAATTCATAAGGTTGAATTATTGTGATATGCGGAAAGTTAAGATGGTAGAGATGATCTTAATTGCATATATTTGTGACATTGTACATACATTCATATCATAGTGTGCCTTGAAACACAGGTGGATTTGCTTTGAAACACAAGCGGGCTTGGATTCTAGAGTGAATCGGAAGCCGTAAACTATATGTTTACATTTGGTGGCTTCGATCTTGTCCGGATCTGAAGTGTGGCTAGATTCTATATAAATCGGAAGCGGTGGAACTTTAGGTCCACATTGGGTACCACATGCATAGCGTCACATGTCTTGCATTGAGTCACATTGAGGTCATGTGATGTTTGAATATATGCATTTATGTGATTTTTATGTGTACATGAGATGTGATAATTGAAATTGGTGATGTTTGGATACATAATTGGTTGAATGTGTTTTGTCAAAAAAAAAAATTGGTTGAATGTGTGAATATGTGATAATGATGGATTGTGTATATATTTGGAATAATAGTATTGAATCCTGTGAGTATTATACGATTGAACTTCGTGCATACTTGAATATATGAAATTTATTGGATGACACTATTTACATGATTATGACTTGTTGTGCGATGAAAAGTATGTGAGATTAATGAACTGTGGAAGTATGATGTGTATGGTAACTGTTGATACTTGCGATGTAATGATTTTATATGTCTGAACCCTAGTATGCAATTTATCATACGCCCACTTATATGATTTGATATCTCACCCCTTTCTCTTGTTTCGCCGTTGCCTTTATATTGGTAACGTGCAGGTATTCAAGTATGAAGATTTAGTTGTCGTTACTCGAGTCGGTTGTCGCTCTGATACGTAGCACTCTGGGGGAAACGATTTATGTCATTCATGATGTTGTTGTTTAATTGTGTTATCTTGGTTGAACAAAATGATAAAATAACTGAAGATATTTTATTGAATACTTGTTTAAGTGATTTCCGCTGTGTTTTAATAAAATAAGTCATTATGTTTCATAGGTGCTATGTATCCGCTTTATGCGACGAGTTGATTTGTTTCGTTTTGACTATGTGACACCTCATTTGTTTATTGAGCAATTTTGAAACTCTGATTTATATATATTTGCCGGGTAGAAATGGGGTGTTACATTAGTGGTATCAGAGCAGGTCGGTCCGTCTGGCCAAATTGTCAAGTCTGTTGAGTTGTGCGACAGTTGAATGCTGTTAGTGTTTTAGTCTTTAGTACACGACACGTGTGTGAAACACTGTCTGTACTTGTTTGTTTTGTTGCAGGAATTGGTTTAATTCCAAGTGGGGGAGATGTTTTGCTTCTCGAAGATGTTTCTGTTGTAAGGGATGGTCAGGTATGTTATCGATAAGCGACGATGCAAGTGTTGTTGAGAGTTTTGGATGTTAACCAGAGTCGAAGACAACGTGAAGTTAAGGATAATTTTGGGAGACAGAAGTTAGAGAGTGACGATGTTCAGCATGGTTGAGGACTGAGAGCTTGTCGGTGTGTTTAACCTTTGCGTCTGATGCCGGTGTTTGACAAGTGTTAAGGTGATAAAGTTGCGGTAGACTTTATGTTGGACTCACATAAGTGATTAACGGACGTAGTCGATGTGTGAAGTGTTGTGAATCGCAAACCCGAGTTGGAACTCGAGAATGCGCGTAGCTTGAGTTTCGGATATCTGATTTGAACTCCATTTGAAGCGTCAGAAAGATAACGAGATGAAGTGTATTATAAGAATGATTGTCACAGCCGTAATAGATTTGATTTTGACGCGATGATGTTGGGATGGGGTGCAGTTTGTCGTCGAAGTTATTTGAGGAGTTTGGGAGATAACATAAAAAATTGTCGATGCTTGACGTCGATGTTTACAATTTGAATAACGTCAGAGATTTGTATCTTGAGTTTCGAGTATCGGTTGGAAGTACCATTTGAGCCTACTAAGAGGTGAAGTTGTATTCTACCTTATGGAAATGTGTAAGCGTGTTGAATAAGAATGGTTATTACCGCAAATGTCTGAAGCGAAGTTAAGCAAAACTTGTTGTTGATGATTAAGATGAGATAAAGAAATGTTCGGTATTAAAGATGATTTGAGTACTGATGACTTTTAAGGAAGAGTGAAGTAGTAGCAAAGAAAAAGTCAGACTTGGGGATGATAGAAGTCGTATTTGGGATGCCAAAAGTGGCGGTGTGTATAAAAGAAGGATTGTATGGAATTTCTATCGCCAGTTTATCGTGAGGATGACTTCGGTTCAGACAAAAAAAAAATTGTGTGATGCTAAGTGATTATGAATTAGACTTTTGTATTATGTTTGGACGTCAGTGTCTCATTGACAAGATCGATTGATAAGGTAAGATGTTGTAGGAATTGTAAAAACCTAAAGTGAATCATTGGATTTAAGTGGAAATTTGGAAAGGACGTTATTTTGATGTAACAACGATTTATACTCCACTAAGGTTGTCGGATACTAATTGGCAAATTGGGGAACTGATCACCTTAATCTATTGTTAATGGTAGGCGAAACTCGTGTTGGACGTTATAGATTTGTCTTGTTGTCTTAATAGTGTAGAAAAAGTATCTATGTTTTATCGTGAAGATAGCCGCCCATCAGTTTGTGTAGCTTGGTAAGAGGGATGGTTGAGTTAGAATTAGATGAGATTAACAATCGGTGTGGTACGTTTTATGCAAGAGAGTTTCACAAAGTGAAATATTGGAAATATCAAATGAACAACGATGTGAGGATGAGTATTGAAGGAAAGTCTATTTTGGATTGAGAAATTGTGAATCATATAAGTTGACGGTATTTAATCATGAATGGTGACTTAAAAGAGAATTATCAGAGTTGAGCAGCGGAAGCTTTAGGTGACACTGTTGTTGTATGACTTGAGGGAGTAAGAAACTATATGCCAGAAGTCGGTAAAAATGAGTTATCTTGATGTTTGGATTGATGGACTGTTGGAATGAGTGTGATGCGCCATGAATAGTGCATTGAGTCATCGATTAATGCAAAACTGGTAAGAACTGTGTTGTGTTTATGTTCATGGGAATCGTTGTTGTGACGAAGAGTTAGTGATCGGAGTGTTACTAAGCACGATTTGGAGATTCGAGAATTTGATACGGGGTTGTGTTTGGGATGGTGTTGAGCGAATTTTCGAGGAGGAAAATATTATAAGTGGGGGAGAGTTGTAACACCCCGAATTTAATTAAATTGGTTGATTAAATTATTGAAGGATTTAAATATGGATTTAGTGGAATTTGGATGGCCGATATTATTTTAAGGGCATATTTGGAATTATTAAATTAAAGTCGGATAGTCAGAAAATAATATTAAGAATAATATTATTTATAAGTCGGAATTATTATATTGAAGAAATTATTATTATTATAAGTGATATAATTGATTATTTGAGTTATATCTCTTATTGGGCCTAAATTGATTTTGGAGAATATTAAATAAAGAGAGGACTTAAACACTAAGCCCAATTGGTTTTATATTAGGGTTTTAGAGATTTGGGAAAGAGGGAGTTGTCATAATGAAGAAACAAGAATAGAAGAGAAAGAGGCAAGACTAAGAAGAAGAAGCTTGAATATTTCTCATCCATGGTGTCAAATTGGAGACCCATTTGAGTTGCTTCAATTGATAAGGTAAGGGTGGGGTTCGAATCTTATAACTGGGAACATGATAGATGATATGTTGGATGGGATTTATAGATTTTGCCTTGGTTGTTGCATTTTGATTGTTGTGGTTTGATTCCGAATTTTGGTTGATAATCCATGAATTGTTTGCATAAAAGTTGATATGTGTTGTTGTAATTTAATCCCATATGTTTCTATTACTACGTGATGATTTGTAATGGTCTGTAATAGAAATGAATGTGAAAAATTAGTGATATTGGTGTGAGCAGAATGCTGTTAGCGCAGAAAACCCTCTCTATTACGTTCAGTTCGCGTACCGTGTTGTTTTCAAATTTATTTTCTAGTTTTAGGAGTTCTGTTCCATAATGATTAGTTGATTGAATCAAGTCTTAGTAGGATGCCTTGAGTAAATAATGTTCATTGATGGTAAGAGAATTAGTTTAACTAAGTGTAGTCATATGTTACTAGAATTAACTAAGATAAGTAATTGAAATAGTAGTAAAATTATTAATCAAGTGGTAATATAGTTATATGATGCTTGACTAAATTAAGTAGGTTCATTTGGATTATGTAGATTATATGAGTACCTGTAGCAGCAGAACAGTAGGAGAGGTAGCAGAAGCAATTAGTAGTAGTAACAGATGACAAAACAGTACCGATTAACTGAATAGTTGAATTAAGCGATATAATTAGTTGTCCGGAATTTGATGAAAATTTACGTGGTAGCAAAGTTTAATTAGTAGATTAACATGGTGGTGTTATTTTGTTGAAATTGTGATATTTTACAGACCGACCGAAATAGTGTGAATTTGAATATCTTTTATATTAAATATTGGTTTTAGAATAGAAAATAAATTAGAAACTTGGAACTAATGTAATATAATAATTAATTAGTTGACTTAATTAATAGTTGAATTAATTTTAATGAGTCCAATTGATTGGAATAAATTTGGAATTAGATCAATTATTCGATTGGTTGGTAAATTACGGTATTTTGAGGATTTGTCCATAATGGTGTTTCGTCTTGAATATGTATGTTGAGAAATATATATTTCCATGCCAATGACGTTGTGCTAATATTGATTCCCCCTGAGTAGTTGGTTAATATTAATTCTAATGATTAATTGCTTGATGTTGAAAGTGGGTGTTCATGTATAATTGGCAAGATGAGAATTAAAATGAGATAGTGTGGTTACTAGTGTCAATTGGATTGTGTGAATCGTAATTGATTAATTGGCCTCTTGTATGTGAATGATGTGTGTGTTGTGGATGTTGTGTACAATTGGTGGATAATTCATAAGGTTGAATTATTGTGATATGCAGAAAGTAAAGATGGTAGAGATGATCTTAATTGCATATATATGTGACATTGTACATACATTCATATCATAGTGTGCCTTGAAACACAGGTGGATTTGCTTTGAAACACAAGCGGGCTTGGATTCTAGAGTGAATCGGAAGCCGTAAACTATATGTTTACATTTGGTGGCTTCGATCTTGTCCGGGTCTGAAGTGTGGCTAGATTCTATATGAATCGGAAGCGGTGGAACTTTGGGTCCACATTGGGTACCACATGCATAGCGTCACATGTCTTGCATTAAGTCACATTGAGGTCATGTGATGTTTGAATATATGCATTTATGTGATTTTTATGTGTACATGAGTTGTGATAATTGAAATTGGTGATGTTTGGATACATAATTGGTTGAATGTGTGAATATGTGATAATGATGGATTGTGTATATATTTGGAATAATAGTATTGAATCCTGTGAGTATTATACGATTGAACTTCGTGCATACTTGAATATATGAAATTTATTGGATGACACTATTTACATGATTATGACTTGGTGTGCGATGAAAAGTATGTGAGATTAATGAACTGTGGAAGTATGATGTGTATGGTAACTGTTGATACTTGCGATGTAATGATTTTATATGTCTGAACCCTAGTATGCAATTTATCATACGCCCACTTATATGATTTGATATCTCACCCCTTTCTCTTGTTTCGCCGTTGCCTTTATATTGGCAACGTGCAGGTATTCAAGTATGAAGATTTAGTTGTCGTTACTCGAGTCGGTTGTCGCTTTGATACGTAGCACTCTGGGGGAAACGATTTATGTCATTCATGATGTTGTTGTTTAATTGTGTTATCTTGGTTGAACAAAATGATAAAATAACTGAAGATATTTTATTGAATACTTGTTTAAGTGATTTCCGCTGTGTTTTAATAAAATAAGTCATTCTGTTTCATAGGTGCTATGTATCCGCTTTATGCGACGAGTTGATTTGTTTCGTTTTGATTATGTGACGCCTCATTTGTTTATTGAGCAATTTTGAAACTCTGATTTATATATATTTGCTGGGTAGAAATGGGGTGTTACACGAGTCCCCCTCCTTAAAATCTCAAATTTTCCCCTATTCAATTCCTTAGCTATTAACCTTAACTTTTAGCCATAAAACTTGACCCTTAGATTCAAAGCCAATAGGAAAGGGTTGAGGGTGCCTAACACCTTCCCTCAACCTGATTATAATAACTTACCCCGATCTCTAAACTGCGTAGGGTTTCCTATTTGCCCTTCAGAATAGGTGGAGACCCTAAAACCTTTATTTTTAGGGCAGGTTGCTACACCTTAATAAACTTTTGGAATTGGTTTTTTGTTTTGGTGTTTTTCAACATTTGTGGGAACAGAATAGGTGGTTTCTAAGGTTGTTGTGTGTGATTCCCTACTTCTGGTTTTGATTGCTTTTCAGGTTTCTCTGGTTCCTCTACCTGGTCCTTGAGTGCTGCATCTTCCTTAGGTTTTTCTGGTGTGCTTAGGTTAGGATTTCTAGGCCCTTCATAAGCGGTTCCACTTTTTAAGGTGATAAAATTTGCTTGGCCTTTGGGATTGGGTTGAGTTTGTCCAGGGACTTGTCCTCCAGGTACAACTTGTGCAGAGGTGGTTTGGGCCACTTGGGAAATATGGGTCTCAAGCATTTTGGTGTGGGTCATCATCTGGTCAAACTTGGTTGCTAGTTAAGTAACTAGCTCGTTCGTGTGAATGTGTTGATTCATAAACTCCTTATTTTGCTGAGTTTGAGTATGAATAAAGGTGTCTATGGTTTCTTTAAGGTTTGGTCTTGGTGGCACAACTTGCATAGGTTGGTTTTGTTTTTGCGTTTGGAATCCTTGGGGTCTCGAGGATCCTGGATTTTGGATGGGGTTATTGTTTTTGTAAGAGAAATTTGGGTGGTTCCTCCATCCAGGATTGTAGGTATTCGAGAAAGGGTTCCCTTGGGTATAGTTAACTTGGTTTGAGCTAGATTCGTTCAAAAGGTTACAGCCATCAGTTTGATGTCCTCGAGTTCCACAGAGTTCGCACTCCGATTGGATTGCTGCCAATGTGGTAGGGTTATGAGACATGTTCTCAACTCTCAAGGCCAGGGCGTCCATCTTGGCATTCATCATGTCCATGCAACTTATCTCATGCTTTCCTCTATGGCTTTCCTTTTTCTCTACTTTCGCTCGTTCTATTCCCCACTGGGCGTGGTTTTAGGCCATGTCCTCTATCAGGGCACAAGCGTCAGGGTAAGGTTTGTTCATCAATGCTCCGCCAGCGGCAGCGTCTATAGACATCTTTGTGTTGTAATGGAGTCCATTATAGAAGGTATTTATGATTAACCATTGCTCCAGGCCATGGTGCAGACAAGCTCTCAAAAGTTCTATATATCTTTCCCAGGCATCAAAAAGTGATTCGCCTTGGTTTTGAGTGAAACTAGTGATCAGGTTCCTAAGGACAGCGGTCTTACTCAGTGGGAAATATCTGGCAAGAAATGCTCTCCTAAGGTCTTCCCAAATCGTTATTGAGTTGGCTGGAAGGGCGTGTAACCAGTCATGGGCTTTACCTCTAAGGGAAAAAGGAAACAATCTTAAGCGGATGGCTTCGGGTGTGGCTCCATTTGCCTTAAGGGTGTCAGCCAACTAGATAAATACCTTTAGATGTTGATTCAGGTTCTCGGTAGCGAGACCAGCGAATTGGTTTTGTTGTACTAGTTGTAATAGTGAGGGCTTATGTTCGAAATTGTTGGTTGTTATAGCGGGGTTTACTATACTAGAACTAGGCTCCTCATTAGATGGTTGAGCAAACTCTTTAAGCGGTCTTTGGTTACGGTCTTCGGCCATAGCTTTCCTTAACTTAAGGATAAACAGACGTGCTCGGGCGTAACGTTCGGGTTCAACTAAAGGGTTTACTAGGTTAGCGGTGCTACGATTTCTACGCATCTACCGGCTAGAATAGCCTTAGTCTAAATGGGATAGCAATAGGGTACGAAATTTGACAAAGTTGGTCCCTGGCAACGGCGCCAAAAACTTGATGGGTTGTTTACGTATAACCTAAACATAGAACTGCAAGTGCACAGCCTATCAAAGTAATATATATAAGATTATCGAACCACAGAGACCAATCGTCAATCTATCAACTCTATTGCTAAGGTGCTTATCTAAGGTGAACAAGAATATTGATGTGAGTGCAGTTCAACAAAGTAAGTAAGTGAAGTAAGTAACAGTTTAAGCAACAGGTTGGAATGTAAATCATGAAATCAGACTATGGTCCAGTCATGCATAAATGAATCACTTATAGGGCAGTATTTTCTATATGTAGCAAAGAATCAATTTAACGGGAACTTGTAGCTTTTGCCTACTAAGAACCGAGTTTACTCTTTAAATTAAATTCCTTTATTGTCACATATAAAGGGTGCCTTCCGCGTTAAAGAGGTAAACCTATTTTTAAGAAATTGATAGTTTTAACTTAACAAAAAAGTAATTTTGACATGGAAAGATTAACTTAAAGAGACTTTCGGCTTTTGACCAAGAGTCAGATTTCAAACCTACAAACGCATCCGAAAATAGTTTCAAAATCGTTAATGATTCCTATTTGACCAACCAAACTACTTTCTCTCTTTTTGTTTGGTTAAATATTAATCAAGTCGTATCATTAGTATGGATGGCTTTTGACTTAAGTTAAAAGCAAAACATCCCAAGAGTGTTCTCACTAGCATGATAATTGGAACACGATCATGATGACAATCATTACATCCAAACCTTTATAATTTAGCCAGACATAATAAGTGCGAGTCTATAACACATGTAGACTATGATAAGAGCGAGTAAGTAAAAGGGTGCGAGTCTATAAAACGTGTAGACTATGGTAAGAGCATTTAAAGTCTATAAAACATATAGACTATGGTAAGAGCAATTATAAATAAAGAAATGCAATTAAATTGAACCTGCTCCAAGAGGAGGCTTTCATTCAGGTATAAGTTGCGGAAATGTAAAAGTGGTATGATGAACTTCAACCAAAGTGCTCCAAGACTCGATTACAACTCAATCTACACTGTAATAATTCCCCGATGTGAAGAGATTATTACTTTACAGAAACTGATAGTATATGGCTTAAGATTGTACTAAGCTTGAATAAAACTACAAAATGAAAAACGAAATCTATTTATAGAGGATTCTGGAGGTGCGTAAAGACAGGAGTGCCCCTCAACTCCTTCTAGCGGGAAGAGGTTTGTGAAGGCCGCAGGCGCGGCAGCCTCACCGCGGGCGCGGTGTGTGCAAACGGAGGAGATCGTGGGAACGTGGAAGTTGGTCCCTTGGTGAAGTGGGCCACGTCATAGCGTCCCCTATAGCCAGCGCGGTGCTGGACGCCATAAGTGCAAATCTTCTTGAAAAACCCTATTTTCTTGGCGTTTTGGCTCGTTTCTTCACCGAAGGCTCTGAAAGGTCAAGAATCCTGAAAACAGAAGAAATAGAAGCATAATACAGGAAAATGATAATAAAAACTAAGGAAAACATGTGATATTCGAGTCAAAAACATAGTGCAATTCAGTGCGATCATGGGTTCAAGCCCTAGTGGCCACACCCCTTTATTTTTTTTATCACTCTTTTTTAGCTTTTTCACTCAACTTCAAAAAATCATAACAAATTTAAAAATGTGTATTTTTGAGTGTGTCTTTTTTCTACGTGTCATTTAACTTTTCTATTTTTATGTCACCATTTAAAATCACAAAAAGATTTATTTTACCATCATTTTAAAATTAATCAAAAAACAAGTCTTTTTATATTAAAAAATCAACAAAAATATGTTTCTTTTTGAATATTTTTCTAAGGTGACTTAGTATATTTTTGTAAATACTTGTTTAGGGTTAGGTTAGAATGTCATTGACTTATCTATGTACCCTTAGACCAATTCTCTTAAAGAATTTCGTATTTAACAATTAAAAATTAATTAGGTTTAGGTGTATGTTTCAGAACCCTAACTTCTAAAACCCTAATTTGAAAATCCCTAGTTCAAAAAACCTTAGGTTTTAAACCCTAACCAAAAAATTTGCAACATGTTGATCTTTGTTTATCCATGTTTATGTGTGCTTTTACATACTTGTTGATTTTAATACATGCTTTGTACTTAAATTATAAACCTTGTCTTGTACATATACTTGTTGATTTTATGTCCATGTGATTTGTACTTATTGCTATATTTTGTTTATCTAACTAATCATCCATCATTCATACATGATTTGAATCCAAGGGTTTAGATACATTCATATCTTGCTTGTTAACACTCACTTGTTTGTTCTTGTACATACATGAGGTATTTATTGTTAATTGTTTAAGTTTGATGTTTTATCCAAAGGATGGGAATGATATTGACTAAATTGTCAAGGTACTTAAATTCTTTTCCAAACTCTTTTACTTTTGTGGTTTTGTTAAAGCTTAGCCAAAACCCTTTTGTTTTGAAACCTTGGTATTAAGAATAGAATTATTCCCGGTGAAATTATTCTTGATCCAGTGATCTTGTTTTTAAACCATGGTGTTAAGAGATGAATTATTCCCGATGAAACTTCTCTTAACCCATTGACCTTGTATTTTAAAGCTTGGTCCTTCTTTGATTTGTTTTTAAAATTTGTTAAGTATTTTAAAGCTTAACCTTTTAAAACTTGTTAGGTATTTTAAAGCCTAGTTCCCTTTTCCAAAATTAATAAGTATTTTAAAGCTTAACCTTTTAAACTTATTAGGTATTTTAAAGCCTAATCTTCTTTTAAACTTGTGAAGTATTTTAAAGCTTAACCCTCTTTTAAAAACTTATGAGTATTTTAAAGCTCACACCCAAAAAGATTTTGGCCACTTTGGCCCCCTTTTCCTTTTAAAAAAAAAAAGAGGAACTACAGAAGCTCTGACTTTCCTATTGCACTTAAGAGGTATGTAGGTCTAAGATGCGATATCTTATCGAGCTCACTTTCAAAAACTTTTCTTCTCATCCCCACCCTCTATTTCAAACAAGTTTTTTTTTCACATAGGATTTTCACAAAAGAAAAAAGGTATTTATGAACAAAAGATAATAACACAAAAACAAAGAGGTTCCCATGGAGTACCATTGATACAAGGGATGCTTAAAACCTTCCCCTTGTATAACAAACCCTCAGAAGCCAGAACTCTGATAAGTTTATTAGTTTTGATTTTAAAAACTTATGTGGGTTTTATTCGCTCTTTCACCCATTCCTTTTTGGAAACAATAAAGAGCGGTGGTGACTCTGTTTAAAATGAGCTAAGTCTTCTCATGACTCTAGTCTCACCAATTTCACCGCTACAAAAAATGGCGACTCTACTAGGGATAATGATCAAACTATTGGTGTATCTTTAGAAGGGTTGACCCAATCTTTGTTTTATTATTATATTTTGTTATTTCATTTTTGCTTTTGTCCATAACCTTTTATTTTTGTCTTTTATTTTCCTATGTGTATACTTGTTATTTTATTGGGTTGTATTGGGAAGGGGAGTCATGCCCCTTGTGGTGAGACAAATCCTAACCCGGATTTAGAATGTACACTTATTATAGGAGACTGGTATAGTCATTTTGATCTCGAGGGAGTAGTCCCAAAGAAGTCAATTTGAGATCCATCGCTCAGTGGAGGCCTCTTTAGAAGTAACTTTGTTGACCATGTAGTTGGGAATACATTGTTGCATTCAACTTGGCTGTAGAAGCTGGGGACCTAGAAACCCTTAACCAATCTTGGCCATTAAGATGTAGTATGGAAACTATGTCTGATTCATTTTCAGAATAGTTGTTACACGAGGCTACGCTCAGATGAGGTTCTCTTGGATTTTGTTCAAATGAGTATGTTGATACAGAGTTTACAATCTCCAAGTTGGGATGCTTGAGTTTGGGAAAAAATATAACCTTGATCTATAGGTACAAAATAAGCATAGTACACATCTTTGGGATGGGTAGACCTTTGGCTCCATGCTCGTGACTTTGAACCCTCAAGCCCATGTTTTTGCTATGTTTGCATTCATTCATCCATGCATCTAAAAACATAATATCTTTCAGGGAATTAAAAGAAACCTTTTGTTTTGTAAACATTATAGGATGGAACCTGAAAGAAGAAAAACCAAGAAATATACTTTCAAGAGTTTAGAGGTGGAAGAATTAAGAAATCTAGGATCTTTGATTGTTGATCAAGACAAGTTTTGTAGCAAGTATGGAAGATTATTGTATCTCCTCAGAACCAAGATGGAAGAAGGAATCCTCTCCATTTTGATTCAATTCTATGATTCATTGTATCATTGCTTCACCTTCCCTAATTATCAACTATTTCCTACCTTGGAAGAGTATTCAAGCATCATTGGGCTACCTATTACTGGAAGAGTTCCTTTCATTGGTTTAGAACAAGATCCCAAGCGTTGCGAAATTGCAAAGTCTACTCATTTGAGAAAGGGAGAAATTGAAAAGAACATGGTTACTAAAGGAGGATTACATGGATTACCTGCTGAGTTCTTAATTGAGAAAGCTCTCACCTTGTCACAAGAAAGAAAGGAAGAAGACTTTGAATCTATTTTTACCTTGTTGGTGTATGGATTGTTCTTGTTCCCTAACATTGAAAACTTTGTTGATATGAATGCCATCAAGATCTTTATGAAGAAAATTCTTGTTCCTACCTTACTTGGGGACACTTACAACTCTATTCATCTCAGAAATTCCTATGGGAAGGGAATGGTTTCCTGTTGTACTCCTTTTCTACAAGTGGTACATATCTCATATGCCTGACACCTCTGAATTTTGGAGCCAGAAAGAAGGATTGAAATGGTCACACAAGATCATGACTCTTACAAACGCTGAGATTGTTTGGACAAACAATGACTTCTGTAGAATGAAGACTTTAGACTGCTGTGGTGATTTCCCTAATGTGCCCCTCATTGGTACAAAATGAGCAATCAACTATAGCCCGTGTTAGCTCGTCGTCAATTTTGGTTCCCTATGGACAAAATACCAAGGAGCAATTTATTGGATGGGTTCTTTCTAGAAGAAAGAATTGAGAACAAAGAGTTTAGAGAATGGATTGCTAAGGCTTGGAATCCAAGCCATAGAAAAGAGATCAAAGATTGGAAGACCAAAGGGGATCCCTCTCCTGAGCCCTTTGATAGTTGGATCTCTGCCAGATCTGCTGAAATGAGAATGCCTAATCTTTCTGGAACATCTGCACCCCTAATTGAGGAGTATGTTCAACCCATTGTAGTTCCTTCAACAATTGAAAGTCTCCAAGAAGCTCTAAGAAAGATGAAGAAATCAAGAGACCATTGGAAGAAGAAGTTTGAGTATTTTGATGCTGAGTTGGGAATGTTGGAAGAATCCTATGAAGAAGTGCTGAAAGAAAAGAACGATCAACTATTCCTTCAAGACACTTGGCTCATAGCTAAGGATGCTACTATTGCCAAATATGAAAGAGAAAAGAAAAGGAAGCAAAAAGAAGAAGCTCTCCCTCGAAAAGAAGCTGCATGGAAGAGTATTGTTGAGAAGCTAGAAAAGGTCAAGCTGAAGAAGAAGAAGATTCAAGATGATATGGATACTTCTCACTAAGCTTTCATGATCACTCTTGGATTTTACTAGCTTTCTTTGTTTGTTTCTACCTTGTAACTCTTGAAAGTAGTTTATGACTTGGTTGTCCCTTGTCTCTTTGTATGATATCAAAAGAAAATGGTACTTCGATGACCCTCGATGACCCTTACATATACCAAGGATGCCTTGTCCCTTTATTATTAATGAATGAAATTTCTTTTTCATGTTACTACATAGTGTTTACATTTACAAAACTCTTAAATAAATCCTTTGAAAGATATTGTGATATATTTTGGAAAATTAATAAAAAGAGTCTTTTGCATTGCATGCATCATACCACATTCACATACACATCTGAGTCAGAGTCTTATTCATTCCTCTCTCTCTCTCTCCTCAGAGAGTCAAGATGACGCACCGGTATAATACTCGCACCAATCATCAAAGAATGGAAGACGATATATTTGATGATCCAGGGTGGCAAGAAGAAGTTGCTGTCCTACGCTCAGGTATCGAAAGATTAACTTTTATGGTTCAAGACTTGGTGGCTGCTTAGAATCAGCCACTAACCCAAGCTTAGACTATTGTGATCTCCGAGATAGAGACTACTCAGATTCCTGTAATTCCTGTGACGAATCCTACGACCACTAGACCATATGGGATAGATATGGACTTCCAATTGGCTGGACAACAGATTCCTGTTCCACAGACAACCATTCCTCAAGCTATTATGACTGCTGAAGGATAGAAAAACACTTAGAAAGGGGGGGTTTGAATAAGTGTAGCTTTAAAAACTTGACAGATAAAAATAAATTGCACAGTTATTTTTATCCTGGTTCGTTGTTAACTAAACTACTCCAGTCCACCCCCGCAGAGATGATTTACCTCAACTGAGGATTTAATCCACTAATCGCACGGATTACAATGGTTTTCCACTTAGTCAGCAACTAAGTCTTCCAGAGTCTTCTGATCACACACTGATCACTCCAGGAACAACTGCTTAGATACCCTCTAAGACTTTTCTAGAGTCTACTGATCAACACGATCACTCTAGTTACAACCTGCTTAGTTCACTCCTAAGACTTCCTAGAGTATTCTGATCAACACGATCACTCTAGTTACTTTACAACTTAATGTAATCAATCTAAGAGTATTACAAATGCTTCTTAAAAGCGATAATCACAACTGTGATATTTCTCTTAATCGTTTAAGCTTAATCTCACTAAAATATTACAACAGCAATGTAGTGAGCTTTGATGAAGATGAAGATTCTGAGTTTTGGATTTGAACAGAGTTTCAGCAAGTTAATTTGAATTATATTGTTCAGGATCGTTAACCTTGCTTCTCATCAGAACTTCATATTTATAGGCGTTGGAGAAGATGACCGTTGAATGCATTTAATGCTTTGCGTGTTCCGTACAACATCGCATTTAATGTTATACGCTTTTGTCAACTACCTCGAGCCTTGTTCACGCTGTGTCTACTGACGTAGCCTTTAATAGCTTTTAACGTTCCTTTTGTCAGTCAGCGTAGCTTGCCACTTGTACTTTCTTCTGATCTGATGTTTGTGAATACAGCGTTTGAATATCATCAGAGTCAAACAGCTTGGTGCATAGCATCTTCTGATCTTCTGACCTTGAAGTGCTTCTGAGCGTGATACCATCTTCTGAGCTTCAGTGCTTCTGATCTCTTGTTCTTCTGATGCTTCCATAGACCCATGTTCTGATTCTGCTTCGACCATCTTCTGATGTCTTGCCAGACCATGTTCTGATGTTGCATGCTGAACCCTTTGAGACAAAGCTTCTGAGCGCTGAATTATGCGTACTCTTTATATATATTTCCTGAAAAGGAAATTGCATTGGATTAGAGTACCATATAATCTTAAGCAAAATTCATATTATTGTTATCATCAAAACTAAGATAATTGATCAGAACAAATCTTGTTCTAACAATCTCCCCCTTTTTGATGATGACAAAAACATATATAAATGATATGAATTTGCGATCAGAAAGAATAGACGGCAAAAGACAAATTACACAGCTATAGCATAAGCATATGAATATGTCTCCCCCTGAGATTAACAATCTCCCCCTGAGATAAATAATCTCCCCCTGAAATAAATACTCGAAGAACTTTAATAAAAGACTTCCCTGATTATTTCGGTAGAGACGATCATATAAGCTTCTGTCTTTAGAGAATTCATAGCTTCTGACTTCTGCTTCCATAGGACAGCTTCAGAACTAGAATTTCCTTAGATCCCTAGAACACTCACAGCTTCTGATTCCTGCTTCCATCTAGGACAGCTTCAGAACTTGAATTTCTTTGATCTTCTGAACATTCACAGCTTCTGATTTCTGCTTCCATTCAGGACAGCTTCAGAACTTGAATTTCTTTGATCTTCTGAACATTCACAGCTTCTGATTTCTGCTTCCATTTAGGACAGCTTCAGAACTTGAGTTTTCTGGATCTTTAGAACATTCGCAGCCTCTGATTTCTGCTTCCCTCGGATAGCTTCAGAGCTTTGAATTTCTACCAACATCACTTCATGCTAGATTTGTATCAGAACATTGTTGAATGTACCAGAGCATCATCTGAGCATCTCTACATCCTGAAATGTTACAGAACAAAAACTAACCGACAAAAGTCAGCATGAACGAGTTAGATCATAAAATGTATGTTTGAACACATTATATGAATCAGAGCCATATAGGCTGAAATAATGTATCAGAGCAAATAATGTATCAGAGCCATAACATTATATGTATCAGAGCAAATAGAATTTTGTCAGAATAAATAGACAAATATAGATCAAATTCTATTATCAGTGCTTCTGATTCATTCTTTCTTGCTTCTGATATCTGAAGCTTGACAGCATTCAGCTTGCTTCAGTTTCCATGGTTTAGCTTCTTGTGTTTGCTTTGAAGATTCTCTTCACTTCTTTATACCTGCAAAACACTTAAACCATATAGAACTTGCAGTTCTTGTTAGTGAATGTGTGGGAGCTTTACCCAGCAACTGATAGATTAATCAAATCATTTATCATTTATCTTTCTCCCCCTTTTTGTCATAACATCAAAAAGAATATTTCAAAAGATTTAGATGCATAAAACAAAAAAAA
Organism: Vicia villosa; assembly: GCF_029867415.1. Lineage (NCBI taxonomy): Eukaryota > Viridiplantae > Streptophyta > Magnoliopsida > Fabales > Fabaceae > Vicia > Vicia villosa. The sequence continues at coordinate 47,577,424 of NC_081184.1, forward strand.
ACGCTGGAAAGTAAAAGCAAAGAAACTTTTTCATTGATAATCAAAAAAGGATTACAAGAAGATGTTTAACAAGCAGATGCAACAAGGAAAATAAAACTACTAAGACCAAATCCTAGGACCCTAGCTAAGACAACGTCTGTGCCAGCATGCCATGAAGGAGTGAAACGCCTCATTGACTGCTTCTTGGGCTTTCAGGCGAGGGATCAGGGAGACTTGGTCCTGATGCAGATCTTCCACCATCTTTACCAGAGACAACATTCTCAGCGGGTGAAGATGAAGAGATTTCTTCAGAAGAGATTAAGGGAGAGGAAAGGTTAGATGAAGAGGAAGCTGAGTCTTGAAGGTCGAAAGATGAGGAAGAAGATGGAGATGATGGAGGACTTTCACCAGGAGGATGAAACACACGTCTAGAATAGTTTCCAGACAACATTGCTTCGAAAGGATTCACCTTGAGAGGATCATAGGTGATTTTGATCTTTTTGGGTTTGGAAGGTGATGTTTCAACAGCTTTTCTTTTGTTGTTTTGATCATTTTCATTATTTCCTGGGCTTGATGAAGAGTTCATGATGGGTTTGCAGAAAAATGAACAGGTAGGGTTTGATATGGAAGAGAGAGAGAGAAAAAAAACTTGATGAGGAATGCAAAGAGATAGAGAAAGATGAGAGGGAAAGAGAAGAGTTTGAAGAGTATTTAAAAGAAATAAAATGAAACGAATGATGACTAGCATTTAATGTTACGTGACGTGAGGAGAGATAATAAAGACAAATGAGGTGACTAGCACAGTTACCTATGGTCGGCGTCCCTTCAACTGCACGCACGTTTATCCACGAATAGTAACGACAGGTTTACCTTCCCTAGATAAAAACGTAACAGCTGTTTTGCTTTAAAAGAGGTTCTGAATCAACTTAGACAATGAAACGTTAGTAATAACCGAATCATAATTTCTAAAAGATTTCAATCAGAACTTCTGATATATAAAAAATAATCCATTTTCATTTCAGAAGTTACTCATACATAAGAACTTCTCATCTTCTCATTCTGGGCATAAATCCATACTGATGTTCTTCAGAATGAACTTAAACCTATCTTCAGCCAGGGGTTTTGTAAAGATATCAGCCCATTGATGGTCTGTATCAACAAAGTTTAAAGATATAACACCCTTCTAAACATAGTCCCTTATGAAATGATGTTTAATCTCAATATGTTTAGCTTTTGAATGAAGAATAGGATTCTTAGATAAACATATAGCAGAAGTATTATCACAGAATATAGGAATGTTACTCTCAAATATCTGATAATCTTCTAACTGACTCTTCATCCAGAGCATCTGTGTACTACAACCAGCAGCAGCGACATATTCTGCTTCTGTTGTTGATAGAGCAATAGTTGCTTGCTTCTTGCTGTACCAGGAGATCAAATGACTTCCAAGAAATTGGCAACTTCTTGAAGTACTTTTTCTTTCAATTCTGTCTCCAGCATAGTCAGCATCGCAGAATCCTACTAAGTTGTATTCTTTAGATTTTCTGTAAACTAAGCCAACATTAGTAGTACCTTTCAGATACCTTAGAATTCTCTTAACAGCAGTTAAATGAGATTCTCTAGGATCTGATTGGAATCTAGCACACAAACAAACACTGAACAGAATGTCAGGTCTAGAAGCAGTCAGATATAGAAGAGATCCAATCATACCTCTGTATAACTTCTGATCTACCTTCTTACTTACCTCATCCTTACCTAGGATGCATGTTGGATGCATAGGAGTTTTGGCTTCTTTGCAGTCTAGAAGATTAAACTTCTTCAGAAGTTCCTTCACATACTTGGTTTGGTGAACATACGTTCCTTCTGATGTTTGATTTATTTGTATTCCAAGGAAATATTTGAGTTCTCCCATCATGCTCATTTCAAACTCAGCCTGCATAGACTCAGCAAACTCCTTTCCAAGTGTAGCATTAGATGTTCCAAAAATAATATCATCTACATATATTTGACAAATTAAAATATCCCTTTTAAAGGTTTTATAAAAGAGAGTAGTGTCCACTTTTCCTCTAGTGAAACCATTATCCAGAAGGAAAGAACTTAAGCGTTCATACCAAGCTCTGGGAGCCTGTTTCAATCCATACAATGATTTCTTAAGTTTAAAAACATGATTAGGAGACATAGAGTCTTCAAAACCAGGAGGTTGATGGACATAGACTTCTTCATCTATATAACCATTTAAGAAGGCACTCTTAACATCCATCTGATAAAGAGTGATGTTATGTTGAGTGGCAAAAGAAATTAATAGACGAATAGATTCTAACCTGGCCACTGGTGCAAAGGTTTCTGTGTAGTCAATCCCTTCTTGCTGACTATAACCCTGAGCCACCAGTCTGGCTTTGTTCCTTACCACTTCACCTTTCTCACTGAGCTTGTTTCTGAAGACCCATTTTGTACCAATTATATTGAATCCATCTGGTCTAGGAACAAGATCCCAAACATCATTCCTTGTAAACTGATTTAATTCTTCTTGCATAGCAATTATCCAGTCTGGATCTTCTAGAGCATGATCAACAGAAGTTGGCTCGATCAAAGATACAAGACCTAATTGACAATCTGCATTGTTCTTAAGGAATGCTCTTGTTCTGATTGGATCATCCTTCTTTCCAAGAATGACATCTTCTGAATGACCAGAGATGAGTCTGGATGATCTTCTGACAGATGGTTCTTCAGAAATACTTAGATCCTCCAGAGAAGCTGATACTTGATCTTCAGATTCTTTGCTTCTGAGAAGCTCTGCTTCTGATGCGTTGCTTCTTGGCTCAACAACTTCTGATATATCAATATCACAATCTGCAAAATTATCAAACTGCTTTGGTTTTTCAGAACCAAGCTTATCATCAAACCTGATATTGATTGATTCTTCTACAATCAATGTTTCAGTATTGTATACTCTGTAGCCTTTTGAGCGTTCAGAATATCCAAGAAGGAAACATTTTTGTGCTTTGGAATCAAACTTACCAAGATGATCTTTAGTGTTCAGAATAAAGCATACACATCCAAAAGGATGGAAATATGAAATGTTGGGCTTTCTATTCTTCCACAATTCATAGGGAGTCTTATTTAGAATAGGTCTGATAGAGATTCTATTCTGAATATAGCATGCAGTGTTTATTGCTTCTGCCCAGAAATGCTTAGCCATATTGGTTTCATTGATCATGGTTCTGGCCATTTCTTGCAGAGTCCTATTCTTTCGTTCTACAACCCCATTTTGCTGTGGAGTTCTAGGACAAGAGAAATCATGGGCAATACCATTTTCTTTGAAGAACTCTTCAAAGGATCTGTTCTCAAATTCACCACCATGATCACTTCTAACCTTTATGATTTTACACTCTTTTTCAGATTGAATCTGAATGCAGAAATCAAAGAACACTGAATGAGTCTCATCCTTGTGTTTCAAGAATTTTACCCATGTCCAGCGGTTATAATCATCTACGATGACTAATCCATATTTCTTCCCTCTGACAGATGCTGTTTTGACTGGGCCAAACAGATCAATGTGCAAGAGTTCTAATGGCCTTGAGGTAGAAACAACATTCTTGGACTTGAATGCAGGTTTGGAGAACTTGCCCTTCTGACATGCTTCACAAAGAGCATCTGATTTGAATTTCAGATTAGGGAGTCCTCTGACCAGATTCAGTTTGTTAATCTGAGAAATCTTTCTCAAACTAGCATGACCTAATCTTCTGTGCCAGACCCACTGCTCTTCAGAAACAGACATAAGACAAGTCACCTTCTGACTCATAAGATCTTGCAGATCTGTCTTATAAATGTTGTTCTTCCTCTTGCCTGTAAATAGGATTGAGCCATCCTTCTGATTTACAGCCTTGCAAGACTCTTGATTAAAGATTATATCATAACCATTGTCACTCAATTGACTGATAGATAAGAGGTTATGTGTTAATCCTTCCACAAGAAGTACATTAGAAATGGAAGGAGAGTTACCAGACTTTATAGTTCCAGAGCCAATTATCTTGCCCTTCTGATCTCCTCCAAACTTGACTTCTCCTCCAGACTTAAACACCAGGTCTTGGAACATAGACCTTCTTCCTGTCATGTGTCGCGAGCATCCAGAGTCCAGGTACCATGACATGTTGTGCTTTGTCCTTTTTGCAGTCAAGGATATCTGCAATAGGAATAATCTTATCCTTAGGTACCCACATTTTCTTGGGTCCTTTCTTGTTAGATTTTCTCAAGTTCTGATTGAACTTGGGTTTAACATTGTAAGCAATAGGAGGAACAGCATGATAATTTTTAATGTGAGTTTCATGATATTTCCTAGGTTGTGTCACATGCTTTTTGGTGTGTGTTATGTGAAAGCTTTGAGCATGTGAAGTGTGCCTAATATCATGGGAGTGGCCATACTTGAACTGATCATACAATGGCTTGTATGTGATTTTCATTTCATCAACAGGTTCAAGTTTGTGTGGGGTTTCACCCTCAAAACCAATGCCGACTCTTTTGTTTCCAGACACAGCATATATCATAGAAGCTAGCTGACTTCTGCCAATACTTCTAGATAAGAACTTCCTGAAACTTAAATCATATTCTTTCAGAATATGGTTTAGACTAGGAGTGGATTTTTCTGAATCAGAAGGAGATCCAACATTATTGGATAATTTTAAAAGTTTTTCTTTTAATTCAGAATTCTCCAACTCAAGCTTCTTTGTTTCAAATTCAAATAGCTTTTTCAGCTTTTTGTATTTTAGACTAATCTGAGACTTGAGTTCCAGAAGTTCAGTTAGACCGGAAACTAACTCATCTCTAGTAAGTTCAGAAAATACCTCTTCAGAATCTGATTCTGATGTAGATTCTGATCCGTCATCTTCTGTCGCCATCAGCGCACAGTTAGCCTGCTCATCTTCAGAGTCTGAATCATCTTCTGACTCATCCCAGGTTGCCATAAGACTTTTCTTCTTATGAAACTTCTTCTTGGGATTTTCCTTCTGAAGATTTGGACATTCATTCTTGTAGTGTCCAGGCTCATTGCATTCATAGCACATGACCTTCTTCTTGTCAAATCTTCTATCATCAGAAGATTCTCCACGTTCAAATTTCTTTGAACTTCTGAAGCCTCTGAACTTCCTTTGCTTGGTCTTCCAGAGTTGATTTAGCCTTCTGGAGATCAGGGACAGTTCATCTTCTTCTTCAGATTCTGATTCTTCAGGATCTTCTTCTCTAGCCTGAAAAGCGTTAGTGCATTTCTTGATATTGGATTTTAATGCAATAGACTTACCTTTCTTTTGAGGCTCATTTGCGTCCAGCTCTATTTCATGACTTCTCAAGGCACTGATAAGCTCTTCCAGAGAAACTTCATTCAGATTCTTTGCAATTTTGAATGCAGTCACCATAGGACCCCATCTTCTGGGTAAGCTTCTGATGATCTTCTTTACGTGATCAGCCTTGGTGTATCCCTTGTCAAGAACTCTCAATCCAGCAGTAAGAGTTTGAAATCTTGAAAACATCTTTTCAATGTCTTCATCATCCTCCATCTTGAAGGCTTCATACTTCTGGATTAAAGCTAGAGCTTTAGTCTCCTTGACTTGAGCATTTCCTTCATGAGTCATTTTCAAGGACTCATATATGTCATAGGCCGTTTCCCTGTTAGATATCTTCTCATACTCAGCATGAGAGATAGCATTCAGCAAAACAGTTCTGCATTTATGATGATTCCTGAAAAGCTTCTTCTGATCATCATTCATTTCTTGCCTTGACAGCTTTACGCCACTGGCATTTACTGGATGTTTGTAACCATCCATCAGAAGATCCCATAGATCACCATCTAGACCCAGAAAGTAACTTTCCAGTTTATCTTTCCAGTATTCAAAGTTTTCACCATCAAATACCGGCGGTCTAGTATAACCATTGTTACCGTTGTATTGCTCAGCAGAGCCAGATGTAGATGCAGGTGTAGGTGTAGACTTTTCACTTTCATCAACCATCTTTTACTGAAGCGTTTTTCTCTTCCTGAATCTTTTCTAAACACGGTTAAGTGCTTGCACCTTAGAACCAGGCTCTGATACCAATTGAAGGATAGAAAAACACTTAGAAAGGGGGGGTTTGAATAAGTGTAGCTTTAAAAACTTGACAGATAAAAATAAATTGCACAGTTATTTTTATCCTGGTTCGTTGTTAACTAAACTACTCCAGTCCACCCCCGCAGAGATGATTTACCTCAACTGAGGATTTAATCCACTAATCGCACGGATTACAATGGTTTTCCACTTAGTCAGCAACTAAGTCTTCCAGAGTCTTCTGATCACACACTGATCACTCCAGGAACAACTGCTTAGATACCCTCTAAGACTTTTCTAGAGTCTACTGATCAACACGATCACTCTAGTTACAACCTGCTTAGTTCACTCCTAAGACTTCCTAGAGTATTCTGATCAACACGATCACTCTAGTTACTTTACAACTTAATGTAATCAATCTAAGAGTATTACAAATGCTTCTTAAAAGCGATAATCACAACTGTGATATTTCTCTTAATCGTTTAAGCTTAATCTCACTAAAATATTACAACAGCAATGTAGTGAGCTTTGATGAAGATGAAGATTCTGAGTTTTGGATTTGAACAGAGTTTCAGCAAGTTAATTTGAATTATATTGTTCAGGATCGTTAACCTTGCTTCTCATCAGAACTTCATATTTATAGGCGTTGGAGAAGATGACCGTTGAATGCATTTAATGCTTTGCGTGTTCCGTACAGCATCGCATTTAATGTTATACGCTTTTGTCAACTACCTCGAGCCTTGTTCACGCTGTGTCTACTGACGTAGCCTTTAATAGCTTTTAACGTTCCTTTTGTCAGTCAGCGTAGCTTGCCACTTGTACTTTCTTCTGATCTGATGTTTGTGAATACAGCGTTTGAATATCATCAGAGTCAAACAGCTTGGTGCATAGCATCTTCTGATCTTCTGACCTTGAAGTGCTTCTGAGCGTGATACCATCTTCTGAGCTTCAGTGCTTCTGATCTCTTGTTCTTCTGATGCTTCCATAGACCCATGTTCTGATTCTGCTTCGACCATCTTCTGATGTCTTGCCAGACCATGTTCTGATGTTGCATGCTGAACCCTTTGAGACAAAGCTTCTGAGCGCTGAATTATGCGTACTCTTTATATATATTTCCTGAAAAGGAAATTGCATTGGATTAGAGTACCATATAATCTTAAGCAAAATTCATATTATTGTTATCATCAAAACTAAGATAATTGATCAGAACAAATCTTGTTCTAACAACTGCTACTCCTGTTGTTGTAAACATTGTTCCTCTTCTCAATGATTAGATTTCCCATGACGCTCATTCTGAAGGTATGGGTAGATTGGAAGAATTTGAAGACCAATTCTAGGAAATGCAAAAAGAGGTCAAGGCCCTTAGAGGAAAAGATCTATTTGGAAAAGAAGTAAATGACTTATGCTTGGTTTTGAATGTCAGAGTTCTGGCCAAGTTCAGGTTCCCAGAGTTTAGAAGTACAAAGGGAATTCTTGTCCTCATAGTCATCTGATTATGTATGTAAGGAAAATGTCTATGCACACTGAAGATCAACGCCTGCTGATTCACTTCTTTCAAGATAGCTTATATGGAGCTGCTTTGAAATGGTACATGGGTTTGGATAGTACTCACATCTGTACTTTCCATGACCTGGGTAAAGCTTTCATCAGACAATACAAGTACAACATTGATATGGCACCAGACAGAGATCAACTCCGTGCTATGTCTCAAAGAGAGAAAGAATCGTTCAAAGAGTACGCACAAAGATGGCATGAACTAGCTGCTCAGATCATTCCTCTCATGGAAGAAAAAGAAATGACCAAGGTGTTCCTTAAAACACTAAGCACATTTTATTATGAGAAGATGGTAGCAAAAGCTCCCAATGACTTTACTGAGATGGTAAACATGGGGATGCAACTTAAAGAAGGTATACGAGAAGGTCGCCTAGTCAAAGAAGCCAGCTCATCACTAGCTAGTGGTGGCGTCAAAAGATTTGGTAGTAACTTTGCTAAGAAGAAGGAAGAAACTGTTAGTGCCATCTCAAGAGGAAGAAAAAGACGGTATCAAATTGCTGCTATGACTCCAGTTGTTAGCCAAGATCCTCCTCAGAATGTGCAGAAGCCTCAGCCTCAACAGCCTTGACAACAGGCTCCTCAAAAAAATCAAGGAAATATTCGCCTTTTGATCCTATTCCGATGACTTATATGGAATTACTGCCTTTTCTACTTTAGAAAAATCTAGTTCAACTGAGGGATCCTCCTCCTTCTTCTGCTAATCCACCATTTTGGTACAAGGAAGATGCTCGCTGTGCTTTTCATAAGAGTGCTCCTGGTCATACTGTGGAAAATTGTTACCCTCTCATTAGTGAAGTACTCATTCCGGTTATGAATACTTACATGATGTTTGTGAATCCACTCAATCCTTGGTGAATATGCATGTTGTCTTGTGTGAACTTCATTACTTTCCTCCACATGACTACAATGCTTGCCCAAAATGTTCCAACACCATTCGTGGATGTACTCTCGTAGTTGAAGACCTTCAGAAACTGCTAAACCAAGGAATTATAAGCATATCAAGAAAGAAAAAGGATGAAGAAATTCACTCCGTCAACATGGTACATGGCTTTCCTGGCCAATATCAAATCTAAAACGTACACCAGTCGAGATGTGACCTAGTACAAGTGCATGCCACCTAATGGGTGATGGGAGGATTAACTCGACACAATTATGGCTCTTGCCGAATCTACTGCAGAGATACCAGTGGATGCGCACTCGTAAAAGCAAGAATTCAAAGTCTCATGGATCGAGGGCTTATCCAAATTCTCAGAGATAGAGATGAGAATAATGTCAACATGATTGGAGAATGTTCCACCGTGAAGTATGTGCCTGATGTTTGCACTGTGCACGGACCCTTACGAATGATACACGAGAAATGGGTCCAAAACGGATTAATTGACTTTAGCCATGATAGCTGCCCCGCTTGTAAAGGAAGCACACGAGGTTGTGCTTATCTACAAGAAGATATTCTGACTCTGATAGGTATGAGTTTGCTAGATGAAGAAATCAAGGAAAGAAAAGGACACAATTACGTTGAGGAAGAAATGACGTATGGGCCACTTGATAGTATGATGCGAGAAATCCCTCAAAGGATTTCAAAGCACAACCGTGACCTATACATATCAGCAAAGTATAAAGACAACACTTCGACAGATGTGCTAGTAGACGCTGGTTCATCTCTGAACATTATGCCATGGAGCACCTTGGAAAGTTTGTTTTATCAAGGGGCACCTTTTAGACCAAATGGAGTTAGCGTGTTGACTTTTGAAGGGTTCTCATGCACTATGATTGGAGAGATTGACCTTCCTATCCGCATTGGACCTCATGACTTTGATATCACCTTTCAAGTGATGGAGATTTATCCCGCTTACAACTGTTTGTTGGGAAGACCTTGGATTCATAATGCTTAAGTCGTTTCTTCCACTTTTCACTAGATGTTGAATTACCCTCTGAAGGACAAATTAATAACTGTTTATGGAGAACAGACCATGTTTGTTTGTCAACTATCTGTTAGAACAAGATTTGTTCTGATCAATTATCTTAGTTTTGATGATAACAATAATATGAATTTTGCTTAAGATAATATGGTACTCTAATCCATTGCAATTTCCTTTTTAGGAAATATATAAAGAGTATGCATAATTCAGCGCTCAGAAGCTTTGTCTCAAAGGGTTCAGCATGCAACATCAGAACATGGTCTGGCAAGACATCAGAAGATGGTCGAAGCAGAATCAGAACATGGGTCTATGGAAGCATCAGAAGAACATGAGATCAGAAGCACTGAAGTTCTGATGGTATCACGCTCAGAAGCACTTCAAGGTCAGAAGATCAGAAGATGCTGTGCACCAAGCTGTTTGACTCTGATGATATTCAAACGTTGTATTCACAAACATCAGATCAGAAGGAAGTACAAGTGGCAGGCTACGCTGACTGACAAAAGGAACGTTAGAAGCTATTAAAGGCAACGTCAGTAGACACAGCGTGAACAAGGCTCGAGGTAGTTGACAAAAGCGTATAACATTAAATGCGATGCTGTACGGAACACGCAAAGCATTAAATGCACTCAACGGTCATCTTCTCCAACGCCTATAAATATGAAGTTCTGATGAGAAGCAAGGTTAACGAAAAAAACACAATTTCTGTGAATATTAACTTGCTGAAACACTGTTCTATTCAAAGCTCAGAATCTTCATCTTCATCAAAGCTCACTACATTGCTGTTGTAATATATTAGTGAGAATAAGCTTAAACGATAAGAGAAATATCACAGTTTGTGATTATAGCTTTTAAGAAGCAATTGTAATACTCTTAGATTTGATTACATTAAGTTGTAAGGAACTAGAGTGATCGTGTGGATCAGAATACTCTAGGAAGTCTTAGAGGTTATCTAAGCAGGTTGTAACTAGAGTGATTGTGTGGATCAGAAGACTCTAGAAAGTCTTAGAGGGTATCTAAGCAGTTGTTCCTGGAGTGATCAGTGTGTGATCAGAAGACTCTGGAAGACTTAGTTGCTGACTAAGTGGAAAACCATTGTAATCCGTGCGATTAGTGGATTAAATCCTCAGTTGAGGTAAATCATCTCTGCGGGGGTGGACTGGAGTAGTTTAGTTAACAACGAACCAGGATAAAAATAACTGTGCAATTTATTTTTATCGGTCAAGTTTTTAAAGCTACACTTATTCAAACCCCCCCCCCCCTTTCTAAGTGTTTTTCTATCCTTCAATTGGCATCAGAGCGCCGGTTCTAAGGTGCAAGCACTTAACCGTGTTTAGAAAAGATTCAGGAAGAGAAAAACGCTTCAGTAAAAGATGGCTGATGAAACTGCAAAGTCTACATCTACATCTGGCTCTGCTGAGCAACACAACGGTAACAATGGTTATACTAGACCGCCGGTATTTGATGGTGAAAACTTTGAATACTGGAAAGATAAACTGGAAAGTTACTTTCTTGGTCTAGATGGTGATCTATGGGATCTTCTGATGGATGGTTACAAACATCCGGTAAATGCCAGTGGCGTAAAGCTGACAAGGCAAGAAATGAGCGATGATCAGAAGAAGCTTTTCAGGAATCATCATAAATGCAGAACTGTTTTGCTGAATGCTATCTCTCATGCTGAGTATGAGAAGATATCTAACAGGGAAACGGCCTATGACATATATGAGTCCTTGAAAATGACTCATGAAGGAAATGCTCAAGTCAAGGAGACTAAAGCTCTCGCTTTAATCCAGAAGTATGAAGCCTTCAAGATGGAGGATGATGAAGACATTGAAAAGATGTTTTCAAGATTTCAAACTCTTACTGCTGGATTGAGAGTTCTTGACAAGGGATACACCAAGGCTGATCACGTAAAGAAGATCATCAGAAGCTTACCCAGAAGATGGGGTCCTATGGTGACTGCATTTAAGATTGCGAAGAATCTAAATGAAGTCTCTTTGGAAGAGCTGATCAGTGCCCTGAGGAGTCATGAAATTGAACTGGATGCAAATGAGCCTCAAAAGAAAGGTAAGTCTATTGCATTAAAATCCAATATCAAGAAATGCACTAACGCTTTTCAGGCTAGAGAAGAAGATCCTGAAGAATCAGAATCTGAAGAAGAAGATGAACTGTCCTTGATCTCCAGAAGGCTAAATCAACTCTGGAAGAACAAGCAAAGGAAGTTCAGAGGCGTCAGAAGTTCAAAGAAATTTGAACGTGGAGAATCTTCTGATGACAGAAGATTTGACAAGAAGAAGGTCATGTGCTATGAATGCAATGAGCCTGGACACTTCAAGAATGAATGTCCAAAACTTCAGAAGGAAAATCCCAAGAAGAAGTTTCATAAGAAGAAAGGTCTTATGGCAACCTGGGATGAGTCAGAAGATGATTCAGACTCTGAAGATGAGCAGGCTAACTGTGCGCTGATGGCGACAGAAGATGACGGATCAGAATCTACATCAGAATCAGATTCTGAAGAGGCATTTTCTGAACTTACTAGAGATGAGTTAGTTTCCAGTCTAACAGAACTTCTGGAATTCAAGTCTCAGATTAGTCTCAAATACAAAAAGCTGAAAAAGCTATTTGAATTTGAAACGAAGAAGCTTGAGTTGGAAAATTCTGAATTAAAAGAAAAAGTTTTAAAATTATCCAATAATGTTGGATCTCCTTCCAATTCAGAAAAATCCACTCCTAGTCTAAACCATATTCTGAAAGAATATGATTTAAGTTTCAGGAAGTTCTTATCTAGAAGTATTGGCAGAAGTCAGCTAGCTTCTATGATATATGCTGTGTCTGGAAACAGTAGAGTTGGCATTGGTTTTGAGGGTGAAACCCCATACAAACTTGAACCTGTTGATAAGATGAAAATCACATACAAGCCATTGTATGATCAGTTCAAGTATGGCCACTCACATGATATTAGGCACACTTCACATGCTCAAAGTTTTCACATAACACACACTAAAAAGCATGTGACACAACCTAGGAAATATCATGAAACTCATATTAAGAATTATCATGCTGTTTCTCCTTCTGCTTACGATGTTAAACCCAAGTTCAATCAGAACTTGAGGAGAACTAACAAGAAAGGACCCAAGAAGATGTGGGTACCAAAGAAAAAGACTATTTCTTTTGCAGATTCTCTTGGCGACAAAGAAGATAAAAGTCAACATGTCATGTCATCTGGACTCAAGTTGGTCTCAACACTTGAAGGGAAGAAGGACTGTCTTCCAAGTTCTGGTACTTAAATCTGTTGAAGAAACTATGTTCGTAGGAGATCAGAAAAGAAAGTTTATTAGTCTTGGAACCATCTGTTTTGTTTGTTTCTAAAGCAATGGTGTTTCGTTCTTGATTATTCTGAATGCTCTAAATGCTACAGAATATACAATATTGAAACATTGATTGTAGAAGAATCAATCAATATCTGGTTTGATGATAAACTTGGTTCCGATGAAACAAAGCAGCTTAAGAATTTCTGCAGATACAGTTTTGTCTTATCAGAAGCTGCAGAACAAAGAAGTGAATCTCCAGAAGCTGTGTATATCAGAAGTAATGGATCAGAAGATCATTCAGATTTACATCAGCACACTTCAGAAGGAGTGTTTCCAGAAGAGAAACTTGATCAATTCAGAAGCAGTGATCGGAATCAGAAGGCGTAAAGCCTATTGAATATTTCACACCTGTCATCCATTATCTGATGATGAACACGTGTCTCTACGGTCAGTACGAAGCGTGCAGTTGAAAAGACGCCGACCTAGGTAACTGCTTTAAATCATTTCTTTTACCACGATCTCTCTCCTCACGTCACTCGTCATTTAATGAAAATGATTTCTTTTGATTCTGAAACTATTCATTTTGTTTATTTATTCTTTTTCATTCTCTATTTTATATTCGTCTCCTTATATTCTTTTCAAATCATATCATATATCTTTTTCGCTCCCTTGTCTCTCTTTATTCTTGCATTCTCTCGTTTGAAAAGTTCTTAGCCGTTTTCTAAAACCCTAATCGAAAACCCAGTTTTCTTTTCTTGTTCGTCTTTTGTTCATTCTGCATCCATGGCTGCCTTCTCATCCCAAAATGTTGATACATCTGTTCCTCACCATCTCCAAGAAGAAATTTTGCAACTTACTCCTGTTGTTGCATGCTCTATTCCCAAGGACAAATTAGAAGTTCTATGTGAACTTATTGTTGATTTTGACAACCTTGAAGAACATGAATTTCATCTTAAAGAAGACATCATCTTTCAAGGATGGACCTCGTTGTTTGCTGAGTTCGTTGGCCCAGTTTATCCGGATCTTGTCAAGGAGTTCTGGGCACATGTTGTGGTTGCTCCAAAATCAATACTTTCTTTCGTCCATGGAAAGTTTGTTGTTATTACTGAAAACATCCTAAGAGTGATGTTTTATCTGAAAAACCCTGAAGGGGCTTTTGAGATTGATCAAAGGGCAGATTGGGGAGATGTTCTATCCACTCTCTATCCAAATGTCAAGGAAACAAAAAGCGTCAAGGATTTGAGAGATGTCTACAAAATCTGGACAAAGATCCTTCTTGGGTGTTTCTACCATAGGAAAGGAACACATGCCTCGGATTTCATCAATAATGAGCAAAGGTATATTCTTTATTGCATTGCCACTAAGAAGAAGGTTGATGCGATCTACATCATCTTCAACCATTTGTGAAAAGCAGTAAAGGATTCCAGAAACGCTTTCAGAGAAAAAGGTGGAACAATCATTCCTTTTGGAAGGATTATTTCAAATCTTTTGGTGCATTCAAAGATTGTTGAAAGCTTGGAATCTGAAGGTATTGTGAAAGACCTTGCTGTCACATCTGGGGCTTGTCTGAATGCATTCACTTTGAAGAAGATGAAAGTAATTAAGGCTATCAGTAAGACTCCCCAACCTCTTGCTGATACAAGAATCAGAAGAGCACCTGTTCTTGCTGAGTTTGAAACTTTCTTCAACTGTGAGGTACCTGTAGTCAGAACTAGGTATCTGTTATCACAAGAAGAAAATAAATATCTCAAAAATCAAGAGAAGGGTGCTCCAATGAAAATAAATAAGAAGAAGGAAGAAAGGACTAAAAGAAAGCATGATTATCCTTCTGCTGTCTCTAAGAAACAAGATGTTTCTAAAGAGGTCATTGCAAAGGTTGCTAAGTCTGTCTCTGATGAGTTTGAGAAGAAAGGGAAAGAAGCTGTTGAGAAGAAGAAAACAAGAAAAAGGAAGATGATTCTTCAAGAGTCTGATGAAGAAAATGTCTCTCAAGAGGCTGAGAATCAATCAGAAGTTCTGGCATATGTCAGAAGGAAAGAAATCTCTAGCGGCAAAGCAAAGATTATTGAAGAGCCGAAGAGTAAGAAGCAAAAGAAGACTGAGGATGTGGCCAAAGCTTTTCTGAGAGGTTCCAAAGGTATATGCATTTCTGAACCTGATTCTGCTCCTGCTGTTCATTCAGAAGTTGCACCAATAGAGGTTGTCCCTACACCTGAACCAGAAAAAGCCACATCAGAATCACTTGTTTTTGTCCATGTTCTTACACCTCCATCTTCTCCTATAACCATTCCTTCCTCTCCACCTACCATCAATCCTGTTCTGGATATACCACCCCTTCAAACTCTCTTTCCATCTCAACCTTCTCCCAATGCCACCTTTGAACATACTCCCTCCACCTCTCAAAACAACCTTTGTGATTCTCCTCTTCCAACCTCTGCATCACATGAGCAGCTGCTCCGTGATTGCAACTACACTCCCAAGCCTCGTCCTGAAGCTGAAGTGGTAGTGTTAGATTCTGATACTGAAGCAGAATCTTCTTATAGGTTGGATAGAGAACCTCATCCGTACTTCACTTCCAACCCTGCCTTTTCAAAAACCCAAATAAAATTCCGCCCTGTATACCCTATTGGTGTAGTTTTTGAAAAAATAAAGAGGAATCTCAGAAGTATCTTTGATACTCTCAGAATTGCTGAAAGTTCTGGATTGAATGATGTTGCTATGCGGAACTTCTGGAGGATCTTTCGCAGAGAATCAGATGCTCTGTTTTTAGAACTTCAGGAAGCCTGTGTAGCTGCTGCCCCACGGCCTCGTGGAATTCTGAGGAATTATTAAGACTTCTGGTTTGCTAGTCTCAAAGGAAGACATCTGTTGGAAGAGAAGCCCTTCTTGGATGAGATGGAACAATTAAGACTGGCTGCTGAAATGGAAGCAAATCCATGCAGGGATATTGTTATCTTTATTCCTGATTATCCTGTTCTGCTCGGAGACTTCAAGACTCTCTTTAACTATCTGAGGGAAAACCCTTCTGAGAAAGACCCAAGCTTGGTCATTCCAGAAGTTGTTGACCCACCAGAAGTTGAAGGTCCTTCTGCTCCCAGGAATCTAGCTGCCATTCTTCAGGCACTTGAGAATGGAGACTCGAAAATTCCTGCTGCAGAATATGGAGATGCTTCTATGCAAGAAGCAGATGTTGAAAATCATGTTGCTGAATCAGATCCTGTTGAGGAAATCCCTGCAAATGATCTATCCATGGAAGCTACAGATCAAGTTGCTATTCCTGTGGTTGAAAGCGGTGAAGCTTCTTCTGATGAATCTTCTCGTCTTGCAAGGACTCTGGAAGAAATTCAGAAGAGACAGGATGAGCAAAGCTCACTCAATGCTGAGTTTAGAGCTTTCATGGTGAGGCAAGTTGGACACAACAATGAGGTTCAAGAGATGCTGGCCAAGATCCTGTCAAGGCTAGGGCCATCTTAGATTGAGTCTGTGTTGTTTCTTTCTTTTTGCTGCATCTGTTTTTGTGCATCTGATCTTACTTATCTTCATGTACTTCTGTACCTGATGTTTGAACTTCAATGAAATCATCTTCTTCCTCCGTGTGTTTCTTTTTGTTGTCTCTGAATCTTTTCTGTTTTTTGATGATATGACAAAAAGGGGGAGAAATATGTGATAAATGATTTGATTTAATCAGTTGCTTTCACTAACAAGAACTGCAAGTTCTATATGGTTTAAGTGTTTTGCAGGTATAAAGAAATGAAGAGAATCTTCAAAGCACACAAGAAGCAAAACCATAAGAAGCGTTATTCTGTAAAAAGAATAAGCTCATGGAAACTGAAGCAAGCTGAGTGCTGTCAAGCTTCAGAATCAGAAGCACTGATAATAGAATTTGATCCATATTTGTCTATTTGCTCTGACAAAATTCTATTTGCTCTGATACATTATTTTAGCCTATATGGGGTTTTGCAGGTATAAAGAAATGAAGAGAATCTTCAAAGCACACAAGAAGCAAAACCATAAGAAGCGTTATTCTGTAAAAAGAATAAGCTCATGGAAACTGAAGCAAGCTGAGTGCTGTCAAGCTTCAGAATCAGAAGCACTGATAATAGAACTTGATCCATATTTGTCTATTTGCTCTGACAAAATTCTATTTGCTCTGATACATTATTTTAGCCTATATGGCTCTGATACATATCATGTGTTCTAATATACATTTTATGTTCTGACTCGTTCATGCTGACTTTTGTCGTTTAGTTTTTGTTCTGTAACATTTCAGGATGTAGAGATGCTCTGATGATGCTCTGGTACATTCAACAATGTTCTGATACAAATCTAGCATGAAGTGATGTTGGTAGAAATTCAAAGCTCTGAAGTTATCCGAGGGAAGCAGAAATCAGAAGCTGTGAATGTTCTAAAGATCCAGAAAACTCAAGTTCTGAAGCTGTCCTAAATGGAAGCAGAAATCAGAAGCTGTGAATGTTCTGAAGATCAAAGAAATTCAAGTTCTGAAGCTGTCCTAGATGGAAGCAGGAATCAGAAGTTGTGAATGTTCTGATGATCAAAGAAATTCAAGTTCTGAAGCTGTCCTAAATGGAAGCAGGAATCAGAAGCTATGAGTGTTCTAGGGATCTAAAGAAATTCAAGTTCTGAAGCTGTCCAATGGAAGCAGAAGTCAGAAGCTATGAATTCTCTGAAGACAGAAGCTTATGTGATCGTCTCTACCGAAATAATCAGGGAAGTCTTTTATTAAAGTTCTTCGAGTATTTATTTCAGGGGGAGATTATTTATCTCAGGGGGAGATTGTTAATCTCAGGGGGAGACATATTCACATGCTTATGCTATAGCTGTGTAATTTGTCTTTTGCCGACTGCTCTTTCTGATCGCAAATTCATATCATTTATATATGTTTTTGTCATCATCAAAAAGGGGGAGATTGTTAGAACAAGATTTGTTCTGATCAATTATCTTAGTTTTGATGATAACAATAATATGAATTTTGCTTAAGATAATATGGTACTCTAATCCATTGCAATTTCCTTTTCAGGAAATATATAAAGAGTATGCATAATTCAGCGCTCAGAAGCTTTGTCTCAAAGGGTTCAGCATGCAACATCAGAACATGGTCTGGCAAGACATCAGAAGATGGTCGAAGCAGAATCAGAACATGGGTCTATGGAAGCATCAGAAGAACATGAGATCAGAAGCACTGAAGTTCTGATGGTATCACGCTCAGAAGCACTTCAAGGTCAGAAGATCAGAAGATGCTGTGCACCAAGCTGTTTGACTCTGATGATATTCAAACGTTGTATTCACAAACATCAGATCAGAAGGAAGTACAAGTGGCAGGCTACGCTGACTGACAAAAGGAACGTTAGAAGCTATTAAAGGCAACGTCAGTAGACACAGCGTGAACAAGGCTCGAGGTAGTTGACAAAAGCGTATAACATTAAATGCGATGCTGTACGGAACACGCAAAGCATTAAATGCACTCAACGGTCATCTTCTCCAACGCCTATAAATATGAAGTTCTGATGAGAAGCAAGGTTAACGAAAAAAACACAATTTCTGTGAATATTAACTTGCTGAAACACTGTTCTATTCAAAGCTCAGAATCTTCATCTTCATCAAAGCTCACTACATTGCTGTTGTAATATATTAGTGAGAATAAGCTTAAACGATAAGAGAAATATCACAGTTTGTGATTATAGCTTTTAAGAAGCAATTGTAATACTCTTAGATTTGATTACATTAAGTTGTAAGGAACTAGAGTGATCGTGTGGATCAGAATACTCTAGGAAGTCTTAGAGGTTATCTAAGCAGGTTGTAACTAGAGTGATCGTGTGGATCAGAAGACTCTAGAAAGTCTTAGAGGGTATCTAAGCAGTTGTTCCTGGAGTGATCAGTGTGTGATCAGAAGACTCTGGAAGACTTAGTTGCTGACTAAGTGGAAAACCATTGTAATCCGTGCGATTAGTGGATTAAATCCTCAGTTGAGGTAAATCATCTCTGCGGGGGTGGACTGGAGTAGTTTAGTTAACAACGAACCAGGATAAAAATAACTGTGCAATTTATTTTTATCGGTCAAGTTTTTAAAGCTACACTTATTCAACCCCCCCCTTTCTAAGTGTTTTTATATCCTTCACTATCCTCTGTTCCTAAGATCGAAGGAATTACAACGTAATTTCAAGCCTTAGGAGTCATCAATCCTGAGTATGGAAAGAAAGCTGATGCATCTATTTCATCATGGAAAGATGCCCAACAAGTGGTTGCCCAAGGATTTTATGAAGTCTGGTGGCAAGTTATTGAACTTCCCACCAACAAGAACAAAAGCGGTCTAGGATTCACATCCCATAAGTTAAAAGGAAAAGAATCTGAGTATGGAAGCTGCAGCAAGACTTAGCATGAGACGTTTCAAAGTGCTGGCTACATCAACCCAAATCAACAGGACATAGCTGCTATCATTGAAGATGTTCCAGAATGTTCAAGCTTCGTGACGCGTAAAGAGGACAACTCCATCTGGACTTCTGTCACCATCTCTTTTGTTGTTCATGAGTCTAAGTAATTTTCTGTCTTTTAAAAAAAACCTTTCGATCTACCCAAGGCGAAAGAGTAATGTGTCGGGCTGTTTAAGATAATTCCTTTTGTTCTGCCCAAGACAAAAGTGAGCTTGTGTTGGGCATTGTTTCAAATCATTAATAAAAAGCAATTTTTTCTTCCCTTTTGCTTATATCTTATGTCATACCCCAAAATTTTCCCATCATATTTCAAAATATTTTAACTCATATGATCTTCAACTACTCAAGACTATGCAAGAATCGGGCACACATACCTATCTCCTAAGCAATCAACCCACAACTTTGGTTTTGATTCTCTCAAGGTCAAATAAAGTTATAAGACCTCAAATGGATCCCATGGTCTCTCATATGCCTCAAAGGATCCTCACGCCAATTATCAAACTCTAATTCACAAGGTTGCACATTCAAATCCTCAAAAAGTCAACAGTCGACTAATTTAATCTAAAAGTCAATCGTGGTCAAAATACAGTCAAAATTCCTTATTTTTGGTCAACATCCTTATTTTGAAGTGACATTCATCATTTGATAAAGGGTTGATCATGATTCATCGAGGAAAGCTCAGAAATCATCAAAAGTCCAAGTTTCTAAATTAGGGTTTCTAGGAGAAAGTCAACTGAACTTTGACTTATCATATCTCCCACATGGTACATCAGAAATTCCCCAAACAAATCTCATTCTCAAGGAAATTCAATTCTCTACAACCTTGATGTTGTGCCCAAGACCAAGAAATGCATCATTTGAGAGATACAAGCCAAAACATTACAGGTCCTTCTAGAAGCTCAAAAAAAGCTGTCTTTTGTCAGGAGCCATATCATCAAGATAAATTATCCAAATACAAAAAAGGATCAAAAGTGGATTCTAGAGGACCTCTTGGGCTCTCCAAAAAGTCCTATGTCATCTCTATATGATAAAAATTGAAAGAGTTATGATTGATAGAAGTTGGCTAAAAATCAAGAAAAGTGTGAAACCCTAAGTGATGATATTCACATTTTTGAGTATTGGGCCTATAAATTTGAATTTTCCACGTGGACAGAAGTTCATGAGAGGCTGTCATACCCCAAAATTTGCCCTCCTCTATGCATCTTCAATGGCTCAAGGTTCAAAGGCCTATTCAAGTCATTCTCTCCTAATCAAAGATCTTCAAAACAAGGGTCTTCATTTTATCAAAGGGTAGTGAATATTCAAGGCCTCAAATGGATCTCAAGGTCTCTCATATGTCTTAAAGTATATCCATGTCAAAAGTCATGCTTCTATTCCAAGGATTGCTCACTCAATGGCTCAGACGACCAATAATCGACTGTGTTGACCTAAAAGTCAACTATAGTCAAAATACAGTCAAACTTCAAGATTTTTGGTCAACATCAAGTATGTGAAGTTATATCCATCATATGATCAAAGAATGATCATGATCCATTAATAAAAACTCAGAAATGAACAAATTTCAAAAGTTCAAATTAGGGTTTTTATAGGAAAAGTTAACTCAACTTTGATTGGTCATAACTTTCACATGGAACATCAGAAATTCCTCACTCAAAGCCTGTTTGGAAGGAAATTGGATTCTCTACAACTTTGTCTCTCACAAGCCAAGGTCGGAAATGCTTCATTTGGGAGATATGATACAAAAGATTATAGGTCCTTTTCACAGGTCAACCAAAAGTAGCTTTTTGTCAAAGGGCATATCATCAAAATAAAATCTCCGATTGAAAAATATGTTCCAAAGTGGCTTGTAGAGGACATCCTGAGGTTTCCAAAAAGTCATAGAACTCTCTCATACCTTAAAAATTGAGGGAGATATGATTCGTCAAAGTTGGTCAATTTTGGATGGAAAATATGAAGCAAATAAGGGTTAAACTTGGACTTTTTCCAAATGGGCCTATTATTTTATGATCCAAACTTGCTTACAAGAGTACTAAGAAGCTCCAAACTCAAGCCCACGACTATTCGATTTTTATTATGATTTTTAGTGAATTTTTATTCATTTTGACATTTTGAACATAATTTAAGTCAAAACAAATAAAAGAAATATGCAAGATTTGTTTTTAGTTTGATTTCTAATTAAGTCCAATCACTTAAATACCATAATCTCCATCAAATTTCATGCTAAACCAGATTGGTAAGATTGGATTAGGATTGAGTATATTTTAGGAAGTTTGTAAATCAAATTTTCAATCAAAATCTCAATTTTGGATTGAATGAATATTTGACTCAAATGATAACCTAAAATGCATCTACTATATATGGAAGAGGAGTCCTAATGATCAGGGGCGTTTTGGTGGCCGAAAATAATGTTGTGCGGAGCTTTAAAAATTGTTCATTCAATGGCCATGGCAGAAGAATTTTGAAGCGAATTCGAACCCTTCCAAGGATCAAAACAGCTTCCTCGATCCTTCCTGATGCTAACCCGATCGTCCCCGACGCTCAAATCATCCGGAATCACCCCCAGAATGTTCACGGTTTGGCCGTTTTTAATGTTCTTCGATTCTAACCTTACAAGCATTGTAAATCACATTTGATCATGTATTATTGTTAGTATCGAGGCATAGGACATTTCTGGATACTTCAATTCGATTGTTGATGCAGATACGGCGAGCGGCCATGATTAGGGTTCTTGAACTCTAATTTAGGGATTTTCGATTAGAGGCAAAATCAGGCCAAATTAATGTGTTCAATAGATTCGTGATGTCGTTTATGACTGTTCTGGGTTCTTGTCCGTGATTTATTTAATACGTAGCATGAATTTGACGTCCATGGTTACTTTGCTACGAAGGGGATCGCAGGTAAATGGTAGCAGAACCGTAGGGAATAGTTTGACCCTAATGGAGAAGACGAAGTACAGTAAAATGCGCGCAGCTTTTTTATTTTAGAATTCAAAAGTTTTCTTTATATATAATTGAACAGGTTTGGGTAAATAACAAATAGATAATGCAGCCTAATTGGTGGAGGCGCTTCCTTGGTAAGCTAAAAGTCCTGGGTTCGATCCCCAGGTCATACACATTGTTTTTCTTATTTTCTTAATTTGGTTGTTATGACTAACCTATGAATCTTGCACTGCGCGTCTCTTGAGGACCACCATACACCGGCGCATCTCCACCACTGGATTGCCACTAGCGAAGATCTAAGGGAACCAGTATGAAGTCCTATGGTACACAATCAATAAGCAATAGCACAGGATTGATGCCCAGGTTTTCTTTAAT
Source organism: Vicia villosa (assembly GCF_029867415.1). Lineage (NCBI taxonomy): Eukaryota > Viridiplantae > Streptophyta > Magnoliopsida > Fabales > Fabaceae > Vicia > Vicia villosa. The sequence goes on from NC_081184.1 coordinate 47,600,018, forward strand.
TGTTTTATATTATTTATATAATTATATAATTATATAATTATATAATTGCTCTTAATTATTTTGTATATATATGATTTATTTTTTCAAATAAGATTAATAGTAAAATTAAGTTAGGATTAGGGTTATAGGTTATTTTGTATATATATATATATATATATATATATATATATATATATATATATATATATATATATATATATATATATATATATATATATATATATATATATATATATATATATATATATATATATATATATAATTGCTCTTAATTTTTCAAATAAGCAATAGCACAGGATTATAGGTTTTCTTTAATTGTAAAATTAAGCAATAGCACAGGATTAATTATTTTGTATATATATATATATATATATATATATAATTGCTCTTAATTTTTCAAATAAGATTAATAGCACGGGATTGATTCCCGATTATCCGATTATCCCGATTAATTAATTTAACTTTAATTATAAATCACAGAAACCCTAGAACGGTTATATAAGATATATTAGGGTTTGTCCAATCCCACTAGTTTTTTTAGCCGGAACCTTAGGGTTTAATTTATTATTCGTTTCGACTAAATCTATTGGTCGCGATGAGTAATAATCGATCATTTAATCATTTAATTAAATAAAATAAAAATACATATTACTCTGCTAAATGGTTTTAACCAAAGCTATTGGTTACGATGATTAGCATTTTCCCTTTATCAAAATTCGTTATTATTTGTAATCGAATCTATCGATTATGAGGAGTAACGATAATTAAAATACACACATTTGCTATTCGTGATAATCGAATCTCTCGATTATAATGGTTAGCAATCCTCCCTTCAATCCGTTAGCCATGGTAATCAAACCTATTAATTATTGCAACTAATGGTAACAAATTAAAATCAGGGTTGTAAGCCCAAACATTCAAAACACACTAAACCACGATACTACGGATTTTCATCCCTTCAATACTGCGATTTTCAAATCTACGATAAGGTAATTCAAAATACCTTTGAACATCGCATTTTCTAAAACTACGATAGGCCATTCAAAAAGCCTTCAAACCATATCATATCAAATTCAAAGGCGTACAACCCTGTGCCCGAACTACGTTGACTCTGATTCTCCATAAGGAAATACGTAGGCACTTGGATAAACAAGGCGAGTCCCCCTCCCTAAAATCTCAATTCACTTAAAATCTCAATTTTTACCCTTCTCATTTCATTAGCTATTAACCTCTATAATTTTGCCATAAACCTTCATCTTAGATCAAACCTTAGGAAATGGTTGAGGGTGCCTAACACCTTCCCTCGACCTGATTATAATAATCTTACCCCGATCTCTTAACTGCGTAGGGTTTCCTATTCGCCCTTCAGAATAGGTGGCGACTCTAAACTTAATTTTTAGGGCAGGTTGCTACAGAGGCTCATAAATCATTTCCTTGTATTTTTATAATTTTTATAATTTCTTTTATTTTGGATTTAGCCATTTAAATTCAAATTAAATCAAAAGAAATTATAAATTGAAAGGAAAAAGATTGTATAATTTATTTCCAAATATCTAAATTAGATTCTAATCAATCCCAAGGGTTGAGATACGTGAAAAGAGATTGAAAAATAGCATTGGTTCAAAAATAGAATGTTTGAATATGAGAGATTCCAATAAAATTTTCTCATAAACCAAAATTGGATTTGATTTGATTCTTGCCAAAGAAGTTGACCTAAATCAACCCTCTATAAGTATAAGACTTGAGCAGAGGTAGAAAAGAACGAAAAAAGGAGAGGAGAAACCTATGGTTCTAAGTGACAAAAATATCAAAGTTAGGGCAAATTCATACCTCTTGTCCCAAGCATTTTCAGATCCTCTCACTACTTCCATTCTACTCCTGAAGCATTATATGGTAAGTCCAGGTAATATATGACATTTAATGGTACCTAGATTTCATACACCATGATCACCATATTTGTTATTTCCTTTCAAAATTCGTTTTACATGTACCTTTGCGTTTTAACGTGATTTTTTGATGTCAGTAAGTTCCTGGCATGTTTTAGAAGAGACCTGAATCTTTGGTATGAAGCTTAGAGCTGCAGAACGCAAAACACCATTCTTAGGGCATAAAGGAAAAATCTTTGCGTTTTCAATGATCATGGACGAGTCAATCCAAAACGACCCAATATTCAGATTCAGGGCGTGATTTTGCGTAGGTCCTGGCCTTTATATTGATTGCCTAACGCTGTTTCGTTGAGTTCCATGTTTACAAATTTTTTTCCTACGAAACGCAGCTTTTCCGCAGGAAAAACCGCAGCAAAACCCGTGGGAAAAATTGAAGGTGCGGAGGAAGAAGATGATGAGGTGGATGCGTTGACAGTTGGGACTTCACGTGCAGCCTGTTTATTCGTTGGTCAAAATTCCAGGTTTCCTCCTCGTACGTAATTGGCCAGTCAACATTCCCATAAGTCTCTCTCTCTTTCTCATTCGTTGGTTAGATGCATGTGGGCCCTGCGTTTGACTTGCTTTTGAATTCCATAAGTGATTCACGTTTTTTATATATTTGTTGGTAGTGGAGTTAATAACAAATGGAATAATTGGCTCGGCTGGCAAGGCATACGATTGGTAACTATCTAGACGCAGGTTCGATCCCCAGCGTCACATGTTATTTTTAATGAATTGTTTGTTTACAATTGTTTACAGATCCAGGGCCTCTCTTTCAACGTAGCCCATGATGCACCTTCAGCCATCACCATTGGATCTCCACCGGTTAAAATCCAACGCACCCAGACATGTTCCCCACCATGGACCTTCAACGTTCAGCCTCATCAGATTAGTACTCTTCAACTTTTCTTTTTATATATATTTTTATTTTTTTTCTATTTTTTTTGTTTCTCCTTTGTTTGTCGTGTTCAATTAGATTGTTTTTTTTTTAAATTAACTTTTAATTAACTAATTAATCAAGCCCTTTAGAATAATCTTAATTAATTTAGTTTAGGATTAATTAATTAGGTTAATTAATTTATAATTTAGATTTAAATATCTAGGTGAATTTTAATTAATTAGTTAATTAGATTAATTTATTTTTATATTTTAATTAAGTTAGATAATTTAATTATTAAAATATAAATTAGGTTATATATTTTAATAAATTAGGATTTAATTTTAGTTTACTAATTTTAATAATTTAGGTTTAGAATTAGCCTTAACAAAAAACTAGAGGTAGGTGTTGCCCATTAACCTTGGCTTAGGTTTTTAACCCTGTAGGTTTATTTTACCTAGTAGGTTTTTTAGCCATTAAGTTATCCTTCAAGGTTTAGGTTCGCCTTTTGTAATCAAACATTGAATATCTTCAACGCGATTCTCTTGTCTCCTCATACTTCATTGATTGTCGCATGCCTTTAATTATTTATTTATTTTCTGCCATTTCAATTCTAGAAAATGTGTATAGGTCGCAATAAGTTTTCTTGTAATAGTAATTAGGGTTTATATTTGATCGGTCACCAATTTCACCTTGTTCCTGTGTTCGAATCAATGGAAAAGCACTTCATTCGGTGGTATTTTAATTTGTTTCAGTCTAGTTCTTGTTAGTTCTGTTTATTTTCGTATTTGAATTTTGTGTGTTATCTTTTCTAGTTTTTGTTGTTTTTCCATTGCTTTTGATCTTGTGTTGGTAGTGTTTTAAGTTATGCAAATACAGGGCACGATTCGAGACAAGAAGAAGTGAGTTTTGGTGAGACAGAGCTGTGACACGGCCACCCGTGTCATGTGACACGGCCGTGTCACACTTGCTGAAGAGAAATGCTTAAATGTTGTGAAAGCCAAGAAGTCAGAGATCTGACACGACCACCCGTATCTTGTGACACGGCCGTGTCAGACTTGCGCGCAGAAAAATATTTGTTTTCAAATCCTTGAATGAGTCACTTAAGGAAGCGCATTATGGACTTTTCGAAGCAAAATAATTGCTGAGAGATATTTAGTCACTGTTTGGAGAGGAGAAAATCACTTTTTGATTACTGAAGAACGATAGAACAAGGGATTGGAAGCGATAGGGTTTGCGGCGAAGAAATCTTCAAGAGCATCCGCAATTGAAGATCCATTCACACTTCTCTTATTGTAATGTCTTCATCCTTAATTTATGTTATCTTGACATTTGCCATGAGTAGCTAAACTATTACTTGTTAGGGTGATGTCCCTGGATCATGTGATGTAACGAATTACCTTTACCGTTTGTTTTTAGATTATCTTTATGAAATTCAGTTTATGATTAAAAGTTCTTATTGCTTCATTATATTGGAAAGTATTTTGTTGATTCACGATTGGGATTTGGTCTGACAAACCGTCTCAATGCTTTTTAATCATAACGTTATCACTGATAATCACTTAGGAATAAGGGTTTGATGAATAGCGATCATAATATCCGGACTATGTCTTATAGAATCTTGGTATAAAATTATCGTGATCAGGAATGAAAAGATGGTTTTAATCTCAAGAAGTTTTTCACTAAGGAATCAGGAAAAATCAATGTTCGGCATTGGTAGTTGAGAATTTCTTAAGTTAATCTATTAATTGGTAATTATTTCGTTACAGAGCGATTCACACATCTATCCTAACTGGTCTTCGCATATTTTCATTAGGCAAACTATTTCATCCTTTCGTTTTACATAAGCTGTTATTTAAATTAAAAACCAAATTCAAACATCCCAATGACTTTTTATTCAATTGCACTATTGTGAAACATATAATTCCTACGCAGTCCGCGAGTTCGATACCTAGGAAATTAACTCCCTTATCACTACATCGGTAAAAATAGTACACTTGCTATTTTACCGGTCAAGTTTTTGGCGCTGTTGCCGGGGACTGCCAAATTATAAGTTGAAAAATAGTTCAATTGAATTTTTGTTGCTCTGCAACTAAAATTTTTATTTTTATTTGTCTGATATTTCATTTGCTTATTACTAATAATTGTCTAATCTTTGTATGCGAGGTAAGGCCTCAGCAGAATTTCTTTTTGACGCAGAGCCGGAACGATCACTACGAGCTAGGCTTCGAAAAGCGAAGCAAGAACGACTAGAAGCGTTAGAAGACATTCTGACAGCTTCAGAATCTGATAACGAGGAAATTCTCTCTATTCATTCTGAGCATTCAGATTCGGAGGCTGAAACGATGGCAACTCCCGTAGAAAGGCTGTTAGGTGATTATGGTGGAGCAAATGCACCAGCTGACCGGATGACAATTGTAAATCAACCGGTCGATGTTGCTCACTTTCAGCTACACCCAGCAACGATTCAACAGCTGGAGAAGAAACCATTTTCAGGAATAATAAATGAAGATGCTAATAAGCATTTACAAAGGTTTCTTACTATGACAACATCTCTGAAGATGGAGGGACACTCTGAAGAATCCAAGAAGTTGGTTATGTTTCCATTCACGTTAGCGGATGACGCTGAAAAGTGGTTCTACTCATTACCTGCTGGGAGTATTACCACATGGCAACAAATGGAGTCAACCTTTCTGAATGAGTATTTTCCCGCTGCTGTTTATATCCGTAAGAGGTATGATATTGTAAATTTTAAACAGAAGGAAGGAGAATCACTTGGAGATGCGTATAAGAGATTCAAGAGGTTGGTGGTGGCATGCCCAACTCACAACATGGATGTCACTGAACAAATGCAGAATTTTCTGAATGGTCTTAAAATGAAGACTAAGCAATTGATTGACACATCAGCTGGTGGCTCATCCAACTTTTCAACAGCCACTGGTGTTAAAAAAATCATAAAAGCTATTGCGGGCAATGAACACTTGGAGTTATATGACCGTAGTGTTAGCCAACCTGAAGGATTAATGGATATGAAATTGTCAACGCAAGTTGTGAAAATAGAAGATCAGGAAGCTGCGGAAGTTGAGCGGAGATTAAAACAGATGGGTCTTGAAAAAAACAGTAGCACAAGTTCAACCGGCTCAAGCAAGTCAATCGGTGGGGTGTGAAATATGCGGAGGACCTCATTTTACTGTTCAGTGTGTTGCTACAACTCAGTAAGTGGAGGAAATAAATTTCTTGAAGCAAAACAACCCCTATTCAAATACCTACAATCCAGGGTGGAAAAATCATCCAAATTTTTCATGGAAGGATCAACCAGGGAATGCTCCTAAACAAGGGGTTCTTCCATATCAAGGTCAACAGTCACAACAACAATATAGACCTCCTCAACAACATTATCAACAACCTCAGCAACAGGCCCCCAGAAAAGCAGATTGGGAGATTGCCATCGAAAAGATGGCAGCTCAAAGCTCTCAGTTTCAAGAAGAAACGAGGAGTGATTTCCGGAATACGGGTTCGTCCATTAAAAATCTGGAAATTCAAATGAGTGAGATAGCACAGCAGTTAGCAAACTCTCAACAGCCGGGTGCGTTACCAAGTGCCACAGTTACCAATCCTAAAGATCATAATAATGTGAGCGCTATTGTTACTAGGAGTGGTAAAGGGAAATGTGTAGTTGAAAATAATGATGAAGAAGAGGAACCATTGTTGGAGGTAGACTTGGAGATAAAAGAGAATGAGGTAGAAGCTAAGGAAGTGGTCGTGATGGAACCAACACCAAAAGAGAAGGGGGTTGAAGAAGGCACAATGACTCTGAAAGTTTATGATGAAGAGCTAAAGATTGATGTGCGCAACACCATGAAGTACAAGGATGATATAGCAACTAGTCAACACATTGAGGTGATTGATCAAATCTGTACTAATGAGAGTTCTTTGAAAACACAACAATTACCTTTGGAACGAGTGTTGAGCTTATCCATTTGCGATAAAGATGAAGCTGTTGATGAAAAAGAAGTGGAAGTAGTAGCCATGATGGAAGCAAGTCCCATATTCAAAAGTTCTAGACAAAACCGGTGGGAGGATCTTAGACAACCTTTGGTTGAAGAAAAAAAGGAGGAATCTAAGAAGGGTGCTGAATTGAAACAACTCCCGGAGAATTTAAAATATGTTTTCCTTGATGCTGAAAGTAGGTGTCCGGCTATCATAAGCTCTCACCTTGAACGGTTGCAAGAAGTTAAGTTGGTTGAAGTGTTAAAGAAGCATAAAAGTGCCATGGGGTGGTCTATTAAAGACTTAAAAGGGATCAACCCTACAATGTGCATGCACAAAATCCTCATGGAAGATGATCACAAGCCAGTGGTCCAACCTCAGAGGCGTTTGAACCCAGCAATGAAAGAGGTGGTTAGAAAAGAAGTTGTGAAACTTTTAGATGCTGGGATGATTTACCCGATATCTGATAGTGCTTGGGTAAGCCCAGTTCATGTTGTACCCAAAAAGGGAGGAACAACCGTAACAAAAAATGAGAAGAATAAGTTGATTCCTACAAGGACTGTCACAGGGTGGAGAGTATGCATTGACTACAGGAGACTGAACCTAGCAACCAGAAAAGATCACTTCCCGCTACCTTTTATTGATCAGATGTTGGAAAGGTTAGTGGGACATGATTACTACTGCTTCCTAGACGGTTACTCTGGTGTAGCAACCTGCCCTAAAAATAAAAGTTTAGAGTTGCCACCTATTCTGAAGGGCGAATAGGAAACCCTACGCAGTTTAGAGATCGAGGTAAGTTATTATAATCAGGTCGAGGGAAGGTGTTAGGCACCCTCAACCCTTTCCTATGGCTTTGAATCTAAGGCAACAATTTATGGCTAAAAGTTAAGGTTAATAGCTAAATAAGTGAAAAGGGTAAAAATTGAGATTTTAGGGAGGGGGACTCGCCTTGGTTATCCAAGTGCCTACGTATCTCCTTAGGGAGAATCAGAGTCAACGTAGTTCGGGCACAGGGTTGTACGCCTTTGAATTGAATTTGATTTGAATGTATTTGAAGTTGTTTGGAAGGCTTTTTGAATGGCCTATCGCAGTTTCAAAATGCAAATGTTCGTAAGGTATTTTGAATTACCTTGTCGCAGTTGTGAACATCGCAGTGTTTGAAGGGATGAAAATCCGTAGTGTCGTGGTTTAGTGTGTTTTAAGATTTGGGCGTACAACCCTGATTTAATATGTCACCGTTAGATGCGATGATCAATAGATTTGATCAGTATAGCTAACGGATTAATGAGGCATTGCTGGTTACTCAGATCGATAGATTCGATCGTCGCGGGCAGCAAATTAAATGTATTTTAAATTATGTATTTTTATCTCTCGTCTAATGCGACTAATAGATTTAGTCGGGTCGAGGAGAGAATTAATTAAGAATTAATTAAATTAATATTATTCTTTTATCTCTCGTCTAATGCGACTAATAGCTTTAGTCGGGTCGAGGAGAGAATTATTCAAGAATTAATTAAATTAATATTTTTGCCAAATGGCCATGGGATAGGGCAAACCCTAATATTTTGGTTACACACTCCTAGGGTTTTTATGATTTAATATTACTTAAAATTAATTAAATCAATTAAATCGAATAATCGGGAAAATGTTATACTCCTAACCCTAATCCTAGTTTTATATTCTAATCCTAGTTAAATTAACTAATTAAATAAATAACATTAATTAATATTAATCTAAATATTCAAATAATAAAATAGAAAATTGTATGAAAAAACCTGGGTAGTAATCCTGTGCAGCGCGCCTGAGGTTCCATGGTGTGTGCCTTCAGCCCCTGTACGTTAGATCTGGATTATAAGGAGATCCTGTGGTGTATGGGTGGAGGTTCATCGTGAATGTGTGAGGCAGCAGCGCACTGGATCTCGTGGCACAGCAGCGCACTGGATCTCGTGGCAGCTTAATCCAAATAAAATGGCAAAATAACCCAAGTAAGCCAGGGATCGAACCCCCATCCCCTTGGTTACATGCCACTTCGTCTTGCCAACTGTGCTGGTCTGTTTATTTGTTAGTAGAATACACCCAAATAAATATATATTATATAAGCATGTAATTGGAATAAGTCAAAACTGGTCAGACTGGACCCCACGCTCCCACGCATGGACCAATGAAATATGGGGAGAGAGATTGTGGAACGTTGACTAGCCAATGGTGTCTTGAGAGAGAAATTGGAGAATTTGCTCAGCCAATCAGATGGCGCTCTCCTGGCCACGCATGCTTTTGACCCTCATTGGACTTTCAGGCCGCCGTGAACAGTGCTTTTGGCCTTCTTCTCCGATCAATCAAAATGCCAAGCTTAAAGAAATCGACTCAAACAGAAAGAGAAACAACCCAGATACAGTAAACAGGCTCCTGCGATTTCATTGGTACCCTTAGCTTGGACTGAGGAAGCTCGTAACCGTGAGAACGACGACGATGGACCTTAACGCCCTAACAATGGCGTTTGTCGATTCAGGACGCGAGCCTCACATGTGATACGTCCGAATTGTTCTGTTTAATGCCCTGGACGTGATAATGCACCTAAAACGGACAAACGCGGCGTAAATCAATGGACTCGAGGTTCTAATGACCTCACCTCCGGTGACGACGAGATGAATGGTTCCGAGCACCTCTTGGCTTGGGAAACAGACGCAAGTTGCTCCTGAGGTCTTCCAGAAGATGATTAAAAGGCCAGGATCGATTGAAAAGGACCGGAAAGTTGCATACGACCCCTCCCCTTTCTTTGAATATTTTTTTCTTTGGAACCCTTATTCTTGTCTTTTTTTTTCTAATTTTCGTCCCCCTTTTGCATTAGGTATGTTGCCATTATTTATATGAACATATTAGGGCAAGAAAAAATAGAAAGAATCCATTCCCTTGACTAAGAGAAAATTTGATTTACAAGTTATATCAAAACCTTCTATTCTTGGTTCAAGTTTATTTTCAGCCTACTTTCACGTGTTCTCAGCCCTTGAGATGGATTGGAATTGATCAAGGCATTTGGAAATTTAATCCTATAATCTTTTTCCATTAAATTATGATTTTCTTTGATTTAAGTTGAATTTAAATAAATAAATTCAAGAATAAAAAACAAAAATCATAAAATATATAAGAATTAGTTTATGGGCCTCTTTTATTCTTGTAATCACGTCCATAAGCCCATTACTCAAAGTCCTCAATTTCATCAATTATGGTTTTATGGTTTTCTTAAAAAATCGACCAACTTGCACGCATTGTATCTCCCTTCATTTTAATCATATAAGTGCATTCTAGGATTTTTTAGAAAGCTAGAATAGTCCTCTAAATGACCTTTTTGGTTTCATTTCAATTGAAGCTTCCATGCTCGAGTTATGAGCTTTGACCCAAAAGGTGTTTTTGTTGACTTTTCCGGAGGACCTATAATGTTTTTGTCCATATTTCCCAAATGATACATTTCTGGCCTTGGCTTGTGAGAGACAAAATTGTAGAGAATCAAATTTCCTTCAAAATAGGCTTTGGTTGGGAAATTATTGATGCTCCATGTGAAAGTTATGACTAGTCAAAGTTGAGTTGACTTTTCCTATAAAAACCCTAATTTGAACTTTTGAAATTTGTTCATTTCTGAGTTTTTATTAATGGATCATGATCAGTCTTTGATCGAATGATGGATATAACTTCACATACTTGATGTTGACCAAAAATCTTGAAGTTTGACTGTATTTTGACTATGGTTGACTTTCAGGTCAGCATAGTCGATTATCGATCATCTGAGCCATTGAGTGCGCAATCCTCGGAATAGAAGCTTGATAATTGACATAGGGATACCTTTAGACATATGAGACACCTTGAGATCCATTTGAGGCCTTAAATATTCACAATCCTTTGATAAAATGAAAACTCTAGTTTTGAGAGGTCCTCGATTAGGAGCATGTTGCTTGAATAAACCGTTGGACCTTGAGCCATTGAAGATAAGCAGAGGAGGGCAAATTTTGGGGTATGACAGCTGCCCCTGTTCAATCTTCTTGAACCTGAAGAGTCGGATAGGCACGTCTGCCTGTCGTGATCTTAAAGGTAGAAGATGATTGAACACTGAAAATGCCCTGAAATTTGCTTTTGTCGGGAAGAAGTTCTGTGGGAGATGGGCTTACAGATGCCACCCAAGGTAAATACCATTTCTCAGGATGTGAAGCAGATGCTTTCAAAAGGAACCACTTGCTTTGATTGTAGTACGGCCTAAAAAGGCAACCTGAATTTTATGCAATGATATGATGTATGCGATGTATGATGCAGCGAGCTTCTCAAAATAAATGAGAGCGATGTATGTATATGCATTATGTATGAATGAGATATGTTAGTTGAATGATGCATGACTATTAGCTATGTTAATTAAAGTATGTTAGTAATTCTGAAAAAGAAAAAAATAAAACCTTTGTGTGTTGTTGGTGAAGTTTTGAAGAGATCACTGCCAAGGGACTAACGTGATGCATGAACGTAGCTAGCAATAGCGAGGGTTCGCCGTTTGCTGTGTAGAAAATAGTTACCTCGCTATGGCGCTAGCAAGGGTTTGCAGTTTGTAGGTAACCCACTTACTATAATTCTAGTAAGTCGTCGCAGTTGGTATACCTACTCACTATCGTAGTTTCAGTAAGTTTATCGTAGATGGTGTGGCCCACTAACCATAGCTCTGGTAAGTCGTCGCGGTCGGTCACACATACTTACTATCGTAGTTGGAGTAAGCTTATCGTAGATGGTAGGGCCCACTTACTATAGTTCTAGTAAGTCGTCGCGGTCGACCGTACCTGCTTACTATCGTAGTTTCAGCAAGTTTATCGTAGATGGTGTGGCCCACTTACTATAGCTCTAGTAACTCGTCGCAGTTAGCCATACCTCCTTGCTATCGTAGTTTGAGTAAGTTTATCGTAGATGGTGTGACCCACTTACCATAGCTCTGGTAAGTCGTCGCGGTCGGTCACACCTACTTACTATCATAGTTAGAGTAAGCTTATCGTAGATGGTATGACCCACTTACTAAAGTTCTAGTAAGTCGTCGCAGTTAGCCATACCTGCTTACTATCGTAGTTTTGATTAATCCACAAAAGGATCACTTGCTATTGCTCTAGCAAGCTTACCTGCACCAATGGGACCCACTTGCCCCGGTTCGGACAAGTTTACCTGCATAGAAGATTGTTTGCTATAGTTCTAGCACGTTTTCTTGCATGAAAAAGATTCACTTGTTTGGAGACTCACGACTCGAGGGTCGGAGAAAATAGCATGTCAAATATTCACGACTCAAGGGTCGGAAAATACACCTATCACAACACGAGGGTTGGAAATCTCACGACACGTGGGTCGGAAAATACACCAATCACAACACGAGGGTTGGAAACCTGGCTTTTGTAGTATTTGAATGCACTAGATGATATGCATATGCTAATGCGTATGTATGTATGCTGATGTCAATCCCAAGGTTTTATCTCCTTATCGAACCCGTTGAACTTGTTTACTCCATATTTTCACCTACACCACGGCTATGCTTATGTTGGCTTGGTAATGTTTATGTATGAGGGTAATGCTTATGCTTATGTATATGTTGATTGATGTAGCGAGTGGAACGAAGTAATGTCTTCTATAAGACTACCTGAAAAGGTTTCTGGAATGGATATGAAAATTTATCTTGAAGAAGACTACCTGAAGAGGTTCTTAGAATGGATAGAAATTTGTCTTAAAGAAGACTACCTGGAAAGGTTCTTAGAATGGATAGAAATTTGTCTTAAAGAAGACCACCTAGAAAGGCTGAAAATGTCTTACAAAGACTACCTAAGAAGGTTCTTGGAGAGGACAGTGAATGTTTTAGAAAAGACCACCTAGAAAGGTTCGTAGAATGTCTTAAAGAAGACCACCTGAAGAGGTTCCTAAAAAGGATGACAAATTGATTTAAAGAAGGCTACCTAAAAAGGTACTTAGTAAAAGAATGTCCTGAAGAAGACTACCTAAAAAGGTTCTTGGAAATGACGATGATTGTCTTAGAGAAGACTACCTAAAAAAGGTCTTTGGAAGAGGAACGTCTTAAAGAAGACTACCTAAAAAGGTTCTTGGAAAATGACAGTGATTGTCTTAGAGAAGACTGCCTGAAAAGGTTCTTGGAAAAATAATGTCTTAAAGAAGACTACCTGAAAAGATTCTTAGAAAAATGATGTCTTAAAGAAGACTACCTGAAAAGGTTCTTAGAAAAATAATGTCTTAAAGAAGACTACCTGAAAAGGTTCTTAGAAAAATAATATCTTAAAGAAGACTACCTGAAAAGGTTCTTGGAAATGATGACAATTCGTCTTGAATAAGACTGCTTGAGGAGACTCCTAGAAAGGATCGTGAGATTTGTCTTAAATAAGACTACCTAAAAAGGTACGATGTAATGTATCGACCAATGTATGTAATGCGTGACTTATATGTATTTGCATGATGCTCCAATGATAGGTTGATAATAACCAAAGCGTATATAGTTCGCTGGAGTTGTAAGGTTGTTGGATGCTAGCGCGATTCCCCAATACCTATTTTTTGAAATTTGAATATCGTAGTTAGGAGAAAGATTTGTTCGATGTTTGTAGAGTGTGAGAACGCTTTTTCCTTATGTTGTGCGTCTTGCCCCATTTTGGCTTTGTCGTATGCTTCGACTTTTAGATTGAAGGGGTATGCCCTTGATCCCCAGGATATGGAGGGCTATCATAGTGTTCTATCCTTTTGAATTTATCCCATGCTTGACATGCCCCTGATTGCTTCGAGATGTGACCTGAATTGATTGAACTTTAGGATGACTGCCCCTAGTTAATAGGATGTTTGGTTGTATGCCCCTGTGATCCTTGTAATTTTGCCCCTATTTAGGAGAACCCCCTAGATATGGTTCCCCCATTCCAGAGTCTTTATGATCGCCTTTGATTAACCCATTTCGAGATCTCCTTGATGCTAAGTGTATATTCGTAGATGACGTTGTACCCTTTGAGAAGTAACTCCAACGCAATGCATACGCACGTTTTGAAATCGAAGTCCGTTATGAATTAGGACTAGGTGATTAGAGATGAATGCTTGAAGAAGCGTAGTGATTAGAAGTAGTTTTAACAAACCTTAGGAGTCAGTATAACAAAATCCTGCTTTAATATGCTCTCGTAGTTAACCTTGCCTCAATTAGGACTTTTGAATGTTGTAACTTGGCCTGGTTCATGTTTTAAGAAACAATGGATATGTGGCTCAAAGTTTTATTTATCCCACCCCTTTCTCCTTGATGTTCTCCAAATCCTAAAAATTTGCCTAATCCAATGGATGTGCTTTGTTTGTAAGAGAATCAATTTTGATTTCGATATTGAGTAGAAGCCTTAGTAGAGATCCAAGCATTGATGAAAAATGTTGTAGAGATCCAAGCATTGATGTGAAGCTTTGATGATTTTGTAGTCACAAGATTATCTTTGGTATTTAGCTTTTGTTTTTATCCCTTATTTTTGCATGAACCAACTCCTTTGAGTTTGGTCCATCGGGATGCCCTAATTTTTGCCTAAGTCATTTTGTTTTCTTTCATGGAATTTCCATCTTGACTTAGCGGGCGTTTTTCTCCCTTTTTTTTATGCTCTTTTGGGTCCTTGGATTTTGAACATTGTGACTGCCATGTTGATTTTGATTTGCAAGCTTCGCCTTTGATACTTCCTCGATCTTGAATGATATAATGAGGAAGAAGACTGTTGTGAATGTTATCTCCATTACTTCCTCATTCTTGGATGAATGCGAGGAAGAAGATGTGCTTGAACCTTTGCTTTTCTTGATCCTTATGCTTGAACCTTGCTCGAATCCTTGCTTGGATTGACTGATTCTCTTGACAAACAAAATACACCATTGAATTAATTGAAGTCTACCCTGCCCCTGGTTAAAATCAAGGTTTATTTGAAAAGTAGAACCAAACTCCAACTCCTGGCTCGAGGGGGTAACGAGGGATTAACATCCTTATATCTCCACTGTTTAGGAATTGAAACAATGCTTGTACATCATCGGTTCGGTCTTACCTTGAAAGCATATGTTTAGCTGGACTTAGTTATTTGTATTCGTCATTCTCTCTTAAGTTTGTTAATAATCCTAAATTTGAATTTGAAAATAGCACAGAAGTGTGCGAATAGAAAGTCATAGTAGTGAGCGAATGAATTGACTCCAAAACCTGCATGGTCATCCCATTAGAATTGCTAATCCGAAGGTACACCTTTTATCTAGAGTAACACTTAGCGATTGTAGGGATTGAAATTCTGACATGATAAACACCTATTGATCCTAGGGACTACCTCCTTTGTAGATCCATTGGCCTTGTTTTACCTTAGTTGATGAACTTGTAGAAGTGAAGGGTAACCTCGAGTTCTCCTTGGACATGTCAAACCTGTTGGGAATAAATCGTTAGCGGTGGGTCTTCGTCGTATCGGAACTTCATGAGTTTCCTTTGACTGAACCTCTTTTGCTTTTCCTAAGGATAATATCACACCATTTGCAACCTCCAGATTTTGTAGATTGATAAAGGAAATCTATGACCCTTTTGCCCCTTGGCGTGGAGTTAACATACGTCGCCTTTCCTCTATCGTAGTTATGCATTTTTGTTCAGGGTATTGCCCCAGTTGGACTAATCCTTGCCCCTAGGTTATCGTAGAGCGTCCTTGTAAGTTTGATATGTTCTAAGATGAAACCCTTTATGACTAGATACCCCTTGAGTGTATCTATAAGGGAACTTCTTTGTTGAACTAATCCTTGCTCGACGATATCCTTTGTTGTATTTATGATCCTGTTACGACAAGGTATGGCATTGCGTCTGGCATGGCGAAAGACATCCCTTTTTTTCAAACTCATTCCCAATGATTTATCCTCCTTTCTCCATAGTTTATGATCCTTTTATTTTCTTCGGGAAATCGGCTAGTGCGGTAGGTGTGGATAGAAATGCAAATGTAGATGGAAATGTATGACTGCATGAAAATGCGAATGCGTGGGTCTGCGAGAGACTCCTTTTTTTTGTACGCTATGACTCCTTATATGGAATGCAGACGTGTGACGTATTATCCTAGGGATAGCCTTAGAGGCGACATTAGACCCTTGTGAAGTCCTTGCAAGATAGATGTTTTGACACGCCAATGGATATCCCTTTGGTTGGAGAGTATGCAGAAGGTAGCGGCTGGTGACCGTTCAAGACAGTCACCAAGTCTCATGGCCATCGAGAGGCCGGTCAACGTGTACCAATGAAGTTGTCCTTGGTAGGGAGGTTCTCTATGCGGAACACAACCTATATAAGGACGATATCGAATGAAGTGAAATCCCTACAGGCTAGGGATCAAAGATGTATAGATGTAAATCCAAACCCTACAAGTTAGAGGGTGGCGGAAACAAGCATGAAGTGACCGTTCAGGACAGTCACTAGATCTCATAGCCATTGAGAGGCCAATCGAACGCATGCTAATGAAGTTGTCCTTCGGGGAAGACGCGTCGTTGTGAAAACACATGGATGTAAAAGAAAATCCCTATAGGCTAGGGAGTACGTAGGAGCAAGCACGGGGTGACCGTTCAAGACAGTCACTAGATTGCATGGCCATCGAGAGGCCAATCGACGTGCGTAAACGAGGATGTCCTTCGTGGGAAGGACACGTAGTCGTAAAAATACAGAGATATGAAAAGAAAATCCCTACAGGCTAGGGAGTGCATAAATCCAGGTGCGGGGTGACTGTTCATGACAATCACTAAGTCTCATGGCCGTCGAGAGGCCAATCAACGTGCATAAATGTAGATGCCCTTCGTGGGAAGGACATGGTCTTGAAATTAGAGTCCCTGCAGGCCAGGGAACGCGTAGGAATACCTGCAAAATTAAAACGCAAGACATTCGCAGTATATAAATTGCAAACACACAATAAGCACATAAGCACATAAGCCCTAGGTTCATAGGTTCGACGTAACGACTTAGGGTGCCTACCCTTCCCATTGGTACGTTCTAGAAGGTCTCATGGGGTCGTTCCTAGCCGCCGAGAACTTTTTGTCTCTTTGGATTTTAGAACAACTCATTTATCCATGAGGTTCGAGTTTTAGGGGTAGGTTCCCAGAGAGATCAGCCAAATACCAAGTCCAGCCCTCAACAAGGTCAAGCCTCGTATCAAACCTTTCCGGATATTCAACCCACTCTGAGTGGAATTATAATAAGACTCGTAGGCGATGTAATTCCCCTCTGGTCTTAAATATAATTCCCATGCTTAGGTTTTAACGCAATTTATAATCCCAGCAGAATACGATAAAACACAAATATTCAATTAATAAAAAATATTTAAATAAATTGATATAAATGAATGAGATTGTAAATAAATATATAAAAAATTTAAACATTTAAAAAGAAATAAACCTAAATCCTACTCCAAAACCCTAATTTTGGCAAATTTGCCAAACCCTAAAAAAGTTCGCCAAAAACCTAAAAAAGTTTGCCAAAAACCTAAACCCTGCCAAAACCTAGGAGCATAATGATTCACCATTTTTTTTAGTTGTCCCCAGCAGAGTCGCCAGCTGTAGCAACGTGCCCTAAAAATAAAAGTTTAGAGTCGCCACCTATTCTGAAGGGCGAATAGGAAACCCTACGCAGTTTAGAAATCGGGGTAAGTTATTATAATCAAGTCGAGGGAAGGTGTTAGGCACCCTCAACCCTTTCCTATGGCTTTGAATCTAAGGCAACAGTTTATGGCTAAAAGTTAAGGTTAATAGCTAAATAAGTGAAAAGGGTAAAAATTGAGATTTTAGGGAGGGGGACTCGCCTTGGTTATCCAAGTGCCTACGTATCTCCTTAGGGAGAATCAGAGTCAACGTAGTTCGGGCACAGGGTTGTACGCCTTTGAATTGAATTTGATTTGAATGTATTTGAAGTTGTTTGGAAGGCTTTTTGAATGGCCTATCGTAGTTTCGAAATGCAAATGTTCGTAAGGTATTTTGAATTACCTTGTCGCAGTTGTGAACATCGCATTGTTTGAAGGGATGAAAATCCGTAGTGTCGTGGTTTAGTGTGTTTTAAGATTTGGGCGTACAACCCTGATTTAATATGTCACCGTTAGATGCGATGATCAATAGATTTGATCAGTATAGTTAACGGATTAATGGGGCATTGCTGGTTACTCAGATCGATAGATTCGATCGTCGCGGGCAGCAAATTAAATGTATTTTAAATTATGTATTTTTATCTCTCGTCTAATGCGACTAATAGATTTAGTCGGGTCGAGGAGAGAATTAATTAAGAATTAATTAAATTAATATTATTCTTTTATCTCTCGTCTAATGCGACTAATAGCTTTAGTCGGGTCGAGGAGAGAATTATTCAAGAATTAATTAAATTAATATTTTTGCCAAATGGCTGTGGGATCGGGCAAACCCTAATATTTTGGTTACACACTCTTAGGGTTTTTATGATTTAATATTAATTAAAATTAATTAAATCAATTAAATCGAATAATCGACATAATCGAATAATCGGGAAAATGTTATACTCCTAACCCTAATCCTAGTTTTATATTCTAATCCTAGGTAAATTAACTAATTAAATAAATAACATTAATTAATATTAATCTAAATATTCAAATAATAAAATAGAAAATTGTATGAAAAAACCTGGGTAGTAATCCTGTGCAGCGCGCCCGAGGTTCCATGGTGTGTGCCTTCAGCCCCTGTACGTTAGATTTGGATTATAAGGAGATCCTGTGGTGTATGGGTGGAGGTTCATCGTGAATGTGTGAGGCAGCAGCGCACTGGATCTCGTGGCAGCTTAATCCAAATAAAATGGCAAAATAACCCAAGTAAGCCAGGGATCGAACCCCCATCCCCTTGGTTACATGCCACTTCGTCTTGCCAACTGTGCTGGTCTGTTTATTTGTTAGTAGAATACACCCAAATAAATATATATTATATAAGCATGTAATTGGAATAAGTCAAAACTGGTCAGACTGGACCCCACGCTCCCACGCATGGACCAATGAAATATGGGGAGAGAGATTGTGGAACGTTGACTAGCCAATGGTGTCTTGAGAGAGAAATTGGAGAATTTGCTCAGCCAATCAGATGGCGCTCTCCTGGCCACGCATGCTTTTGACCCTCGTTGGACTTTCAGGCCGCCGTGAACAGTGCTTTTGGCCTTCTTCTCCGATCAATCAAAATGCCAAGCTTAAAGAAATCGACTCAAACAGAAAGAGAAACAACCCAGATACAGTAAACAGGCTCCTGCGATTTCATTGGTACCCTTAGCTTGGACTGAGGAAGCTCGTAACCGTGAGAACGACGACGATGGACCTTAACGCCCTAACAATGGCGTTTGTCGATTCAGGACGCGAGCCTCACATGTGATACGTCCGAATTGTTCTTTTTAATGCCTTGGACACGATAATGCACCTAAAACGGACAAACGCGGCGTAAATCAATGGACTCGAGGTTCTAATGACCTCACCTCCGGTGACGACGAGATGAATGGTTCCGAGCACCTCTTGGCTTGGGAAACGGACGCAAGTTGCTCCTGAGGTCTTCCAGAAGATGGTTAAAAGGCCAGGATCGATTGAAAAGGACCGGAAAGTTGCATACGACCCCTCCCCTTTCTTTGAATATTTTTTTCTTTGGAACCCTTATTCTTGTCTTTTTTTTTCTAATTTTCGTCCCCCTTTTGCATTAGGTATGTTGCCATTATTTATATGAACATATTAGGGCAAGAAAAAATAGAAAGAATCCATTCCCTTGACTAAGAGAAAATTTGATTTACAAGTTATATCAAAACCTTCTATTCTTGGTTCAAGTTTATTTTCAGCCTACTTTCACGTGTTCTCAGCCCTTGAGATGGATTGGAATAGATCAAGGCATTTGGAAATTTAATCCTATAATCTTTTTCCATTAAATTATGATTTTCTTTGATTTAAGTTGAATTTAAATAAATAAATTCAAGAATAAAAAACAAAAATCATAAAATAGATAAGAATTAGTTTATGGGCCTCTTTTATGCTTGTAATCACGTCCATAAGCCCATTACTCAAAGTCCTCAATTTCATCAATTATGGTTTTATGGTTTTCTTAAAAAATCGACCAACTTGCACGCATTGTATCTCCCTTCATTTTAATCATATAAGTGCATTCTAGGATTTTTTATAAAGCTAGAAGAGTCCTCTAAATGACCTTTTTGGTTTCATTTCAATCGAAGCTTCCATGCTCGAGTTATGAGCTTTGACCCAAAAGGTGTTTTTGTTGACTTTTCCGGAGGACCTATAATGTTTTTGTCCATATTTCCCAAATGATACATTTCTGGCCTTGGCTTGTGAGATACAAAATTGTAGAGAATCAAATTTCCTTCAAAATAGGCTTTGGTTGGGAAATTTTTGATGCTCCATGTGAAAGTTATGACCAGTCAAAGTTGAGTTGACTTTTCCTATAAAAACCCTAATTTGAACTTTTGAAATTTGTTCATTTCTGAGTTTTTATTAATGGATCATGATCAGTCTTTGATCGAATGATGGATATAACTTCACATACTTGATGTTGACCAAAAATCTTGAAGTTTGACTGTATTTTGACTATGGTTGACTTTCAGGTCAGCATAGTCGATTATCGATCATCTGAGCCATTGAGTGCGCAATCCTCGGAATAGAAGCTTGATAATTGACATAGGGATACCTTTAGACATATGAGACACCTTGAGATCCATTTGAGGCCTTAAATATTCACAATCCTTTGATAAAATGAAAACCCTAGTTTTGAGAGGTCCTCGATCAGGAGCATGTTGCTTGAATAAACCGTTGGACCTTGAGCCATTGAAGATAAGCAAAGGAGGGAAAATTTTGGGGTATGACATCTGGATATAATTAGATTGCGGTTGCACCAGAAGACCAAGAGAAGACCGCGTTTACATGTCTGTTTGGTGTTTTTGCCTACAGAAGAATGCCATTCGGGTTATGTAATGCTCCGACCACTTTTCAAAGATGCATGCAAGAGATTTTTGACGATATACTTGAAAAACACATGGAGGTCTTCATGGATGATTTTTCAGTCTTTGGTAGTTCATTTGAAAATTGCTTAACTAACCTTACTCTTGTTTTAGAAAGATGTCAACTGACCAATTTGATCTTGAATTGGGAAAAGTGCCATTTTATGGTTCGAGAAGGAATAGTTCTGGGACACAAGATTTCCTACAAAGGAATTGAAGTGGACCAAGCAAAGGTTGAAGTCATTTCAAAATTGCCACCACCGATGAACGAAAAAGGTATCAGACGTTTCTTAGGACATGCGGGGTTTTACCGTAGGTTCATAAGAGATTTTTCAAAAATTGCAAAACCCTTAACTACACTATTGGTTAAGGATAAAACTTTTACCTTTGATGATGAATGTGCTGTTGCTTTTGAGACAATTAAGAGGACATTAGTCTCGGCACCCATTGTTGTAGCCCCTGATTGGTCTCTACCTTTTGAGATCATGTGCGACACAAGTGATACTGATGTAGGGGCCGTCTTAGGACAGCGGAGAGAGAAATTGCTTCATGTTATATATCATGCTAGTCATGTTTTGAACCCTGCACATATAAAATATGCAACTACCGAGAAGGAATTGCTAGCTGTTGTTTATGCCTTCGATAAATTCAGGCAATATCTGTTGGGGTCTAGAGTCATCGTTTATACTGACCACTCTGCTTTGAAGTATCTTTTTTCTAAACAGGACTCTAAGACAAGACTTTTGAGGTGGATCTTACTCCTTCAAGAGTTTGATGTAGAAATCCGAGATAAGAAGGGGTGTGAAAACACCGTAGCTGACCACTTATCTCGAATGACACCAATAGACGAGACAGAAGAAAAGCGCCCAATAAAGGATGAGTTCGCTGATGAACACATCCTGGCAGTGACTGATGAACCTTGGTTCGCAGATTATGCAAACTATAGTGTCGATGGTATCATCCCCGACGATTTTGACTCTAATCGAAGTCAAAAGTTTGTTCATGACTGCAGGTTCTATCTATGGGACGATTCGTTCCTGTATAAAAGAGGAGTCGATGGTTTGATCAGAAGATGTGTACCTGAAAAGGAGCAAGAAGAAGTGTTGAAGGCATGTCATGCTTCAGATTATGGGTGTGGTGTCGTTTTCTTTACCTCCCCGTTTCACTTGGGAGGACGGCACGCTAGACCCTTCACGCGAAATTTGGAAGGAGAATGCGCCCGGGGCGGGATGAATTTTGTTTCAGTTCTTCCTACAATATCACACGAACTTTTTAATTATCCTACGAGTAGGAAAGGGGGAAAATATCTCAAATAAACCCTAGGAGTTTGCAAAGTATGGGGATTCACCTAGACTAGAAATTCTGGAGTCCGGGAGGTCGGTTATACATAGGGAAGAGTTTAAGCATCCTACATATCCGTAGTACTCTACGGGAACCTTCTCCGTGTATATGTGTATGTGTTTGTTGCTTGTTATTGGGAAAGTTTCTCCTTTGTGTTAGGAGAGAGAATTAAATTGAATTGAAAAAAAGACAGACAAACTGACTATTTTTGGTATTTTGTTAGCTCGCTGAGATTCCTTGTGAACCTCATGCCTACATATCCCTAATGGAAGTCAGAGCTTAATGTAGTTCGGGGAACTAATTAGGGATTTTAATGATTTTTTGGTGCCTTGCTTGAAGCTCAAGGTTGAAGCTTTAAATTAAATCTCTGTTTACAATAAAGAGACATGAAATCATCTTTACAGAGAGGTATTTCTACTATTCCACCACGAACATTTTTAAAGTGACAGAAAAGCTAAAAAATGTTTCATTAAGAGGGGGAGCCTACTTGGTTGATCAAGTATGACAGCCAACATGCCTCTTGAATGAAAGATTCTCAACCAAATTAGGGAAAGTTGTACAAGTCTAGGTTGTGTGCCAGAGCAATGCCTTTCACGAGTCCTAAATGGGAGAATGTTTGAAATGATTGTTTGTTTGAAATGATTGTTTGTTTGTGGTGAGATAGGAGAAATACCTACCTATGAAGGTGATCTATGTCTATCTATTGTTTGAAAGATTTGATTTTTAGCAGGCTTGTATGAGGCCCAAGCTTGAGGCTTTTGACTGATTTATTGACTCTGGGAGATAACTCCACTGGGGATGGATTTAAACTAAAGAGTTTTTGTGTTCTGTACAAAGTCCAGAATTGAGGCTGACTCTAGCTGGAGAGTATTTTTTGATGGATTTTATTTGGTGTTATGTACAAAGCCCAGAATTGTGGTTGACTCTACTTAAGGAGACTCTATTTTGTGCCTTGTATGAAGCCCAAGGTTGTGGCTGACTCTTAACTGGGGAAGTCATTATTTCATGCCTTGTATGAAGTCCAAGGTTGAGGCTGATTCTTTGGAGAGTTTTACTCTGCTGGAGGATTTATCTATTAAAAGACTGATTTTTTGGAGGCTAACCCTTTCCAGGGATTTTGACTCAGCTGGTGAAATTATCTTTTTAAAGAATGAATTTTTGGAGGCTAACCCTTTCCAGGGGTTTTGAATGATAGCAGAAATATTATCTGATTGAGACCTCTTGTTTAAAGCCCATGATTAAGGATGACACTAACTGAGGATAAATAACTATGGATCCTAGACTCTGCTAAGGAAATTAGTGAAGATATGGGTGACAGAGACTGTCCATGTCTCTCATTCCAAAAGGTGTACTCAATATGAGATTGAGATAAACTTAGCTTGTTTAAAGTCTGGTTTGAAAAGAAGAAGAAACTCACCAGGATAGGCTAAAAGGTGACTAAAGACCTGTTCCTATGTTTATAAGAAACCTGATGGGTCCTTGTATACAAGCTCAAGAGGAAGCTGGAAATGCTTTTAAGAAGCCTGTGGGTCCTTGTACAAAGCCCAAGAGGAGGCTAGAAATGCTTTTAAGAAGCCTGTGGGTCCTTGTACAAAGCCCAAGAGGAGGCTAGTCGAGGGTCATCGAGGGTCCTTGTTATAGCACAAGAGAAAGCTATGTGGTTTGGAACTTATTTTGGATTTAAGCAAATGGATAAGAGGTTTCACCGGGAATAATTCCTCTTGGGTGTATGTATCCTATTTTTTTGTTCTAAGGCTTTTTTCAAGATGTTTCACCGGGAATAATTCATCTTGAGGGTTTGAACTAAAGATCTCTAATTAGGAAAGAGCCTTCACCGGGAAGACATTCTCAATCCTAGGCCATATTCCTGTAATATATATATATATATATATATATATATATATATATATATATATATATATATATATATATATATATATATATATATATATATATATATATTTAACTGTCCTAAGGTTTACACTCAAACGTAGTTCTAATATATAAACAGTTCTATATTTGACAGTAATTTAAATAAAGACTGTGAATTTGAAAGCTATAAAGCCTAACCTGGATGGAGTGGAGGCCTTTGAAGATGTATGTACAAAGCCTTACCAGCAATTTATTGATAACAGTTGAATATTTATAATAAACAGTTAAAAGGTTTTTGAAAACAGAAGAAGTGAAGATGGACAAAGGTCACATAGGTATCTGAAGAGTTTCACCGGGAATAATGCCCTTCAAATACCAGAAGAATGTTTTGAAAACAGAAAGGAGATTTTGTAAATACGGTTTTTTGAAAATAAACTATGAAAAGAAAGAAGGTGTTGGGTCTTACACTCTAATAGAGGCCCAGTACTTTATAGTACTGGTGACTGTAATGAAAACAGTTGAAAGATTTGAAATGACACAAGGTTTTGTTGTCTGAAAACCTTAGTCGTCTGTTTAATTAAGTTTTGAAAATTGACAAAAGTCAACTTAATTAGGGTTTAGACAAAGTCTATACCTAATTAAGACCTATATGATTAGGGTTTTATCACAAAAATATTTACAAGAAATTAGGTTTTGAAAATTAAGAGAAAACTATATTTAAAGTATTTTAAAATACTTAAAAAATGTGTTATTTTAAACCTAAAAAATATATATCAAATAAATAATATTTTTGTGATTTGTTGGGTTAATCATAAAATAGATATATTAAATGATAAGTGTGTGAAAAATGAAGTGAAAATGATTTAATTTGATAGGTGAGTTAATTGGTTGAATTTGTGAAGAAAATTAAAGAAAATAGTGATAAAAAAGATGTTTTGGTCTCACCATGGTTTGAACCCACGCCCTTGCAATCAACTACTCAAAACAACACCACTAGGCCAACGCGCGCTTGTTGTCAAAGGAGTGACTCCATTGCAATACATATGTTATTCAAGTGCATAGAGCAAAAAAAGAAATAAAATCAAAAGGTCTGGGGCGAGGGGGATTCGAACCCTAGACCTTGGGCACGCGCAACACACACACACTCTTTACCACTGGGCTATAACGATTTAGTCGTTTATGAAACAACCACCATTCAAAATAAAATAAACTTTAGCCCTGAATTTGAATTTTGCGCGCCACCACCATTGTCATCTTCAACCTCCAGCTCTCATATTTTTGAAATTCTGAACTCTCTCAATTCTCAACCATTTGCAAAGATGTAAAGACCAAACTTGCTCTAAATTCACTCACGATTCCAGATATATAACTACCATAAATTTATATTAACTATATCTACTGAATTAAATAAAATACGTGAAGAACCCTAAAATTCAAAAACAAAAATAAATGATGATGCTGATGAATAAATGCATGAGAGTAGAGGGCTTTTGATCCTCTAAGGACACTAAATGAATTGGTGTCGAGCTTTATAAGAAAGAGTACTTGAATAAGTGAGTTGGAGTTTGAAAAAATACCTCTAAAAATGGAGGTCGTGAGGATGATGGAGCACACCTAGGCTTGTATGAATGATCCTAAAAGTTTCCTTGGAACTCAGTGATGCTAACTGGATACTTATTACTCCTTGAATGCTCCAGGATTACTCTACTCGACACCTTCTATTTGAGCTTCAAGTGAACATGGAGGTTGGTGATTCTGTGATTACAGATGCGCTGCAGGCATCTGGATAGCTTCACTATCACCTAAGGAACGTGCCTGGACGCTTTGGCTAGCTTGACACCTTTGAAGGATAGAAAAACACTTAGAAAGGGGGGGTTTGAATAAGTGTAGCTTTAAAACTTGTAAGATAAAAAATATTTGCACAATGATTTTTATCCTGGTTCGTTGTTAACTAAACTACTCCAGTCCACCCCCTTGGAGTGATTTACCTCACATGAGGATTTAATCCACTAATCACACAAGATTACAATGGTTTTCCACTTAGACAACTTCTAAGTCTTCTAGAGTATACTGATCACAACCTGATCAGTCTAGGAACAAACTGCTTAGATACCCTCTAAGACTTTCTAGAGTATACTGATCAACAACCTGATCACTCTAGTTCTTACAACTTAATGTAAACAAATTCTTTTAAGAGTTACAATGCTTCTTATAAAGTTATTATCACAACTGTGATTTTCTCTTAAGTTTAAGCTTAATCTCACTAAAGTATTACAACAACAATATAGTGAGGTTGAAGATGAAGTTTGAGGGCTTTTTGAATTTGACAGCGTTTCTGTATATTTGCGCAAGTGTTGTATTCAGAGTTCGTAACCTTGCTTCTCATCAGAACTTCAATTTATAGGCGTTTGAGAAGATGACCGTTGGGAGCATTTAATTCTTTGCGTGATCCGTACAGCATTGCATTTAATGTTTCACTCTTTTGTCAACTACCTCGAGCCTTGCTTTCGCTGTGTCTACTGACGTTGCCTTTAATAGCTACTAACGTTCCTTTTGTCAGTCAGCGTAGCCTGCCATCTTGTACTTGCTTCTGATCTGATGTTTGTGTAAACAACGTTTGAATATCATCAGAGTCAAACAGCTTGGTGCAGAGCATCTTCTTGTCTTTTGACCTTGAAGTGCTTCTTAGCGTGATACCATGAGAACTTCAGTGCTTCTGATTCTGATCTCAAGTTCTTCTGATGCTTCCATAGAACATGTTCTGATTCTACTTGACCATCTTCTGATGTCTTGCCAGACCATGTTCTGATGTTGCATGCTGAACCTTCTGAGTCAGTGCTTCTTGCGCTGATTTTGTGCATACTCTTTATGTGATTCCTGAAATGGAAATTGCATAGGATTAGAGTACCACATTATCTCATACAAAATTCATATACATTGTTATCATCAAAACTAAGAATATTGATCAGAACAAATCTTGTTCTAACAATCTCCCCCTTTTTGATGATGACAAAAACATATATAAATGATATGAATTTGCAATCAGAATATCAGACGGCTAAAGACAATTACACAGCTATAGCATAAGCATATAGACATAGTGTGTGAATATGTCTCCCCCTGAGATTAACAATCTCCTCCTGAGATAAATAATCTCCCCCTGAAATAAATACTGGAAGAAATTTATAAATAAAGGACTTCCCTGAGTATTTTCCATTTCAGTTGAGACGATCACATATGCTTAGATCTTCAGAACATTCATAGCTTCTGCTTCTTGCTTCCATAGGACAGCTTCAGAGCTTGAATTTCTTCTTGAATCATTGCATGCTAGATTGTATCAGAACATTGTTGAATGTACCAGAGCATCATC
Organism: Vicia villosa; assembly: GCF_029867415.1. NCBI lineage: Eukaryota > Viridiplantae > Streptophyta > Magnoliopsida > Fabales > Fabaceae > Vicia > Vicia villosa. Next base: position 47,627,395 of record NC_081184.1, read on the forward strand.
AGAGCATCTCTACATCCTGAAATGTTACAAAACAAGCTACACGACAAAAGTCAGAGCATGAATGAATCAGAACATAATATATGTATCAGAACATATAATACGTTTCAGAGCAAAAACAATAATGTTTCAGAGCATATTTAGAACTAAAACATGCATCAGAACATATAAGGAATAAGAATGTGTTAGAGCATATTCTATCATCAGAATATCACAACACTCTTCCTTCTTGCTTCTGATCTTGAAGCTTTACAGCACTCAGCTTGCTTCGAATTTCCATGAGCTTGATTCCATACAGAATTGCTTTTCCTCATGTCTTTGCTTCTCATGTTGAGCTTTTAAGATTGTCTTCAATCCTGCAAAACACTCAAAGACATAGAACTTGCAAATTCTTGTTAGAAATGTGGAGACTTTCTCCCAGCAACTGATAATATAAATCATATCATTTATCACATTTTCTCCCCCTTTTTGTCATAACATCAAAAACACAAAAGATTCAGATGAAAAACAAAACAATATGAGAGAAAAGAAGATAATTTTCATTGATTGCAAAAAAAAATTATCAGAAGGTACAAGGAAGATGCATAGAAGACAGATGCAAGAAACAAAGAAACAACTAAGACACAAAGACTAAGACGACCCTAGCTTTGACATAATCTTGGCCACCATGTCATGAATCCCAGCATTGCTCTCAGTCTGCCTTTCCATGAATGAGCGGAATTCAGCATTGGTAACATCTTGCTTGTCCATACGAGAAGCTAGCTCAGCCTGATTCTTCTGAATAACCTCTAGAGTCTTCACTAGAAGAGAGGGTTCACCAGAAGAAGCTTCACAACCTCTGTTCAGAGGGACAACAATCTCAACAGCAGCTTCCATTGTCAGATCATCATCATGATTTTCCTCAACAGGAATAGTCTCAGCAGGATGATCTTCAGCATCATCTTCTCCCATATCAGCATCTTCTTCATACTCAGGAGAAGGAAGATCAAAATCTCCATTCTCAAGAGCTTGAAGAATGGCAGCAAGATTCCTTGGAGCAGAAGGACCTTCAACTTCTAGAGGATCAACGACTTCTGGAATGACCAAATTGGGGTCCTCCTCAAAAGGATTTTCCCCCAGAAAGTCAAATAGTGACTTGAAGTCTCCAGTTAGAACTGGATACTTAGGTCTCCAGACCACAATCTCCCTACAAGGATTGTTGTTCAGCTCATCAGAAACTTGTGCTTCTGCAAGTTCATCAATGAATTCCTTCTCTTCAAAAATATATCTCCCTCCAAGACGAATGAACCAAAAGTCTTCATAGGGCCTCAGAATTCCACAAGGTCGTGGAGCAAGTTCTACACAAATTTCCTGAAGTTCTTGAAAACAAGCATATGCTTTTCTTCGGAAGATTCTCCAGAATTTTCGCATAGCAACATCATTTAATCCAGCATGTTCAACTATTCTGAGAGTATCAAAGACTCTTATGATATTCCTCTTTACCATTTCATAGATTACACCAATAGGATATGCTCGGCGGGATTTGATTTTGGTTATGGGAGAGTCTGGTTTTAGAACAAGGTAGGGTTGAGGTTCTCTATCCAAACGAAAGGATGATTTTGCTTCATTCTCAGAATCTAACACTACTAGTTCAGCTTCAGGACGAGGCTTGGGAGTGTAATTGCAGTCACGGAGCAATTGCTCATGTGATGCAGAATCTGGAAGATCTGATACAGAAGGATTATTTTGAGAGGTGGAAGGAAGGGGTTCATAGTTTTCATGAGGTGGGGGTTGAGAAGTGGATATATTTGTGTGAGGTGGAAAGAGAGTTTGAATGGGTTCAATATCAAGAACAGGGTTTTCGAGGGCCTGGTCAGAAACAATGTTGGTTGTGGATGGAGAGGGAGGAATGGGAACATTTGTGATGGGTGAATGAGAAGGGGTAAGAGTATTGGTTACAAGAGAGGAAGGAGGTGTGAGAACATGGATATTTATGGGTGATTCTGATGGGGCTTTTTCTGGTTGATTTACTGGTTCAGGGGTTTGAGCAACATTTATTGGTGCAACTTCTGAACGTAAAGCAGGAACAGAATCAGGTTCAGAGAGATGTATACCTTTGGAAACCTTCTAAATAGCCTCAAACACAGCCTCCAGTTTCCTCTACTTCTTACTCTTCTGCTCTTCCACAATCTTTGCCTTCCCAAGAGAAATTTCTCTTCTTCTGGCAGATTCCAGTCTCTCCTTCTCATTATCAACAGCCTTCTGACCTTCAACTACTTGAGTTGTTGGTCCTTGAATACTTCCTTCTGGCTGATTCATAGCTTCTTGAGCTTCTTCTTCTTCATCCGAATCTTCAATGATCAATTTTCTTTTTCTTGTCTTCTTCTTTTCAACAGCCTTTTCATTTTCCACATTCTTATTTTTCATTTTTCTCTTCTTCTTCTTCTTCTCAGCAGTCTCTTTTTCACTATCTTTATTGTCAACTACAACTTCCTGACTTTCTTCAGCAACAACTTCTTGTTGAGCAGCTTTCTCAACAACAACAGTAGCAGCAACTACACTTTGGACTACCTTCTCCTAGTTAACAGAAGGATGATCAAATTTTCGCTTTGTCCTTCTTTCCTTCTTGACAACAACATCAGGTGCAGCTTCTGAAACATCTTCTGAAGCAGCAGGCCTGGAAGTGGAAACTTTCTTGCGACCACCTTTAGCAGGAGCAACTTTGTCTTTTTCTTCCTTGAGTGAGTTCAGATATTTAGTTCTGACTCCTGGCAGCTCACTTCTGAAGAAGGACTCAAAGTCAGCAAGAACAGGATCTCTTCTGCTTCTTGCTCCAAGAAGAGGTTGAGGGGTTTGTATGATAACATTAATAACACTCATCTTTCTCAAGGTGAGAGCATTCAAGCAACTTCAAGTATCAACAACAAGATCTTTGATGATCCCATGAGCTTCCAAGTCTTCAACAATCTTGGAATGAACCAGAAGACTTGTAATAATTCTTCCAAAAGGAATAATAGTACACTTCTTTGTTCTGAAGGCATTTCTGGAATCCCTCACAGCATTCCACATGTGGTTGAAGATTATGTAGATAACATCAACCTTCTTCTGAGTGGCAATGCAATACAGAATGTATTTCTGCTCATTGTTGACAAAATCTGCAGAATGGGTTGCTTTCCTGTGATAGAAACATCCCAGAAGAATCTTGGTCCAGATTTTGTAGAGATCCTTCATGCCCTTGACACGACTGGTTTTCTTCACATCTTTATAGAGAGTAGCCAACACCTCATCCCAGTCAGCCCTTAGATCAATTTCATGAGCACCCTCAGGGTTTCTTAGATCAAACATCATTCTCAGGATGTTTTCAGTAACGACCACAAACTTCCCATGAACGAAAGACAAAATAGATTTAGGAGCTACAACAGCGTGCACCCAAAATTCTTTTACAAGATCTGGGTAAACCGGTCCACAGAACTCAGCAAATAATGAAGTCCATCCTTGAAATATGATATCTTCTTTAAGATGAAACTCATGTTCTTCAAGACTATCAAAGTCTACCATAAGTTCACAGATAACTTCCAACTCCTTTTTGGGAATAGAGCATGAGATAACCGGAACAATTTGCTGATCTTCTTCTTGAAGATGGAGAGGAGCAGATGAACCAGCGTTGAGAGATGATGAAGCAGCCATTGAAAAAGTACTGAGATTGCACAAACTATTTTTGGGTTTGCGCTTAGGGTTAGAGAAAAGGGCAAAGAGGTTACAAAAATGCATGCACAAGGAGAGAGAGAATGGGAGCGAAAAAGGTAAACGTTATGATTTGAAATATATTTATAGAGGCGGATTTGAAAAAGAATGCAATAAAATTATGAGACTGAACAGTTACAGAATCAAATGAAATCAACTGCATTAAATGATGAGTGACGTTAGGTGAGAGAACATGGTAATTGAAATGATTTAACACAGTTACCTAGGGCGGCGTCCCATCAGATTCACTCACGCTTTTACCATTCGTGCAAACACGTGTTCATCATCAGAAAACACTTGATGACAGCTGTGTTGCATTGTATTTGCTTCTAATGACGAATAGAACTTTTCATCTTCTGATTCTGATCACTGATTTTGACTACCATTCTTTAGAAATGATCTAGTTCTGATAGGATCATCTTTCTTTCCAAGGATCACATCTTGTGAATGAGCTGATGTGAGTCTAGAAGATCTTCTAACTGTTGGCTCTTCAGAAATTCTGAGATTCTCTAAAGATGCAGCAACTTGATCTTCTGATTCTTTGCTTCTGAGATTTTCAGCTTCTGAAACTTTGCTTCTTGGTTCTTCAGCTTCTGATATTTCAATATCTATATCTGCAAAATTCTCAAACTGCTTTGGCTTTTCAAGACCAAGCTTATCATCAAATCTGATATTGATTGATTCTTCTACAACCAATGTTTCAGTATTGTATACTCTGTAGCCTTTAGAGCGTTCAGAATATCCAAGAAGGAAACATTTTTGTGCCTTAGAATCAAACTTACCAAGATGATCTTTAGTATTCAGAATAAAACAAACACATCCAAAAGGATGAAAATATGAAATGTTGGGCTTTCTGTTATTCCACAATTCATAAGGAGTCTTATTTAGAATAGGTCTTATAGAGATTCTATTTTGAATATAACATGCAGTGTTTATTGCTTCTGCCCAGAAGTGCTTAGCCATATTGGTTTCATTTATCATGGTTTTGGCCATTTCTTGTAGAGTCCTATTCTTTCGCTCTACAACTCCATTTTGCTGTGGAGTTCTAGGACAAGAGAAATCATGGGCAATACCATTTTCTTTGAAGAACTCCTCAAAGAATCGGTTCTCAAATTCACCACCATGATCACTTCTGACCTTTATGATTTTGCACTCCTTCTCAGATTGAATCTGAGTGCAGAATACAAAGAACACTGATTGAGACTCATCCTTGTGTTTTAAGAACTTTACCCATGTCCAGCGACTATAATCATCTACGATGACTAATCCATATTTCTTCCCTTTGACAGATGTTGTTTTGACTGGTCCAAACAGATCAATGTGCAGAAGTTCTAGCGACCTAGAGGAAGAGACAACATTCTTAGATTTGAATGCAGGTTTGGAGAACTTGCCCTTCTGACATGCTTCACAAAGAGCATCTGATTTGTATTTCAGATTTGGGAGTCCTCTGACCAGATTTAGTTTGTTAATCTGAGAAATCTTTCTCAAACTAGCATGTCCTAATCTTCTGTGCCATACCCATTGCTCTTCAGAAACAGACATAAGGCAAGTCACCTTCTGCTTCTCAAGATCTGAAAGATCAATCTTATAAATGTTGTTCTTTCTCTTGCCTGTAAATAGGATTGAGCCATCCTTCTGACTTACAGCCTTGCAAGACTTTTGATTGAAGATAATGTCATAACCATTGTCACTTAATTGACTTATGGACAATAAGTTATGCGCTAATCCTTCAATAAGCAGTACATTAGTAATGGAAGGAGAGTTACCAATACTTATGGTTCCATAGCCAATAATCTTGCCCTTCTGATCTCCTCCAAACTTGACTTCTCCACCAGATTTAAGCACCAGATCATGGAACATAGACCTTCTTCCCGTCATGTGTCGCGAGCACCCAGAGTCCAGGTACCATGACATTTTGTGCTTTGTCTTCTTTGCTGTTAAGGATATCTGCAACAGAAATTATCTTCTCCTTAGGTACCCACAGTTTCTTGGGTCCTTTCTTGTTAGTTTTCCTCAAGTTCTGATTGAACTTGGGTTTAGCATGATAAGTAACAGGAGGAACAGCATGATATTCTTTAGGTTTGGCAGCCAGATATTTTTTAGGTTGTGTCACATGCTTCTTGGTGTGTGTAGTGTTAAAGCTTTTGGCATGTGAAGTGAGCCTAATATCATGTGAGTGGCCATATTTGAACTGATCATACAATGGCCTGTATGTGATTTTCAAATCATCTACAGGTTCAAATTTACGTGGGATATCACCCTCATAGCCAACGCCAATCCTTTTGTTTCCAGAAACACCATATATCATAGAAGCAAGATGACTTCTGCCAATACTTCTAGATAGAAACTTTCTGAAGCTCGAGTCATATTCTTTCAGAATATGATTGAGACTAGGAATGGATTTTTCTGATTCAGAAGGAGATCCAATATCTTTGGATAATTTTAAAACATTTTCCTTCAGTTCAGAATTTTCCACTTCCAGCTTCTTAGTTTCAAATTCAAATAGCTTTTTCAGCTTTTTGTATTTGATACTAAGATGAGCCTTGAGTTCTAGAAGTTCAGTTAAACTGGAAACTAACTCTTCTCTAGATAGTTCGGAAAATACCTCTTCAGAATCTGATTCTGATGTAGATTCTGATCCATCATCCATTGTGGCCATCAGTGCAAGGTTTGCTTGCTCGCCTTCAGAGTCTGATTCTGATTCTGATTCATAATCATCCCATGTTGCCATAAGACCCTTCTTCTTATGAAACTTCTTCTTGGGATTCTCCTTCTGAAGTTTTGGACATTCATTCTTGAATTGTCCAGGCTCATTGCACTCATAGCAGATGACCTTCTTCTTGTCAGATCTTCTGCCTCTAGAAGATTCTCCTCTTTCAGGCTTCTTTGAACTTCTGAAGGTCTTGAACTTCCTTTGCTTGCTCTTCCAGAGATGGTTTACCCTTCTGGAGATCATGGACAGTTCATCTTCTTCTTTTGATTCTGATTCTTCAGAATCTACTTCTTCAGCCTGAAAAGCGTTAGTGCATTTTTTATAATTAGATTTTAACGCAATAGACTTACCTTTCTTCTGAGGTTCATTAGCATCCAACTCAATTTTATGACTCCTCAGAGCACTGATCAATTTTTCAAGAGAGACTTCATTCAGATTCTTGGCAATTTTGAAAGCAGTCACCATAGGACCCCATCTTCTTGGCAAGCTTCTGATGATCTTCTTGACATGATCAGCCCTTGTGTATCCCTTGTCAAGAACTCTCAATCCAGCAGTTAGCGTTTGAAATCTTGAGAACATATTCTCAATATTCTCATCATCCTCCATCTTGAAGGCTTCATATTTCTGGATCAAGGCAAGAGCTTTAGTCTCCTTGACTTGGGCATTTCCTTCATGGGTCATTTTCAATGACTCATATATGTCATAGGCAGTTTCCCTGTTAGATATCTTCTCATATTCAGCTTGAGAGATAGCATTCAGCAAAACAGTCCTACACTTATGATGATTTTTGAATTGCTTCTTTTGATCATCATTCAATTTTTGTCTTGTAAGCTTTACACCAGTAGCTTTCACTCGATGTTTGTAACCATCCATCAGTAGATCCCATAAGTCACCATCTAGACCAAGGAAGTAACTTTCAAGTTTATCTTTCCAGTATTCAAAGTTTTCACCATCAAATACTGATGGTCTAGTATAACCATTGTTACCATTTCCATTGTGTTGCTCAGCTGAGCCAGATGTAGATGTATTTGATGGATCTTCACCAGCGATCTTGTACTGAAGCGTTTTTCTCTTCCTGAATCTTTTCTAAACACGGTTAAGTGCTTGCACCTTAGAACCGACGCTCTAATGTCACTTGAAGGATAGAAAAACACTTAGAAAGGGGGGTTTGAATAAGTGTAGCTTTAAAACTTGTAAGATAAAAACTATTTGCACAATGATTTTTATCCTGGTTCGTTGTTAACTAAACTACTCCAGTCCACCCCCTTGGAGTGATTTACCTCACCTGAGGATTTAATCCACTAATCACACAAGATTACAATGGTTTTCCACTTAGACAACTTCTAAGTCTTCTAGTGTATACTGATCACAACCTGATCACTCTAGGAACAAACTGCTTAGATACCCTCTAAGACTTTCTAGAGTATACTGATCAACAACCTGATCACTCTAGTTCTTACAACTTAATGTAAACAAATTCTTTTAAGAGTTACAATGCTTCTTATAAAGTTATTATCACAACTGTGATTTTCTCTTAAGTTTAAGCTTAATCTCACTAAAGTATTACAACAGCAATATAGTGAGGTTGAAGATGAAGTTTGAGAGCTTTTTGAATTTGACAGCGTTTCTGTATATTTGCGCAAGTGTTGTATTCAGAGTTCGTAACCTTGCTTCTCATCAGAACTTCAATTTATAGGCGGTTGAGAAGATGACCGTTGGGAGCATTTAATGCTTTGTGTGATCCGTACAACATTGCATTTAATGTTTCACTCTTTTGTCAACTACCTCGAGCCTTGCTTTCGCTGTGTCTACTGACGTTGCCTTTAATAGCAACTAACGTTCCTTTTGTCAGTCAGCGTAGCCTGCCATCTTGTACTTGCTTCTGATCTGATGTTTGTGTAAACAACGTTTGAATATCATCAGAGTCAAACAGCTTGGTGCATAGCATCTTCTTGTCTTCTGACCTTGAAGTGCTTCTTAGCGTGATACCATGAGAACTTCAGTGCTTCTGCTTCTGATCTCAAGTTCTTCTGATGCTTCCATAGACCATGTTCTGATTCTGCTTGACCATCTTCTGATGTCTTGCCAGACCATGTTCTGATGTTGCATGCGGAACCTTCTGAGTCAGTGCTTCTTGCGCTGATTTTGTGCATACTCTTTATGTGATTCCTGAAATGGAAATTGCATAGGATTAGAGTACCACATTATCTCATAGAAAATTCATATACATTGTTATCATCAAAACTAAGAATATTGATCAGAACAAATCTTGTTCTAACAACCTTCTGAATTGCTCTATGGACCTCCAACTGCACAGGCTCCAAAATGAAAGCAACAATGGTGTTCTCCCACCTACAGAAGTGATCCAGATGTTTGGATCAACTCCAATGAACCTCTTTGAGATGTTATAATGCTTACTTCTCAAAGAAGAGCTCTGGTTTGAAGAAAACGATTCTTCTTGCCAAAGAACTTTGAAAAACCATAAGCATGAGAGAGAGAGAGAAGGAGAAAGCAAGGAATTTAGTTGCTTTGGTGTGTTTGATACTGAGGTATGCACTTGTATTTATAGGCAAAATGTTCAGAGCAATTGGAGATAGTAAGCTTGCTTAGTGAATTGAGTTTGGTTTCTTGGCCATGAAGGAATTCAAAGAATATTCCAAGTGCAATGATGAGCTCTTTGATACCACTCCCTAGCCATCGGTTTTGCTTGATCTTAGGGGACAATTCGGATGCAGAAGTGAGCTCCAATTGGTTGGGAAGAGATTCCTTTGGTGATTCATCAATTTGCCATAAATTCCCAAATGTAATCATTACATAATCACATGCCTTTGTTTTTGGGAATATTCTTCAATCCTTATGCAATGATGAAAATGGATGTATGGTATGCTTGCAGATGTATTATGGGTCGTGTAACATCACTTAGTGAAGCCATTTGCACAAAATTGCAAAATTTCAAATTGTACATGACCTATAATTTTACTCCATGAGGCCAACTTTGAACAAGCATAACTCCTAGCTCAAAATGAATTTGGAGGAGGTTGAGCACAATTTGGAAAGCCCTAAACATCTACTTCAATTCATTAGTTTGGGGTTTCTTCAGAATCATTTGGGAAAATTGTGAAAAATGAGCCCAAAGTTGGAAGAAAACTAGGTCAAAAACACTTAGAAAAATTTCTAAGTTTTTAAGACCTCTAACTTCCAAATCCTAAATCTCTCAAATGATTGATCTTTTGAAAAAAATTTCTATGTAACATGTTGTTTTATTTTCCAAGATCTACAACTTTCATGTTGGAAGTTTTTTGAGTTGTGTAGGTGAAATTTTGAGTTCCCATAATGCCCTTAAAAACCCTAATTCCTGACTTTTTGATCCATGATGAATTTTCTTGAATTTCTTTTGCCAAATGACTCTAATAATCATATATTGATGATATTGATCTTAAAAAGTTATGGTTTGGCCAAAAATCCTAAAAGTCAAAGATAATCCTGTACAGTTGACTTTTTCCTAATGAAGTGAAATCTTTGACTTTTGTGATGAATCAAACTTCCCCCCTCAAATGAATGATGTGAATGGATTATATTGAGGTAATAGAAGTCCTTGAGTCATGTTTTGAGTTTTAGATCCATGTCCTGATTAAAAAGTCAACTATCTTGGTGAATTAGGTCAAAAACCCTAATTATCGACCAGATGAAATTGATGACTGTAGACCTTGAATTGAAGTGTAATGCCTAAGGGATATTGTCATGTGAACTAATTGAAGATGATTGAAACCTTTGAGTGATGCCCTGGGGCTTTCTTGGGTTTCCCAAATGTGATCCCTGATTTTAGTCCTTGATGGGCTCAAAACCCTAGACTGGTGAACTAAGCTAACCTGAGTCCAGGTGATGGGTGTCTAATCAATCATAGGTGAATAGAATGAAGTTTTTGAGTCCTATGTTTTTGTTGGAGACCATCCCTTTTATTGATTGATCCTTTGCCTGAGCTCTTTTGTTTCTGAACACCCTCGACTAAGTATCAGGGTAATAAATGACTGCTCTGAGCATTTGTTTTAACTTGATGAAAAGTTTAGAGGTGTGACATCTCATGGGGGGTCAAAATTAGGGTATGACATGGGGTACATTTTAGTGGTGATCGAACAACAGCTAAAGTTCTGCAATCAGGGCTATACTGGCCAACCGTGTTTAAGGATGCTCAAGAGTTTGTGAGACATTGTGACAAGTGCCAAAGGACATGGAACATATCCAAAAGAAACCAGATGCCTCAGAACTCGATGTTGGAAATGGAGTTGTTCGATGTTTGGGGTATAGACTTCATGGGACCATTTCCACCTTCATTTGGAAAAAATTATATTCTAGTAGTTGTGGATTATGTGTCAAAATGGGTCGAGGCTGTTGCTCTACCTTCAAACGATGCTAAGGTGGTGGTGAAGTTTTTGAAAGAAAACATCTTTGCTAGATTTGGAGTAACAAGAGCTTTAATAAGTGATGAAGGAACACATTTCCTGAATCACCTCATGGAACGGCTACTCCAAAAATACAACGTGAAACACAAGATAGCCATAGCTTATCATCCTCAAACAAGTGGGCAGGTTGAAGTTTCAAACAGGAAACTCAAGAAAATTCTAGAAAAGACGGTGAGTTCCTCTCGGAAGGATTGGGTAATAAAGCTGGATGATGCACTATGGGCATACAGGACAGCTTTCAAAATACCAATTGGAATGTCGCCATATCAACTTGTGTATGGGAAGGCATGCCATTTGCCTTTAGAGTTAGAGCATAAGGCATTCTGGGCATCAAAGTTTCTCAATATGGATCTCTCTAAAGCGACAAGTTCTAGACTTCTTCAACTCCATGAGTTAGAAGAGTTCTGCAACCAAGCTTATGAAAATGCCAAGATCTACAAAGAGAAAACAAAATGGTGGCATGATGGAAAGATCCAGCATAAGGAGTTCTGGGAGGGACAACAAGTTCTCTTATACAACTCAAGGTTAAAACTCTTCCCAGGGAAGTTGAAATCAAAGTGGTCGGGACCGTTGACGGTTCACAAAGTTTTTCCTCATGGAGCTATAGAGATCAAAAATCAAGCAAATGGGGATACTTTCAAGGTGAATGGGCACAGGCTAAAACCTTATTACCAACCAGGTGGAAGGATTGAAGTTGTTCGTCTCGCAGGATGAAATGAACAACCGTTGAGCCATGCGACGTTAAACAAAGCGCTTCGTGGGTGGCAACCCACGGGATTTATTTTTAATAGTTTTATTTGTTTTTGCATTGTATTCTGTCGTAGGTACAAGCGGTGTGTCTTTTGCGAAGCGAGAAGCGGGTAGAGAAAAGAATTCAATTTGTGGAAGAGAATTTAAAAAATCAAGTTTTGGAAGCCCAGAGGTGTGACACGGGCACCCGTGTCCTGTGACACGGCCGTGTCACAGATCCTGAAGAAGTGGCGTGAAAAAAACAATTTTGGGGAAGTCAGAGGTGTGACACGGACACCCGTGTCATGTGACACGGCCGTGTCACGGGCCCTGGAGGTTTTTCTTCGAAAATTAAATTTTGGAGGAGTGGCAGAGTTCTGACACGGCCACCCGTGTCCTGTGACACGGCCGTGTCAGGAGCGTACGCAGAATTTTGTGAAAAATCCACTATCTTTGTGGTGGGCCCCCCAATTTTAAACTTACTCTCTCTCTTAAGCAACCCAATTAAAAACAAGTTTTTGCTACCTCTCTCCACCATTTTTCCTCTTTCTCTTCCAGTTTTTATTCATCTTCTCCTTCTCCAACCATAGCGTCCATTAAACCCTCACCCAAAACCTCCAAGTTCACCCTCTAATCTTCACCAAATCACAATCCGTCTTCACAAAAGTTCATCCTCTCATCATCCAAATCATTAATCTCTAATTTATTTTTACTTTCACCGTAGTTTTTTTTTTGTTTGTGAATTTTTGTAGGGTGCCACTATGCCTCCAAGAAAAGATGTGCAGAGAAGGGACAATGCTGGGACGTCTAGACCCACTCAAAGAGCAAGAAGAGAAGGAAACAACCATGGAATTACTTTCCGGTTGGATGCTCACAGAGAAAGGTACAATGCCCACCTTCGGAGAAAGATTGTCCCGCCGAGGTATGTTTGTGATGTTACTACTGAATGTTTAGGAATTCAAATAGAGATTCACCGTATGTTTCACTCACTAGGTTTGCTTAGATTGATTCAGTTTGAGGCTCCCAGTTTTGAGCGATTAACTTATGAATTTTTAAGCACTTATGAGTTTGAGATGAAGCTGAGAACAAACAGGGTGGAACCAGAGCATTACGGGACATTAAAATTCCGTATGTTTGATATGGACCATGTATTGAGTTTGGAAGATTTTGGGGAGGCTTTGAGGATACCGAGTTCGGGTGTGGGTAGGGCACCGAACTCATTTAACCCAGAAGCATTTTGGATAGCTATCACAGCCAAAGAGTTTTATTGTCCTAAAGGGGAAAAAGCGACGAGTATCCAAAACCCTGCTTCCGCTATGCCCAGAAGGCTTTGGCATATACCCTCTTTGGTAGAGGAGACATCCCCGGCGTAGTTTCCATTCGGGAATTATATTTTTTGTACTGCATGGCTGAGCAAAAATCGCTTAATGCGGCCGCTTTCATAGCGGATCATTTGAAAAGGTTAGCCGAGCAAAATCAGGGGATATTTCTATTGGGGGTATTGTAACTGCGTTGGCTGATGGTTTAGGGTATAGTACAGAAATGCAAAATCTTCAAGAAGTAGTCCCTCGTATTTTAAAGATTGATATGGCTGCTTTGATCAAGCAGGGAATGATCTCTGTGCAGCCCCAAACTTATTCTTTGATGATTCATGGGGCTCACATTTTGGAATTGCCTAATCCTAATCGTGTGTCCATTTATGATAGAGCTAACTGGTTATATACCAGCACCACCCCGAATGGGGAAGGTGACATGGATCTTGAGTTTTTGGATGCAGGTGGTGAAGATGACCAGGAGCAGAATGAGGAAGACGAGCAAACAGGTCCACATCCCAACACATTTGATGAGGGCACATCTCATATGCCGCAGGACCAGTGGGGGTGGATGCATACTGAGATTGAGTATTTGAGGGCGGAGCAAGCTCGCCAAGGAGAGGAGCTATTGAGGCAAGGGATCGAGCAAACTCGCCAAGGAGAGGAGCAAACCCGGCAAGGGACTGCTATTTATAACATTCAGGAAATGATACAACGCATGATGTTGCAATTTCCATACCCTCCACCTCCGCCTCAGTGAGCACTGTAAGTCTCCCTTATGCTTTCTTATACATTGAGGACAATGTTAAGTCCAAGTGTGGGGGAGGTTCTTTCATTTTTAGTTATTTTATGTTATTTCCGTTTTTGTTATTTCCTTATTTTATGTGTGTTTTGAGTCTTCTGTGCACCAGGATGAATGTGATTCCAGAGGAAAGTATCATGGGAATGAAGGTGAAAAAGGGGAAAGACGCATCTTAAATTGGCTTCCAGGGCACCTGTGAAAGTTGGCACAACTGAAGAAAAATGCTAGACGCAACTTGATGGTGCCAAGTGAATGAGTTTAGAGTAACCCGAACCGGACATGAAGTTGTACAAAATGGAGACCATTGTTGATCCTGTAAGCAATACTCAACATGTGAGGATATACAAAGCCAAACACTTTATTTCATCATGAGAGAGCATCGGGTATGGCATTATCACTCTAATTTTGCATTTGTTCTTCATATAGTACACAAATTGATCACACACACTAAGGCACTTTTGTTTGTTTAACCCTGAGCCTTTCTCACCCAACCTTTATGTCTGTAATCCTTCGTTAATCAATCTTGACCCATCGCCCATGTTGTTTCTTTCTAAAAATAAATAAAAAATATAAAAATTCATAACCCCTCATGTTTCCCTTATTTTTGGTATTAACTATAGTTACGTACAAAAGTTTTGTGCTAAGCATGCGAAAAGATAAGTTTGGGGTAACCGAGTCCGGTAGCAAAAGAAGAAGGCAAGTGTAAAAAGAAAAAAAAAAGAGAATATAAAAAAAAGGGGAAAAGAAAGAAATTGCAAAAAGGAAAAAGAAATTGAATTTGTTTTACACACTTGCCATCACTTAAAGAGTTCTAAAACTTCGGAAAGCAGAAAAAAATCGCTAAACACTCCAAATACAATGTAATGTGCAAAAATATCTCGGACGGATTAGTTGATACAAAACCATAAACCCTCGTACCCAACTTCTTTGTTTATCCCACCTAACCTAAACCCCGTTACAACCCATAAGTCCTCAAAAAGTGTGTGTTATTGATTATGTGGAATTGTGTTAGAATGTGTACAAAAATTTAAGAGTAGATATGCATGCCTTGATGAATGAGTGAAACACTTAACCCAGAGAGAATTTGCGAGGAGTGTGATTGAGCTTGCAGGTAAAAGAATGAGTCAACAATGAAGTGCAACGGAAAAACTTCGGAGAGGGGAATCGAACACTTTGACACGGAAGTAAATATCAAGTGTGGAAGCATCAGTTGTGTTGTGGAGCAAAAGAAAAGTTCATGGGTGTCCTCTTTTTTTCTCATCCATCACTTGAGGACAAGTAATGAGCTAAGTTTAGGGTTGTGATCGGTCACCAATTTCACCTTGTTCCTGTGTTCGAATCAATGGAAAAGCACTTCATTCGGTGGTATTTTAATTTGTTTCAGTCTAGTTCTTGTTAGTTCTGTTTATTTTCGTATATGAATTTTGTGTGTTATCTTTTTTAGTTTTTGTTGTTTTCCCATTGCTTTTGATCTTGTGTTGGTAGTGTTTTAAGTTATGCAGATACAAAGCACGATTCGAGACAAGAAGAAGTGAGTTTTGGTGAGACAGAGCTGTGACACGGCCACCCGTGTCATGTGACACGTTCGTGTCACACTTGCTGAAGAGAAATGCTTAAATGTTGTGAAAGCCAAGAAGTCAGAGATCTAACACGGCCACCCGTGTCCTGTGACACGGCCGTGTCAGACTTGCGCGCAGAAAAATATTTGTTTTCAAATCCTTGAATCAGTCACTTAAGGAAGGGCATTATGGACTTTTCGAAGCAAAATAATTGCTGAGAGATATTTAGTCACTGTTTGGAGAGGAGAAAATCACTTTTTGATTACTGAAGAACGATAGAACAGGGGATTGGAAGCGATAGGGTTTGCGGCGAAGAAATCTTCAAGAGCATCCGCAATTAAAGATCCATTCACACTTCTCTTATTGTAATGTCTTCATCCTTAATTTATGTTATCTTGACATTTTCCATGAGTAGCTAAACTATTACTTGTTAGGGTGATGTCCCTGGATCATGTGATGTAACGAATTACCTTTACCGTTTGTTTTCAGATTATCTTTATGAAGTTGAGTTTATGATTAAAAGTTCTTATTGCTTCATTATATTGGAAAGTATTTTGTTGATTCACGATTGGGATTTGGTCTGACAAACCGTCTCAATGCTTTTTAATCATAACGTTATCACTGATAACCACTTAGGAATAAGGGTTTGATGAATAGCGATCATAATATCCAGACTATGTCTTATAGAATCTTGGTATAAAATTATCGTGATCAGGAATGAAAAGATGGTTTTAATCTCAAGAAGTTTTTCACTAAGGAATTAGGAAAAATCAATGTTCGGCATTGGTAGTTGAGAATTTCTTAAGTTAATCTGTTAATTGGTAATTATTTCGTTACAGAGCGATTCACACACCTATCCTAACTGGTCTTCGCATATTTTCATTAGGCAAACTATTTCATCCCTTCGTTTTACATAAGCTGTTATTTAAATTAAAAATCAAATTCAAACACCCCAATGACTTTTTATTCAATTGCACTATTGTGAAACATATAATTCCTACGCAGTTCGCGAGTTCGATGCCTGGGAAATTAACTCCCTTATTACTACATCAGTAAAAATAGTACACTTGCTATTTTACCGGTCAATATTCCTGCCTTTAATCCCTGCCTTTATTTTCTGTACATTATAACTGTTTATTTTCATTAACTGCGTGGTTAGTAAATTAGGGAGTGGCAACTAATAACTGAATATAGCTCACTAATTAAAAGATAAACTTTCTGAATATAATCACATGATTGGTGCACACACACACACCTTTAGGGTAATCCCTCTTGTTGCCTGTTGCCTTTCGATTAAAAATAGTCAAGTACCTCGGATACGAGGATGCCTTAGCAAATGTTTCCCTCAGTTCATTATCATCATCAAAGATCATAGTCCTTTCGAGTTGCCTAAACAATGAAATGATCTTGTCCCTCGATGTTGCCTCGATAAATGATGATCGTCCCTGCGAATGCTAAGGTATCCTTACTGGTTGCCTAAAATGACTATTATATCCTTCCCTAAAGACTACCTGCCCTTTTTATGGTAGGGACAGTCTTATGGCGAACGATAACCCTCGATGACCCTTTTCAAATCCAATGAAAGGACTACTTGCTCTCTTTATGGTATGGATAGCCCTTTCGAACGAAAACTTAAAGAACAAGAAAGACAATCTTAGGGTAGGTAGCTTTTAACTGCTTGCTCACAATCAATTCAAAATTCAAAATGCTTTTCACACCTGCTTTTCAAATAATTCCCAAAAGGCTACACTTATTTACAAGTTAAAGTCCTTATTCAAAAATCTTTTCTAATCACACACGACACTTTTCAAACAATTCAAACAAACAAGTGAGCTAAGCAATTAAGAGCCCATGGATAACCATGGATGCAAAGGGTTCTTACACCTACCCTTTGTATAACCTACCCCCGAACTCAAAATCTTTCAAAGGTCTTTCATGTTCTTTTTTACTTTCCTAATTGAATAAAATAAAAGTCGGTTGCGACTCTTGCTATCCGCACATTTCAAAAAGTCAGTTCTCCCACCGTATTACAGCTTATCTTTTTCTGAAAATGGTAACATCTAAAATACCCATAAAATCAATAAAAATTGTTTTTCAAAATTTGCACATACACCTTTTCTTTTATTTATTCCTAGAAGCAAAACATAAATCATGTGCAGATTATCTCTTGATAAACCCGTTGAAAACAATGATCCTAGGCCCTCTCCCAACTTTGAATACCTGTGTACGAAGCTGAAGAAGAGAGTAATGAAGAGATCCCTGAAGAGATCACCCGTCTACTTGAGCACGAGGAAAAGATCATTGAGCCGCACAAAGAGCCTTTGGAAGTAATCAATTTAGGTACTAAAGAAGATAAAAGAGAAGTGCGAATTAGGGCATTGTTAGAAGCAAGCGTCAAAGAGGAAATGGTTGATTTGTAAATAGAATATGTGGATGTCTTTTCTTGGAGCTAACAAGATATGTCTCGGTTGGATACCACTATTGTAGAGCACATATTACCGTTAAAACCAGAATGTCCGCCTGTAAAGTAGAAGTTGAGGAGAACTAACCCAGATATGGCAGACAAGATCAAAAAAGAGGTACAAAAGCAAATTAGCGCTGGTTTCCTCGTCACATCAGAATATCCTCAATGGTTGGCCAACATAGTGCCCGTTCCCAAGAAGGATGAAGAAGTCAGAATGTGTGTTGATTAAAGATACTTAAACAGAGCAACTCCAAAAGATGATTTCCCGCTACCCCATATTGACATGCTGGTAGATAGCACTGCTAAGTTTAAAGTCTTCTCAATTATGGATGGATTCTCAGGTTACAATCAAATCATGATGGCACCTGAAGATATGGAGAAAACAACTTTTATGAAACCATGGGGCACGTTTTGTTACCGTGTGATGCCATTTGGTCTGAAGAATGCTGGAGCAACTTACCAAAGAGCCATGACGACTCTCTTCCACTGAAGTTGAAGAAATTGAAGTTTATGTGGATGACATGATTGCCAAGTCTGCATCAGAAGAAGAACATGTGGGGCACCTACTGAAGTTGTTCCAACGTTTAAGAAAATACAAGCTGCGTCTGAATCCAAGCAAATGCACATTTGGTGTCCGCTCTGGAAAATTATTAGGTTTCGTCGTTAGCCAAAGGGGTATTGAGGTTGATCTCGACAAAGTCAAAGCCATTCGAGAAATGCCTCCTCCAAGAATAGAAAAACAAGTCAAAGGATTTCTCGGACGATTGAATTACATCTCCAGATTTATATCTCACATGATTGCAACTTGTGGACCGATTTTTAAGCTTCTCCGCAAGGGCCAAGAATGTAAATGGACAGAAGAATGTCAAAAAGCTTTTGAGGATATCAAAGAATACCTGCTGGAACCTCCAATCTTAAGCCCTCCAATGGAAGGAAGACCTTTGATCATGTATTTGACCGTACTTGAAGATTCTATGGGATGTGTCCTAGGTCAGCAAGACGAGTCTGGTCTAAAAGAGTATGCCATTTATTACTTGACCAAAAAGTATATTGACTGTGAAACAAGATATTCACTACTCGAGAAAACTTGTTGCACTCTCGTATGGGCTGCTCGCCGGCTAAGGCAGTACATGTTGACTCAGACGACATATCTCATATCCAAAATGGATACAATAAAATACTTATTTTAAAAGCCTGCGTTGACTGGAAGAATTGCCCGCTGGCAGATGTTATTATCAGAGTACGACATCCAATATCGTGCCCAAAAAGCCATCAAAGGAAGTGTTTTAGCCAATCATTTGGCCTCCCAACCTATTGATGATAATCAATCTTTACAAGAAGATTTCCCAGACAAAGAGATCATGTATTTGAAATCAAAAGATTACGAAGAACCTTTACATGGAGAAGGACCTGATCCCGAATCCCGATGGGGTTTGATCTTTAATAGAACTGTTAATGCTTATGGTAAAGGAATTGGGGCAATCATTGTTATGCAACAAGGTTCTCATGTACCATTTACTGCAAGACTGATGTTCGACTGCACCAACAATATGGCTGAGTCCGAAGCTTGTATCATGGGACTAGAAGAAGCCATTGATCTTAGAATCAAGATTCTGGATGTATATAGAGATTCTGCTCTAATTATTAATCAGATCAAAGGAGAATGGGAGACCCGTCATCCTGGTTTAATTCCTTACAGAGATTACGCCCGAAGACTGCTTGCCTTCTTCAACAAAGTTGAATTCCATCACATACCTCGTGAGGAAAATCAAATGGCAAATGCATTGGCTACTCTAGCTTCAATGTATCAAGTGAAGTTTCCAAATGAAGCTCCTCAAATTACAATCATGCGCCTGGATAGGCCGACTCATGTATTCACTGCTGAAGCTGTCACAGATGACAAGCCGTGGTTTTATGACATCAAAATCTTCTTACAAAAACAAGAGTACCCACCTGGGGCATCTAGCAAAGACAGAAGAACATTGAGAAGATTGTCTGGTAATTTCTTCCTAACTGGAGATGTGCTCTACAAAAGGAATTTTGATATGGTATTGCTCAGATGTGTGGATAGACACGAAGAAAACCAATTAATGCAATAAATCCATGAAGGATCTTTTGGCACTCATGCCAACGGACATGCAATGACAAGAAAGATACTAAGAGCGGGTTACTATTGGATGACAATGGAATCTGACTGTTACAGATATGTGAAGAAGTGCCACAAATTCTAGATCTATGCTAATAAGATCCATGTGCCTCCGACGCTTCTCAATGTTATATCCTCTCCATGGCCTTTCTCTATGTGGGGAATTGATATGATTGGAATGATTGAACCTAAGGCTTCAAATGGACATCGTTTCATCCTGGTCGCCATTGACTACTTCACCAAATGGGTCGAAGCTGCCTCTTACGCCAATGTTACTAGATAAGTGGTAGTAAGATTTATCAAGAACAATCTCATCTATTTCTACGGCCTACCCAACTGGGTCGTTACTGATAATGGCTCTAATCTGAATAACAAGATGATGAAAGAGTTATGTAGTGAGTTCAGGATTGAGCATCACAATTCCTCTCCCTACCGTCCTAAGATGAATGGAGCGGTAGAAGCAGCTAACAAAAATATCAAAAAGATTGTCCAGAAGATGGTTGTAACTTACAAGGACTGGCATGAAATGCTCCCTCTGGCTCTGCATGGGTACCGTACTACAGTTCGCACTTCGACTGGGGCAACACCTTTCTCCTTAGTATATGGAATGGAAGCCGTACTCCCGATAGAGGTTGAGATTCCCTCCTTGAGGATCCTCATGAAGCCAAATTATCAGAAGCTGAATGGTGTCAAGCTAGATATGATCAGTTGAATCTTATTGAAGAAAAAAGAATGACGCATTATGCCACGGTCAGCTTTACCAAGAAAGGATGAAGAGAGCCTTTGATAAGAAAGTCAGACCTCGAATATTCAAGGAAGGCGATCTCGTGCTCAAGAAGATATTAACTCTTCAACCAGATCCTAGGGGCAAATGGACTCCCAATTATGAAGGCCCATACATTGTCAAATGAGCCTTCTCAGGTGGAGCTTTGACTCTTACGACTATGGATGGTGAAGAATTCCCACGTCCTGTGAATACCGATATGGTCAAGAAATACTTCGCCTAAAGAAAGAAAAAGAAAGAAGCTCGCTAAGTTGAAAACCCGAAAGGGCGACTTAGGTAAAAATGAGCGTCTCGGTGGACTAAAAACCTGAAAGGGCGGTCTAGGAAAAAATTAGAGACAATAAAGGAAAACATCCCAATGAATTGAAAAGCTGCAAAAGCAATTCATGCAAAAATTAGTGAATATGGCAAGTAACCACATCCGATATCACCTGACCATCCTGAAGATTTTATAAAGACTCTCAACCGACGTCAGCGTACGCGTGATATTTAAAGTTGATAGGGAGACTAGTGATCATTGTATTTCAGTGTACCCTTTCCTGAAAAAGTTACCATTTTCAAACTTTGTAATCCATGGAGTCTTGCCGTTCGCAGACTACCATTCCATTAATGAAAACTTGGAATTCTTATTTTTATTCTATCTTGCAAAATTCTGTTTTTTAATTAACGGATTTGAAACAAAGTCAAAAGTTGTTTTTTTCAAAATAAAGAGATAGAACATTTTCTTAAGACTCTTGAACACAGAGGTAAATGTAGACCTAAAATCCCCAGGAGAGTTGATTCTCGAAACAAGAAGCAAAAGCACCGACAAATTTTATCCCATAGAGCAGCTAAGTCTTGATACAAGTTGTCTCTATCCAGAGATAGGTTTTCTTCTCGAAATATGTTCCCCTTTTCAACGGGTTTTCTTCTCGGAATGAATCTTTTGATAATGAAGATTGGTTTGAAGAGTATTCTCTTCCCCAGCAAGAATTGCATCCCAAACAGGAGATGTTATTAACAATCGAGAGAGTATATACTCTGGTGTCATACCTCAAAATTTTCCCATCATATTTCAAATAATTTGGCTCAAGCACTGAGAAATAAGCTCACTTACCAATAACCCCCACAACTAGGGTTTTGCTTCTCTCAAGGTAAAATCAGGTTCTGAATACCTCAATTGGACATCTTGGCTTCTCATATTCCTCAAAGAATCCTCACACCAAATTTCAAGCTCTGATTCACAAGATTGCTCAATCAAAAGCTCAGAAAGTCAACAGTCAACTAGTTTGACCTCAAAGTCAACTGTGGTCAAAATACAGTCAAAATTCCTGATTTTTGGTCAATATCCTTATTTTGAAGTAATATTCATAATTTGATCAAGGGTTGATCATGATTCACATGGAACATCAAGAATTTCCTAACCAAAGCCTATTTTGAAGGAAATTGAATTCCATACAACTTTGCCTCTCAAAAGCCAAGTCCAAAAATGCTTCATTTTGGAGATATGAGCCAAAACATTACAGGTCCTTTCTAAAAGTCAACCAAAAGCAGTTTTTTGTCAAAGCCCATATCATCAAGATAAAATCCTCAAATGGAAAAAGGGTTCCAAAGTGGCTTGTAGAGGAAATCTTGAGGTTTCCAAAAAGTCCTAGAACTCTTCCATATCTTAAAAATTGAGGGAGATATGCCTTGTCAAAATTGGACAAATTTGAGTGGAAAATGTGAAGTAAATAATGGTCCAAAATGAGTTTTTCTTGCAAATGGGCCCAACTTGTTAAGATTCAATCTTGATCCTCAAGTTATCCAAAGCATAAAATCTAATTGCCACAAGTTATTGATGACTATATGATTTTTTATGAATTTTTATTCATTAAAAAAAGTCAGTTTAATCAAATATTTGAAGGAAAATAGAAAAGATTTGATTTGATCTATTTTTCAACCATAATCAATCACCAAAATATGCATTATTTCATAACAAATTCGTGCAAAGAAGATTGATAAAAGATTGGATTGAAATTGGCCTATTTTAGAAGTATTTACAAATCAAATTTTCCAAAACCTCAATCTTTGATTCATCAAGATTTACTTCAAAATTGTTGATCTAAACCCTTCCACTATAAGTATAAAACTTATTCAAATGCCAAGGACACGAAAATTCTGAGCATCAAACCCTATTCAAGAAGCAAATTTTTCACTCAAGGACACCAATTCGGTTTTGGAGTTTGGAGAAATTTCAAGGCATTCTAAAGGTTGCAATACAATCCTTGAAGGTTTCTGAAGCTGTTTGGATACTCACGCGACATCAACACCCCCAGAATTATCTCCATCTAAGCCACGGTATGTCACTGATAACTTGAACTCGGGTATGACAATTCACGCATCCATATTGAAATTTGCTTGCATATTATTGTTCGTGATGCTGTGTTGATTGTTTCTGGAGGTTTAATTGCGTTCTCATGCACGTTTGCCGTAGATTGCCATATTAGGGTTCATGTTTTAAATTTAGGGATTTTTAAATTGCTTGTATGCAATTTTGGCTAGTCGCAGGTGTTGCAGTGACGGTTCAACAACCGTAGCTAAAAGTTCCAGGGCTAAAACGACGGCCCAAGGTTGAAGATGACCCCGTGTCATCATGTGATTGGCCGATTTCAAATGAAAAGCGCGCGTCACTTTTTTTTATTCCAGACGGATCTGGCGTGCTCTCGCCCACGTGCATAGGATACACCCCCTCATATCAACCCTCATATCTTCGCTCCATTCCATCCAATGCCTCTGGACGCGCAAGTGCACCATGGACATCCAGAGGCCTGCAACACGTGATCCTGTGCTAGGTTTTTCTAATTTTTTTTATTTCTTTTTATTTAATTACTTTTTCTTATATGTTTTTTACTAAAACTTTCTCTTTTTAAAAATTAAAACCCTTTTTTTAAAAATAAAATAATAACAAATTCTTTTAATTAATTTTAATTAGTTTATTTAATTAGTAAATAATTAGTTAAATAATTTTGTTAATTATTTTAATTAGTTTATTTAATTAGTTAATAATTAGTTAAATAATTTAGTTAATTATTTTAATTAGTTAAAATAATTAGGGTTAATTACTTAATTAGGTTAATTAATTAGAACAATTAGGGTTAATTTTTGGTTTAATTAGGATTAGGGTTTCACTTAGATTTTAACCATAAATAATTTTTAGGCTTTTACCCATTTAGGTTTTTAATCAGCCTTTTTAAGGTTTGCCCTTCAATTTTCAAAAACCTTTTATTCTTCCCTTTTAATTTTCCTTGCAATCATTCGAGTTTATCCTGTCTTATTTTTGTGGTTTACCCTTGTGGCTTGTTATAATTAATTAGGCTTTATTTTCGCGCTCATTTCTTCACTATATTGTATCTGCCCCAAAGCCTTGTAATAGCTATAGGTTTATTTTCTGCCCTTTAAATTTCTACCTTTTATTTTCTGCGTCCACGGGTTTTTGGCTATATAATCCCCCACCCGAAACCTTGTAATAGTTTAGGATTAATTTTCCGCAGTTTAATTTCTGTACAATATAACTGTGTGGTTAGTAATCCTAAGGAGTGATAAGATTGTTAATTAATTTAGATCACTAATTTTACAAGATAAATATCTGAATTGAATCACCTGATTATGACACACACATACACCTTTAATGGTAACCCTTCTTATGCTGCCTGTTGCCTGTTGCCTTTCGATTTAAAAATAGTCAAGTCCCTCGAATACGAGGATACCTTAGCCTGCTACCTACGAATAAAATCATCATATGAGATCTAATCCCTCTATGTTGCCTCGGTAAAATGATGATCGTCCCTTCGAATGCTAAGGTATCCTCACTGGTTGCCTAAATAACTATATATCCTTCCCTAAAGACTACCTGCCCTCTTTATGGTAGGGACAATTTTATGGCGAACGATATGCCTCGATGACCCTTTTCAAATCCAATGAAAGGACTACATGCCTTCACGTTCTTACAAATATCACGCTTTTACACCTCATGTTTTAATGTTTTTCAAAAACTCAAGACAGACATATGCATTGCATCTCATGAATTCATTATTAAACATATCCTGCTACATAATTTCAAATGTTAGCATCAGGAAGAATCTGCACAAGGTACGACTAATGGCCAAAAGTCATCCCGACAGACGAAACTATTTCAGCAGCAACATCTCTTATAAATGACTCAGTTGATTAGAAGTCAATGAACACAAGGGGCATGACATATTTTGTCCAATTAATCTTGGGCAATCAGGTCAAGATTCGAAACTCGGACTAAATTGGAAATTGTAGAGCGGTCTCCAATCCAAGGTAATTGTGACGATGAATTACCTCTAATTATTAGTAATAACAGTGATATGCTTCCCAGTAGATATGCTCCACACGTTATTCGCCAATACTATTTTCCAAATGTAGGATTCTTCTAATCATGTTGCACCCTTGTCTTGGGTCTCTATTCTTCTTAGTCAGAGCTTCCACAACTTGTTTGTTGTTTACTTGTTTGGAAAGTTTCATTTAGCCTTTTTTCCAAGCAATTTTTAGTCCCACAAGGACTCCTCATTGTTCAGTAAAATAAATGTTGCACTGACCTATGTGTTTAGCATAGCCGCCTATCCAGTATTTAAAAACTCTCCCATATCCAACATTTCTAGCTTTCAATGCCCCATCAATATTAAGGCATGTCCAATTCTCTTTCGGGGGCACAATTTGATCTTAATTTCATGAATTATTTGATTCCTCCATCTCCATATACTATGACATGTCGAGGCTACACAAAGCTTGCCAATCAGTTGTATCCTTACTTTGATTTTGCTGCATG
This sequence comes from Vicia villosa, assembly GCF_029867415.1. NCBI lineage: Eukaryota > Viridiplantae > Streptophyta > Magnoliopsida > Fabales > Fabaceae > Vicia > Vicia villosa. Next base: position 47,652,898 of record NC_081184.1, read on the forward strand.
TTCATAGCCATCCATTCTTCTAACTTAGTGTTGAAAAAAAGCTTATTTGTTTCAATTATAAACTAGTGGGTTCCAAATCTGCTTAACCATTTTACAATCTCTCATTAAATGTAAGGTTGTTTCCTCCTGGTCCTTACAGTCAGCATACAAACTATCTCTTAATTTTAACTTACTAAAGTACCTATTGATCTTGAGGCCATGCTGGTGTATCAACTAAACAAACATTCAGATTCTCCCTAGTACTTGCAGACGCCATATTATCTTCCACTGTTTCTTCACTTCTCTTTGGCGTGTGTCACTGTCTCTTTCATATATGCTAGAGATTGTGAAGTTTCCATTTGCTCATCCTCCCCATAGGAAAGTGTCCTTAGCAATCTCATGCATTACATGAGGACATATAGCCTGTATTTTATCATGTTTTTCTTTTGTGAACTTGTTTTTTTTCCAGCAAGTACCATTTCCAATTGCCTCCTTCATTCACTAATTCTGCCACTGTTCTCAGATTCTTAGGGTCTCTAGTCTGCTGTTGCATCACATCTTTGAGCTTCAAACGTGGTTCAACCCAAGAATATTCCCATGCTTTTATTTGAGTGTGTTGCACCCCAAAAATTGCCCTCCCGATTTCATTTTTTCTGACTTACGCTTCCCATTTCATATGCATACACTCCCTTAAGTCACTTGCATAACGTGCATTCATACAATTAAGCACCTTAGTTCGAAATGGATTTTAAGGTATGGGATCAAGAGATTTCTGGTAATTTGGGTTTTCTCCATGATTCATTTGGCTACTACACTCGAGTTGAGGTACATTGCCTTACCCTTCATATATTTGCAAATGCAATCTTATTTCGAATAAGTGCAATGGCACAGTGGATAATGGAGTGAAAGTAAGTAATGCATAGTGTGGAGAGAGGTGAGTTCGAATCCCATCTCCCTTAATGTTGATTTTTCTTCTACTTTTTATTCTTTGTCACTTTAGAATTTCCTTTTTATATGTCAAATTTTAGTATAGCACTAGGTTAATTTTAGGACTATTATCTCTTATCTTTAGTGTTTATTAATAAAAACCATTAAAAAATTAGATGTCACGTTTTTTTTTAAAAAAGTATTAGAGTTTGTTTTATTTTTTTTTATGACCATTTCTCAACCAATCTCATGGATGTCTTATACACCACGTAAAATTCTAATTTTGTCTCCTGCTTCCGTAGATGCACATTGTGGTGTCGTTTTCTTTTACCTCCCCGTTTCACTTGGGAGGACGGCACGCTAGACCCTTCACGCGAAATTTGGAAGGAGAATGCGCCCGTGGCGGGATGAATTTTATTTCAGTTCTTCCTACGATATCACACGAACTTTCTTATTTGTCCTACGAGTAGGAAAGGGGAAAAAAGATCTCAACTAAACCCTAGGAGTTTGCTAAGTGTGGGGATTTCACCTAGACTAGAAATTCTGGAGTCCGGGAGGTCGGTTATACATAGGGAAGTGTTTAAACACCCTACATATCTGTAGTACTCTACAGGAACCTTCTCTGTGTCATTGTGATTGTGTTTGCTGCTAATGATTGGGAAAGTTTCTCCTTTGTGTTAGGAGAAGGAATTGATTTGATTTGAAAAGACAGACAGACAGACAGACTGACTGACTATTTTTGGTATTTTATTAGCTCGCTGAGATTCCTTGTGAACCTCATGCCTACATATCCCTAGTGGAAGTCAGAGCTTAATGTAGTTCGGGGAACTAACTAGGGAAATTAATTGTTTTTTTGGTGCCTTGCTTGAAGCTCAAGGTTGAAGCTTGGAATTAAATCTCTGTTTACAGTAAAGAGACATGAAATCATCTCTACAGAGAGGTATTTGTACTATTCTACCACAAACATTTTGAAAGAGTGACAGAATAACTGAATTCATTTCATTCAAGAGGGGGACCTTACTTGGGTGTATGCAAGTATGCCAGTCAGATGCCTCTTAAATGAAAGAAAGATGCTCGTCCAAATTAGGGAAAGTGTACAAGTCTGGGGATGTGCCAGAGCATGTCTTTCAGAGTCCTAAATGGGAGACTTTGATTGAAATTGAAATTGAAATGTTTGTTTGTTTGAATGTGGTAGAGTAGTAAAAATATCTCTCTATAGAGATAAGCTATGTCTATCTACTGTATAAAAGATTTGAATTTAGCTGGCTTGTATGAGGCCCAAGCTTGAGGCTTTTTGATTGATTAATTAATATTATTGACTCTGAGAGATGACTCCATTGAGGATTAATTACAGGGTATTTTAGTGTTCTGTACAAAGCCCAGAATTGAGGCTGACTCTATTTGGAGAGTATTTATTTGATGGATTTTATTTGGTGTTCTGTACAAAGCCCAGAATTGAGGCTGACTCTACTGAGGGAGACTCTATTTATGTGCCTTGTACAAAGCCCAAGGTTGTGGCTGACTCTAGCTATGAAAAACATTATTTTCTGCCTTGTACAAAGCCCAAGGTTGTGGCGGACTCTTAAATAAATGAATTGAGTATGGATGACTATATGGGGAAAGATCTTAAGTGTTAGGAATCTTTGACACATGAAAGTATGGTTTATCTGCCTTGTACAAAGCCCAAGGTTGTGGCTACTGAATGATGAAGAACTCACTGGGGAGACTCTATTATCTGCCTTGTACAATGCCCAAGGTTGAGGCTGACTCTTGACAGGGGAGTTTTATTGTTTGGTGCCTTGTATGAAGCCCAAGGTTGAGGCTAACTGTTTTTGTTGGTTTTAACTCTACTGGAGATTAAAAAGACTGTTTTTCTTTGGAAGCTAACCCTTTCCAGGGATTTTGACTCAGCTGGTGAATTTGTCTATTAAAAGACTGACTTTTATCATGTTTTTTTGGAGGCTGACCCTTTCCAGGGGTTTTGACTCTTTTGGGGAAATTATCTCCTAAGAGAAATGAATCTTTATTTTTTTTGACTTTTTATTAATTGACTTTGGAGGCTAACCCTTTCCAGGGGTTTGACATTTTAGACAGATGTTGGAGGCTAACCCTTTCCAGGGGTTTTATTTTAGACAGATGTTGGAGGCTAACCCTTTCCAGGGGTTTAAAATGAAGGGCAGAAAGATTATCTAGTGGAGACTTCTTGTTTAAAGCCCAAGATGAAGGCTGACTCAATGCTGAGGATGATCAAACATGGATCCTAGACTCTGCTAAGGAAGATTGATGAAGATAAGGGTGACAGAGACTGTCCATGTCTCTCATTCCAAAAAGTGTACTCAATGCAAAATTGAGACAAACTTAGCTTGTTTAAAGTCTGGTTTAAATTGGAAGAAACTCACCAGGGTAGGCTAAAAGGTGGCTAAAGACCTGTTCCTATGTTTATAAGAAACCTGATGGGTCCTTGTATACAAGCTCAAGAGAAAGCTGGAAATGCTTTTAAGAAGCCTGTGGGTCCTTGTACAAAGCCCAAGAGGAGGCTAATCGGGGGTCCTTGTTATAGCACAAGAGAAAGCTATGTAGTTTTGAACTTATTTTGGCTCTAAGCAAATGGGTAAGAGGTTTCACCGGGAATAATTCCTCTTTGGGTGGATGTGTCCTATTATTTGGATTCTAAGGTTTTTACCAAGATGTTTCACCGGGAATAATTCATCTTGGGGGTTTGAACTACAGATCTCTAATTAGGAAAGAGCCTTCACCGGGAAGACATTCTCAATCCTAGGCCATATTCCTATAATATATATATAGTTTAACTGTCCTAAGGTTTATACTCAAACGTAGTTCTAAACAAATATGTGTACAGTTTATATTTGACAGTAATTTAAATAAAGACTGTAAATTGAAAGCTTGTAAAGCCTAACCTGGATGGAGTGGAGGCCTTTGAAGAAGTATGTACAGAGCCTTACCAGTAATTGATGGATAACAGTTGAATATATAGGATAAACAGTTAATGGTTTTTGAAAACAGAAGAAGTGAAGATGGACAAAGGTCACATAGGTATCTGAAGAGTTTCACCGGGAATAATGCCCTTCAAATACCAGAAGAATGTTTTGAAAACAGAAAGAAGATTTTGAAAATACAGTTTTGAAAACAAGCTAAGAAGAGAAGGTTTTTGGGACTTACACTCTATTAGAGGCCCAGTACTTTACAGTACTGGTGTAAAAGCAATTGAAAATGATTTTGAATGATACAAGGTTTTGTTGTTTGAAAACCCTAATCATTTGATTTATTTGGAGATTGAAAACAGTTTTGAGAATTGACAAAAGTCAACTTAATTAAAGTAAAAATAAAGATTTTTACTTAATTAAGACCTAAACAATTAGGGTTTTATCATAAACTTTATTTACAAAATGATTAGGTTGAAACAAAGTGAATATATGTATTTAAAGTATTTAAGAAAACACTTAAAACATACTATTTTAAACCTAATAAAAATATATGAAATAAATAATATTTTTATGATTTTTTTGATTATTCACAAAATAGGTATATTAAATGATAAGTGTGTGAAAAATGGAGTGAAAATAAATTAATTTGATAGGTTAAATAAATATGTGAAGTTTGTGAGAAAATGAAAGAAATTGTGTGTTAAAAAAAAATAGTTTTGGCCCTTGGAGGGTTTGAACCCACGCCCTCTAGGCCACACACTCAAAACAAACACCACTGAGCCAACGCGCGTGTGGTGATAGTGACTTGCCTTCATTTGGTTATGTTTCAAAACAAGTTGCAAATCCTTGAAAAATAAAAGAATCAAAAAGTCTGGGGCGAGGGGGATTCGAACCCCAGACTTGAGGCATGATGATACTAAGGGCGTATGGGAGGCCACTAGGGCAAGTTTGTTCAGTCGTTAAGGGAATGCCTATCATTAAAAATAAAACAAACTTTGCTCAGAGATTTGAAAAATGGCGCCACCCTCCATCTTCGTCTTCAACCTCAAGCTCCATCAATTCAAATTTCTGAACTCTCTCAACTCTCAACCATTTGCAATGATGTAAACATGAAACTTGCTCTAAATTCACTCACGATTCTAAATATGTAACTAACATGAATTAATATTAACTACATCTAACTAATTTACCAGAAATCGTGAAGAACCCTAAAATTTCAAAATCAAATTAAATGACTATACTGCAAGATAAATGGATGATGATAGAGGGTTTTCAATCCTCTGATGATGCTGAACAAGATAGAATCGAGCTATTTCACAAAGAGTACTTAAATTAGAGAAGTGAGGTTCAGGAACTTACCTCTGAAAATGGAGGTCGTGAGGATGATTGAGAGCACCTGGGCTTGAATGAATGATCTCAATAGCTTCCCTGAGACTCAATGATGCTAACTGAATGCTTGTTGGAGCTTGAATCCTCCTGAATTGCTCTATGGTCCTCCCTCGATTTCAGCTTCAAGTGAACATGGAGGGTGTTGATTCTTGAGTTACAGATGAGCTGCAGCCATCTGGTTAGCTTCACTATGACCTGAGGAATGTGCCTGGATGATTGGCTTGGCTCAGAACCTCCTGAATTACTCCATGGACCTCCAACTGCAAATGCTCCAAAGTGAGAGCAACAATGGTGTTCCTCCACTTACAGAAGTGATCCAGGTGCTTGGATCACCTCAAATGACCTCCCTTGAGATGTTAGAATGCTTACTTTCCAAAGATGAGCTCTGGTTTGAAGAAAACGATTCTTCTTGCCAAAGAACTTTGAAAAACAATAAGCATGAGAAGAGAAAGAGAAAGCAAGGAATTGAGTTGCTTTGGTGTGGTTTCTGAATGAGAATGAGGCCTCTATTTATAGGGAATTGGTTCAGAGTAATTGATCATAGTAAGCTTGCTTAATGAGGTGAGTTTGGTTTCTTAGCCATGAAGAAAGTTTGAAAATATCCCAAATGCAATGATGCATTTTCGGGCTAGCTTCCCCAACCATTGATCTTGCATGATCTTAGGGAACATTTCTGATTCAGAGGAGAGTTCTAATTGGCTTAGAGCAAGATTCCTTGATGATTCACCATTTGCCATAAATTCAAAAATGCAATCATTACATAATCACATGCCTTTGTTTTTGGGAATCTTCTCTAATCCTTATGCAATGATGAATTTGAATGTATGGCATGTCTTCAGATGTATTAGAGGTCGTGTAGCATCATTTAGTGAAGCAAAATGCACAAAATTGCAAAGTTTCAAATTGTACATGACCTATAATTTCACTTCATGAGGCCAACTTTGAACAAGCATAACTCCTAGCTCAAATTGAATTTGGAGAAGGTTGAACACAATTTGGAAAGCCCTAAACATCTACTTCAAATCATTAGTTTATGTCTTCTTCAGAATCATTTGGGAAATTTGTGAAAAATGAGCCCAAAGTTGGATGAAAACTAGGTTAAAACACTTAGAAAAATTTCTAAGTGTTTATGACCTAAACTTCAAAATTTCCAAAACTTCATAAATGGTTGATCTTTTGAAAAAAGTTCCTTTGTAAGATGTTGTTTTATTTTGCAAGATCTACAACTTTTATGTTGGAAGTTTTTTGAGTTGTGTAGGTGAAATTTTGAGTTCTCACCATGCCTTCAAAAACCCTAATTCCCGACTTTTTGCTCCTTGATGAATTTCTTTGAATTTCTTTGGTCAAATGACTTTGACATCCATATATTGATGATATTGATCTTTGAAAGTCATTTTTTGACCAAAAACCTTAAAAGTCAATGATGATCCTTCACAGTTGACTTTTTCCTGACAAAGTGAATTTTTGGGCTTTTGTGTAGAAACAAGATCTTTTCCTCAAATGAATGATGTAAATGGATTATATTGAGGTAGTAGAGATTCTTGAATCATGTCTTGAGTTTTGGATTCATGCCCTGATTAAAAGTCAACTATCTTGGTGAATTAGGTCAAAACCCTAATTTGTCGACCATGTGAAAATAATGACTGTAGACTTTGAATTGAAGTGTGATGTCCAGTAGATCTTGTAATATGAGTTATTTGAAGATGATTGATGTCTTTGAATGGTTCCCTGAGGCTTTTTAGGGTTTCCCAAAAGTGATCCCTGATTTCAGTCCTTGATAGGCTCAAAACCCTAGTCTGGTGACCTGAGTAAACCTGTACTCATATGACTGGATGTCTAATCAATCATAGATGAGAAAAGTGAAGTCTTTGAGCCTCATGATTGTATTAGGGACTAATCCTTGTATTGATTGATCCTTTGCCTGAGCTTTCTTGTCTTTGAGCATCCTCGATTGGATACCAGATGGAGAAGTGACTGCTCTGGGAACTTGTCTTGACCTGATGAAAAATCCTGAAGATATGCCATCTCAGGGGGGTCAAAAATTAGGGTATGACACACATCTGGAAGCACTCCATATTTGGAAAAAATTTGTTTCTTTTCGTAGATACATCTACGGAAGCATATAAAACATAGTGAAACTTGAGATTAGTAAGTGTTGTTTTTATTTCTAAGTTAATAGTAGACTAACCTCATTTCATGGTAAATTTTATTTAGGACATCACTTAGAATAATTCTTTTCACTTAGAATAATTCTTAGTTTTAATAAATTTAAGTCTGCACTTTAGTTTTTTTGTTTTGTTTAGAGTAATCATTTTTTTTTTTAAAATGTACGTACTAATAGTTTAGATTTTAATTAAAATAGAATAATGTAGTTTGGCTTTAATTTAACTAAAAAAAATAGAAATATAAAAATTCAAAAAATATTAGAATTAGATTAATTAGTTTTATTAAGAAAAATACAAAGGATATTTTTTTAATTTTACTTATTATAATATAATATATTTTCTCCCTTACATTTTTTCCTTTGATTTTTACATATTTTTTTTCATTTCTCATACATCATTTTATGCACTATTACTAGATTTTGAGGTACCACTTTGAGCTATTGGACTATTGTGAATATTTGCAAGTTACTAATTCTTACATTTAATCGTCTAATTTCCGCTTTTAATTCCCATTTGGAGTTTTTTTGTAATAATTCGTAGCAAGTTCCATCCCCATTCGATAAAAAGGTATTCCCTATCCCCGAGGCCTTGTAATTCCTTTTACCGCTTTCTTTGCTTTCTTCGCTCTTATTTGCTTGTTTACTATTGTATCTCTCCCAAAGCCATGTAATAATGTAGGACTTTACTTTCCGCTCTTTACTTTCTACTGGAGGAGTGAAAAACACTTAGAAAAGGGGGATTGAATAAGGGTTGATTCTAAAAATGGCAGATAAAAAATAATCACACAGTTATTTTTATCCTGGTTAGTTGTTAACCAAACTACTCCAGTCCACCCCTGACAGAGTGATTTAGCTCAACTTAGGATTTAATCCACTAATCAACCTTGATAACAATGGTTTTCCACTTAGACAACTTCTAAGTCTTCTAGAGTATACAGATCACAACTTGATCACTCTAGGAAATTCTTTTTACAAAAGTAAACAATAATACAAGAGTATAATGTGCTTCTTAATAAGCTATAATCACCAAGTGATTTTTATCTCAAGATTAAGTTCTAAACACTCACTAAGATATTACAATTTGTGAGGTTGAAGATGAAGTTCTTTTCTGTTTTTGTGTGATTGCGTTTTGGCAGCGTAATGGTACTTGGAGCGAGAGTTGTTAGCTGCCTCAGCATCAGAACTTCTCTTATATAGGCAGTGAGAAATGTGACCGTTGAGTAGCATTTAATGCTTTGCGTGAATAGTACACTGTTGCATTTAATGTTTCACTCTTGTGTCAACTACCTCGAGCCATGCTTCAACTGCTTTTGCTGAATTTTCCTTTTGTAACTTCTAACGTTCCTTTTGTCAGTCAGACAGATTTGACATTGTAGCCTTTTCATCTTGTACTTGCTTCTGGACTCAGACTATTAGAATAACGTTTGAATATCAGAGTCTTCAGCGTTGGTGCAGATGTAACTTCAGTCATCAGACTTTGGAAGTGCTTTGTAGCGTGATACCTCAGATCTTTAGCGCCTTGCTTCTGACTGCCATCTTCTGATGCTTTCCAGATCATGTTCTGATTTTCTCAAGACCATCTTCTGATGTCTTCAGATCATGTTCTGATGAAGCCATCCAGATCTTCTGGGTCAGAGCTTCTGAATGCTGATTTTGTGCATACTCTCTTAGAATTTTCCTGAAATGGAAAACGTGAATAATTAGAGTACCACATTGTATTATACAAAATTCATATATAATGTTATCATCAAAACTAGAACTATTGATCAGAACATTTCATCTTCTAATAATCTCCCCCTTTTTATGATGACAAAAACATACAGAATTGATATGAATTTGTATCTAGAATATCAGATGAAAAAGACAATACACAGATATAGCATAAAAGCATATTAATCAGAGTGTGTGAATATGTCTCCCCCTGAGATTAACAATCTCCCCCTGAAATTAATACTAGAAGAATTTATAAATAAAAGACTTCCCTGAGTATTTTCCATTTCAGATGAGACTTTCACGTTGAACTTTAATCTTCAGATGATTCGGAGCTTTCTTTCAGAGCTTCCATTTGACAGCTTCAAAGCTTTGAATTTTTCTTTAGAGCACTTGGCTTTATCAGAGCATCAAAAATGGCTTGCTTCAGGTTTTGTATCAGAGCTTTAAATTCTTGTATCAGAGCATAGCTTGCTTCAGATTTTGTATCAGAACATTAAGCTTTGTTTGCTTCAAATCTTTGGAAGATTTTCTCCAGATACGTTTCTCCCCTTTTTGAGCTTGTTCTGATTATCACATTCCTGCAAAAAGTATCAGAGACAAAAAAATTGCAATTTTTGTTAGGAATTTTGAGACTTAAGCCCAGCAACTGACATTATAAATCAATTCAAATAACACGTTTCTCCCCTTTTTTGTCATAACATCAAAAATAATAAAAGATTCAGATGAAAGACACACAGAGTGAAGAAAGAAATTTTCATTGATAACCAGAGGGAAGAGTACAATCAAATGCAAAAACAAAACAGATGCAAGAAACAAAGAAATTTACTAAGACACAAGACTCAGACTAAGACTGGTTAAGTTTAGAGGCTAAGGCTGCCAAAAGATTCTTGATCTCAGCGGTGTCTTCTGCTTGCTTCTTTGAAGATTCTTCAGATCTTTGCATTCAAGTTCTGAACTCAGTATTGGTGTCATCCTTCTTGTCCAGACGACTGAAGACAGTTGCTTGATTCTGCTGAAGTTCCTTCAGAGTTTCCAACAATATAGACGTTGAAGGGACATCAGGAAGAGCAACATAATTGTCCTCAATGATAGTAGGAACAACAGAAGCTGGAACCATTTGAGTATCAGCAACAGGATTCTCTACAGCAAGATTCTCTACTGCAGGATTCTCCTCAAGAGGATTCTCCTTGAACCATTCAAACAGCGTTTGAAAGTCTCCAGTCAGAACTGCATAAGGATAAGGAACCAGAGGCTTCTTTTCAGTCCAGACAACAAGAGGCAGAGGATTATCAACTTCCATATCATCATAATCCAAAGCCAATTCATCAACAAATGGAGCTTCTTCCAGAGGCTTCCAGTCCGAGATGGGATGAAAGTACTTACCATCACCGTACTTCAGAGTTAGTCCAGCAGGACCAGGAGCAGCATCAAGACAATCATTCTGGAGATCCAGAAACTCTGTTTGCACATCTTCAAAGAAAGCCTTCCAGAGCTTTCCAGCAGCCACATGATCCAACTTGGAGTCATGGGCAACCTTAAGATACTCTAACCCTGTTCGTACCTTATGTTTTAATATTTCAAAACGCATATCAACAAAAGATGGGGTAGGGTTGGTTTTGACAATGGTTATTGGATCTTATGGGTTGGAGATGAGATAGGGTTCAGAGGCTCTTTCACACAAAAAAGAAGTGTTTGAAGAGGATGGTTGAAGGGAGGATTCTGCTTCGTTGTTAGAGTCTAAGACTACAACAACTGATGGAGATGAAGGATTTTGGGGGGTAGGTTTAAAAGGGCGAGGGTTGCGAAAGAATGAGTCAAATGATAATGATGATGGTGATGAAGAGAGATTGAAGTTACAGAACACAGGAGTGTCAACAACTGGTTGGGGGTCAGATGGTTGAGGTTGAGTTTCAGAAGGTGCAGGTTGAGCAGATGAGAAAATGTTTTCATGTGGAAAGATGGTGTTCATAGGTTTTGGATTAAGAATGGGTTCAGAGTTATGGATAGGCTGTTTGCCTTTAGATTTGGAGGAAGCAGAAGGTGGAGATTTAGAGGTTTGTTTGGTGGTTTGAGGATGATTTTTTGGTGATTTTTCTGGTTGAGGTTCAGTTGATACACGTTCAGAATTAAAAACAACAATAGGAACAGACTCAGTTATAGAAATACCTGAAGATTTTTTCTTCTTCTGAAGCTTTGATGGTCCATCTCCAACAGACTTTCTCTTATTCTCCTTCTTTTCTTCCTTTTCCTTCTTCTCTTCTTTCTTTTCTTTCTTTTCTTCTTTCTTTTCCTTCTTGTCTTTCTTGTCTTTCTTCTTCTTCTTTTCCTTATTTTCCTTAGATGGATCTTGATCAGCTATAGTTGGAAGCACTCTGTCGCTCAGCCAAACTGGATCAAACTCAGAGCCTTCTTTTAAGCACTTTTCCAGATAGAAGAGGATTGTGCTGGGATGCTCATTTTTGAAGAAGAGCTCAAAATCATCCAGAGCAGGAATCCTTCTGGACAAGATCTCATTTACCACACTAGGAGGAGCGGTAATGTTCTCTAGCAGCTTCATTCTCTTCAGAGTGTGAGCATTCATTGTGCTCCCACATGTTGCATGGAGATCTTTGACGATTCCAGCATTCACCAGATCTTCCACCAATCCAGTCTCAATCAGAATGTCAGGGATCTATCTTCCCAGAGGAATGACGTTCCTTTTGATTTTTGGAGTCTTCAATCTAGGTTGTTCTCTAGAATCCCTCACATGATTCCACATGTGGATGAACAGAATGTAAGGAAGATCTACCTTCTCGCCTTTACCAATACAATACAGAATGTATTGTTGATCTTGTTTAATGTAGTTTGGAGATACAGTAGCCTTTATGTGGTAGATGCAACCCAGAAGAATCTTGGCCCAGATTCTGTAGGGATCCTTCAAATCCTTGATACAAGTAGAACCTTCTCCAGATTTGAAGATTTCAGCATAGACAACATCCCAACCTGTTCTGCCTACAATAGCTCCAGCAGCACCAGAACAGTTTTCCAAACCCAGCAATCTTCTGATTAGGTTTTCTTTAATGGAGATCTCTTGGCCACAAACAAAAGACAGAATTGCTTTTGGCATTAACGTAGCATGAACCCAAAACTCTTTAACCAATTCTGGGTAAACTGGTCCAATCACACGGTTGAATAATGGTTCCTAGTCTTGAACCAACATATTGTTCTTCAAGTTAAAGTTGTGTTCCTGAAGATTATAAAAATCAACCATTGTTTCACAGAGAACTTTTGTTGGATGAGTGTTAAAAGTCCCTCACCTTTATGTGTTCTTCATCCAGTGATGAACTTTTGCTAGGCATGATTCATGATGTGAGCATGTATTGTTTTAGAATGTTTTGTGTAACTTTTGTACTTAGGATTCGTTTCGTTTACATGTTATCGTTGTAGTATAGTGGTAAGTATTTACTTTGTTTATACATTTTTGTGTTAAGCCATACATTTGTTTTTGGTTTTCAAAACTTGTTGATTCACGGTTCTTTGGTTTGTTACTTTTGATTCTTTGATTTATTTGACATTGTTTGAGGACAAACAACATTTCAAGTTGGGGAGAGTTTCATAAGTGCCAAAATATTGTTATTTTGAGTATATATTTGTGGCACTTATCGATTCTATTCTTTTGTTTTTTGTAATCAACTCCCAACTTTTGTGTAAATATTCTTATACTTGAGTTTTGATTTATTTTATGTATCGTTTGATAGTCTTTCCTTTATTTTATAGGTATTTGTGCATATCGGAGCCTCGAGGAATAAAGTGTCGAAGGCACAGCTTCGAATACACAGTTTTGGAGCAAAATAATGGAAATTCTGCAGAAGCTTGCTTAGCCAAGCTAAAGCGCACTAGGAGCTTCACAAACAGAGAAGCGGAGCTTTCCAGAGCTCGCTTATTGAAGTCATCTTGCTAAGCCTGCGCATATTTTTCTTTATATTCTTTCATTTGTAACATAGTTAGGTTATGGGTTTGGGGATTTTTTGTCCCAAAATTCATCACCTTCATTCTTAGATCAAGGTTAGCTTAGAAAACAACTATGGAGCTTGCATTTGGATGATCAGAGGTGGATTGCTCATTAATCGGAGCTGACAACCCAAGAGATTTTTGGTTCATTTCTCATTTTCTTTATGTATTCTCTTTTAGTTGGGTTTTGTTTGTATATTTACTTTGAACTCATGTACATTTTTCGCCCATGGCGTTGTATAAAATCTGCTTTTCAAATCATTATTGTTATCTTCTTTAATCTTTTTGCATTTATGTTTGGGATTTTAGTTTCTTTAGAGATAAACTTCACGGATCCTAATTAGGAACAAATTTTTGTTGGATCCTAAACTCCAGAGATGTATATAGAGCTGACAATTACTTGTGTGTCGAAGCTTAATGCTTCTGTGTTCGAGTTGCACGCGAGAGATCGCCGATGCGAGAATACAGATGTTCTCGCAACTTTGTGTTAGAGATAACATTGGTTGTGATTAGTCTCATAGGTGCTTCAGAGATGAACGCTGAAGTGAGAGACACATGATGGTAATGACGAGTATTGTAGATTGAGTGCAACTGAACGATAGGTTTAAGTTTGTGATGAGTGAGTATATTTGCAAGCTTGATAAGTTATTCTTTCCTAAGAATGTATTAATTTTCCTGTTTATATCTTTTTACTTTCAACCCATTCAAACTCAAGCTCAGAAACATCGAAACCATTGATTGGCATTCTACGACCATCTTTATGGACACGATAATTCTCGGATAAATATTTCCAAATATTTTGTTGCTTGCCCTAGACAGCTTCAACAAATGGATCCAATCCATAATGAATCCGAAGAAAACTTTCAATTGCTTTTAAGGGGTCGTGTCAGAAGCAAATCGCCTTAAAGATTTATAATGTTCTTATTGATGACATGGATGATGATCATGCAGAGAAGTGGGTGACCTTCTTTCTCCAAGCTGACCACCTACAAAGAAGGATTGTTAAGTATTTTATATGGAACTAGTCCAAAATCACATGGTGTACTCAGTTGAGCGTGCACTTAACATGGCAGCGAAAAAGGAAATGAGTACAAAATAAAGATAAAGGTTGCGTTATATTTTAGAAGAACTATATGCTCAAAGAGAATCAACAAGCATAATGGATGAAGGTCGAAGATGGATGATAGGATTAATGAGGTTGATTTAGATACTCTTTCACATGGGACTATGTGCCAAACATATAAATGTGAGCTTCCCACTGGATACTCTTGGAATGTGGGACAATTTAATGATTAAATTTGTGTGTCTTTCTTGATGACTGAACACTCTTGTGAGAATATAAAGGTTTTATCTATGGCTGATTTGACTCAGTTGGCTTTTGAGAATATTACCGAATTAAATAGGATGAAGAGCAAGGTCTACCCTCTTACCCTGTTTGACTCTCATAATCTGTTGATTTGTGCTCCAAGTAGTGCTAGAAAAATAAACATTGTACTTCTTATGGTACTTTATTTAATTTGGTAGAGCAGGTGTGATGGTTCCAATGGGAAGTTTAAAGTGGTTTGTGTTTCCCTAAAAGATATTGTCACTAAGGTAGTGAGAAGTTTAACATTATACACCAATTAAATTTATTTCCTGAACATGAAATAAATTTTACAAGAAAGTACATTGTATGAGCTTTTCTCATATTCAAACAGTGCGTCAAATGGACACCCAAGTAAAAAAGTTATGAATATTTGAAGACATATGAAACAGCTCTCGGGTTCATCTAGTTCTTCACTAAAAACCAACCAATTCAATCATTTATCATGAAATAAACACATATTCGTGCATATGGGGTTACCACTTCGACCATGATTAATCAATGTGAATCGATCAACCAAATTCAAATCAGATTTCACACCTTATCGAATCTTATCAAGAATACCACTAGTAAGCTTCAACATACCAAGCTTAACACGAGAAGAAGTCTCTACACAAACCAAACTCAAATCTCTGAATTTCTCATGTAAATCCCACTCTCGCACCATCAACATCGACATATGCAAATACTTCCTACTCAATGCATCATCCACAACATTCTCTTTACCAGGATGGTAATTCAAACAAAAATCACAATCCTTCAAGAAATCTAACCATCTTATTTGCCTCATATTCAACTCTTTATGATCGAACAAATACTTCAAACTCTTGTGATCACTGGGCACATCAAATATCGATCCAAACATATAATGCCTCCAAAGTTTTAGTACAAACACAACAGCAACCAACTCTAAGTCATGCATTGGATAATTACTCTCATGCACTTTAAGTTTCCTTGAAGCAAAAGCTACCACTTGTCGATTCTACATCAACACACCTCCTAAACCCATAAAAGAAGCATCACATAATACAATAAACGGTTCTGTCAGATCAGGAAAAATCAAAATAGGAGTGGTCATCAACTTTCTCTTAAGCTCTTGAAAATTAGTTTCACATTGTGAAGTCCAATTAAAAGCTTGACCCTTCCTAGCCAACCGCGTCAACGGAAAAGATAACTTAGAAAATACTTCAATGAATTTCCGGTAATAACTTGCTAACCCAAGAAAACTTCTAATCTCAGCAACAGATTTCAGAGATTCCCATTAAGATACAACCTCAATCTTAGACGGATCAACAGAAATACCACCACTTGATATCACATGACCAAGAAAACTCATTTCCTTTAGCCAAAACTCACACTTAGAAAGTTTCACATAAAGTTGCTTCTCTTTCGACACGGACAACACAACCTTCAAATGCTCAGCATGATCATATTCACTCTTGGAATATATCAAAATATTATCAATAAACACAACAACAAACTTGTCCAAATATTGATGAAAAATCCTATTCACGTATTCCATAAATACATCAGGTGCATTAGTCACACCGAACGATATCACAGAATACTCATAGTGACCATACCTCGTCCTAAAAACAGTCTTCTAAATATATTCAGCCTTCACACGAATCTGATGATATCTAGACCTCAAATCAATCTTACTGAACACACATGCACCAACCAACTGATCCACCAAATCATAAATTCTCGAAAGTGGATACTTGTTCTCAATAGTTACCTTGTTTAGTTGTCTATAATCCACACAAAGTCTCATAGTACCTTCCTTCTTCTTAACCAACCAAACAGGTACACCCCACGGTGACACACTAGGACCAATAAACCTCTTCTCAAGAAAATCCTCGAGCTTACTCTTCAACTCTTTCAACTCAGATGCTGACATCCGATATGGAGCTATCAGAACCAAACTAGTTCCAGGAACTAAGTCGATCGCAAACTCCACCTCACGTTCTGGAATTAAATCACTTACATCATCAGGAAATACCTCAGGAAAATCACAAACTATTGGCGAATCACCAACTGGTCGTTTCTCACAGATATCCAAAGTTGATAACCACATAAACAACACAACATCATCTTGCACAGACTCATCCACTTGCTTGGCAGAAAAAAATAAATCTTCCTTAACACCAGTTTCAAGAAAGACAACCGTCTTATCAAAATAATTGATATAAACATGGTAGTACTCCAACCAATTCATCCCAAGAATAACATCAAGTTGATCGAATGGGAGACACACTAAATCAATCCTCAGAACCAGATGGATAAAATACGTTCCCTTTAGCTTGTTCCTTCGAAAATGCCCTAAAGCATGAAACTCATCCTCCTCCCTGTTACCAGGATGCACATTCGGTGCTTGTCTAATAGCACCAGCCAACATCGTCAATGCCTCAGCAATAGCATCATCATTCCTTCCTGCAACCATTATCTAATAACCTTGGCCAAAAGACCGATCATGCTATGATACCACTAAAGTAACATTACACACCAATTAAATTTATTTCCTAAACATAAAACCATTTTTAAAAGAAATTACATTGTATGAGCTTTTCCCAGATTCAAACGGTGCATCAAACGGACACCTGAGTCAAAAGTTATGAATTTTTGAAGATTCCCCAAAAACTAGAAAAATTCATGCGAACAGCTCTCGGGTTCATACTAGTTCTTCCCTAAAATCCAACCAACTCAATCATTTTTCATGAAATAAATACATATTCATTCATACCTAACATATAGTAATGATTTGGAACCATAAAACATGAATTTTATCACATCAATTATGACCCCAAATCTAAAACCCTAACATATTAATTATCATGAAATTGGAATATACAACCTACTCATGCTTACTACTCATTGCATACAATCATTTAATCCCATGATTAGGGGTGGCAAAACGGGCGGTGCCCCGCCGAGCCGGCCCGCGCACCCGCCTAAAAATGGCAGATCTGGTTGGGATTTTGGGCCCGCCGCCCACCAAAGCTCACCCCACCAAAACCCGCCGCCCGCCTATGTTCGCCCCGCTAAAGCCCGCCGCCCGCTAAAGCCCGCATCACCTATTTGTTAAACTCGTTTCGCATTAAGTCCGGCATTTTTTAGTTAATTCTAGTAATTCAAATTCTTGATGATTTTATTTTATACATTTATTTGTAAATATATGCAATATTTTCTTAGGTAAAATTTATTTAAAAGATGCTTTATAAAAAATTGTTATAAAAAATAAGTGAAAAATTTAATTGAAAGGTAAAAAAAAGACTAATAATCTATTAAAAAAATGAAAGAAAAATAAATTAAAAAATAGGCGGGCAAGCCCGCCGCCCGCAACCCGCCATCTTGGCGGGGCGGGCATGATTTTTATGCCCATTTTACTTTGCGGGCTTGCCCGCCCGGCCCGCTTTTTGGCGGGCAATAGGAGAGGCGAGCGCGGGGCGGGGCGGGCGACCCGTTTTGCCACCCCTACCCATGATAAAGAGAAATCCCACCCTTACTATAGGATTTCAGCTTCTAGGGTTGTCACCCCTTCTCTCTTTCTCTTCTCTTCTCCTCTTTTTTTACTATCTTTCTCTTTTCTCTCTTATTTTTAGTTAACCCTTACTAACTTCTATCTCACTAACGGGCTTAACAAATAACTCCTTCCTATTTCTCATGCTAACACAATATTAGGCACAAATGATTATTTTCTCATTTTACCACTTACTAACCCAAAACACATATATCACAAATTAATTCAAATAATTCATATATTCACAAAATTATACAATTTAATTAATTATTATATCACATTATAATTATATAAATAAATAACTAAGAAAATAATTAATAAATAAAAATTGGGATGTTACAAGAAGTTTATCCAAGCCAATGAAAAAATTACCACCTTAAAGTCAAGGAGTTAGTGAAGACAAGTCCCGAACACTTCATGAGATAGAAGATGCTCATGTTATAGTGACCACAACTGAGAGGTGGGATATTATGACACGAAAGTTTGAAGTGAAAAGGTATGCAAAACTTGTTATTGTAGATGAGATCTATATTCTTCATGATGATAGAGGTCTTTTCCTTGAAAGTCTAATAGCCAGAATGAATAGTCAAGTTGTTTTCAAATTGAAACAACGTAGAAAAGTATTCGACTTGTGGGATTCTCTGTGCCTTTTCCTAATTATGAAGACTTGGCGCGGTTCGTGCATGTTGATATAAAAAAAGGATTGTTTTATTTTTTAATACAAATATTGTTAATATGAAATTATAATAATATAATAGTTTTCTCAATAAACTTACAAATATTCTTAATTTTGTTAATTTCCATAGACAATATAAATATTATTAAAAAATAAATATTTTAAAACCAAAAAAAGAATATATATATATATATATATATATAATATAAAATATATAAGTTATATATACTTATTATTACGATTAATAATAATAATTAATAAAGATTTTTTGAATAATTAACTTAGGTAGAAAAGTAATACAATAATAATAATAATTATTATAATTAATATTATTATTACCATTATTATTATTATTATTAATATTATTATTATAATAATTATTATTATTATGAGAAATAAGTAGAGTATATTAATATAAATATTTTTGATATAGGTTGTTTTGTAACTTAAAATATACGATAATTATTTTTTATGTTTAATAGTATTATTACATTATTTAAAATGAAATTAGCATAAAATCAATAAATAAATTAAACACACTACTTATTGTATTATGTTTTACATTATTAATTGAATAGTATTTGAATTAAAGGAGAGATAGAACCGTGAAATTAAAAAAATAATAAAATTTACCGAAATTAATGCAATAATTTACAATTTAAGGTAATGAAATTAATTTGAATTTTTTTTAATGCAATAACAAAAATTCATCTTCTGCAATGTCATATCATATAACCCAAAATCTTCAAAAAAAAAGTTATAAAAAAAAGATATTTTATGGTGCTTGAAAATCAATATCTAAAAAAACTTCATTAAAATTAAAGAAAGTTTGCAGAAGAGGAGAAAGTAAAATGTTACTTTGAAAAAAATAAGAAGGTCATTCCTTTAGCATTTTATTTACTTTTTTATTTTATTTTATTGTGTTTTAAAATTTTATATATTTCTCTATTTTTAAAACTACATTGAAAATATAAACTATCAAATTATTGATAATATTTTTATAAATGCAATCAAATTAAAAAAAATCATATTAACATATTTTAAATTATTTTTATAAAACTTTAATTTTTTATCCGACAACAGATACTTCCATTCTTCAACAACAATTTTATTAAAAATTATATAATTTATAATTTTTTTAAAGTCTACGTTTACAAAAATAGTATAGATGATAAGTAACTGAACAATAAAATTATGAATGAAATAGAATAGAAAAAAAATAAAGTAAGACACATTAATATAATAATAATTGTTAAATATATTTGGATCTCAACCTCAAAAGCTAGCTAGCTCTAAGGGTGAGGTTGTCCTCACATTTTTATACATCCAACGACTTGGAAATCTAATTAATGTGAGATTTCAAACAAACTCCAACAACACAACAATCAACTTCAATAATAATAATAATAAAAACATGATTCATAAAATAGTATTTCCATGATGAATATTTGGTTTAAGAAACATGACTAAGAATTAATAAATTATAAAAAAAATTGGTAAACATATTGTTGAAGAAGTTGAATTATAGAGAGGGTGGATTAGAAGAAGTGAAATATCTATTGTCACATGTAAATTTGTATCTTTTGTTGCTTCAAAATTTACACCTACAAAAAAAATACAAGGCATAATTAGTCAAGCCTTTTAACTTAATTGAATGGTTTACTTTGATCTTTTATCTAATAAATGTTTCATTGTATCCCCTTAAAAATAATTCGTAAGGCAATTTAGTCCCTTCCGTTAACTTTTAACTTTAAATGTATTAGGTGAGACACTATTGTTGCGTGTCCACCATAGACTTTATTTTATTTTCTTAATTTTGACCATTTGATATTTTATGAATCCTGCACCTTTGGATCTTGATGGTATATTAACTATTCCGATACACCATTAACACTTAATATTCTTCCTCTTCATCTGCATCAATATCTTAATCAAATTTCCAGGAAAAGTTCCAGAAAAGTTCATCAATCAAATTAATAATTTCATTTCACTTTCTGTTATAGAAATCAAATAAAACTTGTCTAACAAAGTACATCTTCATCAATATCTGTATTTACAAACCATATTCAAATGAATCTCCTTGCTCAAAACTCAAAAGTTCTAATTATAAAAAAAGATTTGTTTGATTGTTGGAAAATCATCAAAATGGAAGAAAATAAATAAAATAAAAAGAGAAAATGAATACAAATACAACTCTTTATTTTCTAGTAGAATGCAAGATTATGGATTGACGGAGATTGACAGAGATTGACAAAGTTAGATAACCCAATACATTCTAAAGGTGATATAAAGAGTTTTTCGCAGTAGTTAAATTCTAAAGTGTCCGCCTTTTTCTGTTTTGGAAGCCTCGAAAGTTAAATAATAACCTCGAGGTACTTTACTTTCCATTTTAGATTTTATTGGAGCGTCAATTGTTTGTTTTGTGTTAATTTTATAAAAAAAGGAAGAGGTGAACTATGAACTAACTATTATTGCATCAAACCTAGTTGAAGTTCTTAAAAAAATGCAGTTAATCATTCAGAATGGCAAGAGACTAATGAGGACTTGCTTATTTTGGCCAAGAGTTGTGATATGACCACGTCTGGGAAGTTTTGGCTTTAGTGTGAAAGCATAGCTCAGAATTTAGATAATAGGCGTCAAGAGCTTCCCCTGGGGACACTAAAGCAGCTTCATACTCCAATGCTCTTCATTCTTACACGATGTACTAGGTTGTTGCAATTCCATAAGGAAAGTGTTTTGGCTGAGGAAGAACACTTTATCAATCTATGTCAATTTAGAGTTTTGGATTCTACTAGAAAATCATCAAATTGGAAGGAAAGAAATAAAAAAAAAAAAAAAAGAGATTGAATACAAATACAATCCTTTATTTGATTGTTGTAATTGAAAGTGAAAGGAAACTATTATTTATTTGATGAACTTTTTTGAAATTTTTCTGGGAATTTGATGAAGATATTGATGAAGATGAAGATGAAGAAGGAGAAGAAGATGAAGATTGGTAAAAAAATATTAAGTGTTGATGGTGTACTAGTATAAATAATAGATAGTCAAGATTCAAAGGTGTAGAATTCTTCAAAAATATCAAATGGTTAAAATTAAAAAAGAAAATAAAGTCTATGATGGACACTCAATAATAGTTACTCACCTAATACATTTAAAGTTGAAAGTTAACAGAAGAGATAAAATTAGCTAACGAAATTGTTTTTAAAAGACTAAAATGTAACATTTATTAGATAAAGGACTAAAATGAAACATTAAATTAAATTAAAGGACAAAAAAATGCATTAAGGTAAAATATAACAATTAGTGAATATGATTAGGATTAATACCTATTTTCACCCCTGTCATATGAGGTTGGTTTGAAAAAAACCCTTGTAAAAAAAAATTGTAAGAATTCCCTTAACAATTGGGATTCTCTCGTTTTTAACCTTGTAAAATTTTTATTTTTAAAACAACCTTGCCACTTGAAGGACACTATCATTTTGAACCCTGTAAATTATTTTTTTTAGTAAAACCAACCTTGCCCGTCATATTCCAGAGACTTTAAAATTACATAATCTACAAGATTATGGGGTTTAAAATGACCGAATCTTCAAATGGCAAGGTTGGTTTTAAAAACAAAATTTTTACAAGGTTTAAAACGAGAGAATCTTCAAATGTTAGGAGAATTCTTGCAACTTTTTTTTTTGCAGGGGGGTTTTCAAACCAACCTCATATGGTAGGGGTGAAAATAGGTATTAACCCATATGATTAACAAAAAATAATAATTAGTAAGTATGATCAGCAAATATTAACAAAAAAATAATAATTATAAATATTATAATATTAATGAAAAATGTGCTTTTTTTGGTAAAGTTCGGTGTAGTAAATAATATACAATCTTTAATAACATCCTACCATTAATATCATAATATCTATAAAAAAAAGGTTTAATTTTTTAAAGATGATGCTATATGGTGAAAAAAAATATCCTAACGAAATTTCACAAAGGTATTTTTAGTGTATTTAAAAACTACTTTTATTGATTGTAATCTTTTTACTAAGTCAAAATTTAGGCCATCAACTTATTCTTAATTAATTAAGTAAACTTTGCATTGTCGTAGCTAGGTAGATCACATGTTTTATCCCTCGAATTACAATGGAAACCACAAAGAAAAATGAAAGTTAATTTGTTATGTTAAAATTCCTTACATGAAAAAGTAAAACACTAATTAGACACTTACTTACGAACTTAGAAACATGCAAGACAATATAAGAATAAACAACTTCATACTTATACAAAAAAATTAGGCGGCATAAATATTTTGGATAAACCCCTGGCTTTTGTATTTGAGTGATTCTTCTAAAACCCTTACTGGATAAAAATAACCTTTGGGCTCCTCTTCAACTGCTCTTACTAAAAAATGGATATAAGTTCCTAAGCAAACAATCTTGCATTAACACCAACATCTTCCCAACCACCTACACCATACTTTGTTGACAGAGGAAATTGAGTTTCATGCCAGTTTTTCAAGTTAACATTTATGACTGCTATCATACACAAGAATTTATATGCCTTATGGTTGAATATAGTATCCAACTGCGACACTGATAATAGCAATAATGGGAAGCCTGCCTGAACTTTTGCGTTACTTTTCCTTTTAAATTCCTCCTAAGAAACAAAGAAAATATGATATAAAGTATTGAAAAAAACCATTGATTGATTATCTAGGTTGATAAAAAAAGTATCGCAGCTCAAAACAAAATTGCACTGCTTGACAAACCTGCATAGCTACCTCTAAATATCCTTACTGAACTTTCCACATTTGCATAGACGTTTCCAATGAGAAAAGGGCAACCAGCAGCATAGGAAGTAAGCACACGGGCCATTTGAGTATGATCTCAATATTGTAATGAAATATGAGATTGAAATATCACTAGAAACAAAATAAAAATATGTGTAGATTGAAATATCTCTCTTCTGATTAACATTTATCAAGTTAACATTCAATGCCATAAATAAGAATGGCACACAAAATATGTGTGAGCTGACGTAACCTCCTTTCCTTTTGAGTTGAACAAAACAAAACAGTAGTGTTGACGTTCTTCTTATCAATGTCTCCTCTCAGGACATATAGCAGGAGATGTTAATTTTGGCGTGACGATCATGATTGGCTATCGGCAATCATGTAGTGTCGTCGGTGAAGTAAACTACTGAGGCCATTCTTGAATTGTGAGTCCAAACTTCAGCCGCTACCACGTTGCATTTGAGGTCAGTGAGAATAGCAAAAACTTCTGAAAGAAAGCCTGGCCTAACTCGTCTTGTTAACTCGATCGTCGTATGTTCGGATCCAGCTTGAACTCTGACCGACCTTTTCACGGAACAGAAAATCCGGATTGGACTGAGTGACTAGAACAAACAAAGCAAAAAGTATTATTAGTACATTAAAACCAATCTGGCAGAGGAATGCAATTAATAAGAAGTCATTACAAATATTGCTACGAGATTCAACGTAACAGAAGGTAATCTAGTTGATGCTAATGGTTTATCCATACAAACTCAAGTACTTTATCCATTCACAACTATTATGATTCCTTTTCCACATAAATCATATACTGTCATCAACATTCAATTCAAGTCCTTAGAAATACAGAAAGGTCGCAACTGAAATCACGACGGCAAACAGTGATACTAATAAGGACTTAAAAGAAAGAACTCCTGCATCTATTCCCCTCGCAGTCCCAACATCAGGTGTAGTAGAATCAGATTTTACTTCATCGTCATTTGTAGATGAAGTTTTGAATGTCTTGTTATCCTGGAAAAGAAAAATAGAAACAATCATTAAAACTTTGATTTTGTTCATATTTCTCTTCTGTTATTATATATCTATTAGAATTTGCAGAAAGTGTTCATACACTGCATACAATACGAAGAATGATACTCCGAAACCAAATCTGCTTACTATCCCTCGCCTTATGCCGGTCTTAATTGATCCCTCGCATTTTTGTTTATATAATTCCATCACTTTCTCTTTAGAACAGAAAGAAGAAACTATTTGTATACTCCCTACTGCATCATTCGCCACTTGACTTGCTTCCTCATACAATTTATGTTCAATGAAAACAATATCAGTATTCACAATTTCACAACATATGGTTGAGTCAAAAATGCTTCTACAGATCATGCTAGTATTATAACAAATCTTTGCTTCAGTGATGAACCCTTTCAAGAACTTCACTTGCAAAAATCCATTTAGGGCTAAGAGAGGCACCATAACAAGGATTATAAGAGCAAGCTGCTAACTAGCTACAAAAGCAATTACCAAGCCAGCTATATTTGTAGCCTATAGCAATATTTTCAACCAGTAAGGCAAGTGCATCGCCAACCAAAGCTTGAATCGAAACTACGTCAGTAGAAAGCCTTGCCCCAATTGCTCCACTTGAATGCTCAGCTTTATCAAACCAACTTACTTCCATGTGAACTACCTTCTAAAACCAACTTACTTCCAACGTTGCTTCTAATTTTTCCATAAAATGTTTCATGCTTATGTCTTTTATAGATGATTTTCATTCTAAAATTTGAAATGTTCCATCTATTTGTTTTTATTTTCCTCAATTCTATCCTCATTTTTTTTAACGAACATCAAAATAAACATAAAATTGAGTATTAGTGATAGTTTACTCAGCAAAACATAATGTACTACAATATCAATTAAGAAAAAAACATAATTTAAGAGTGATAGACGGTAGGGAAGAACTAACTCACCCAACGAATCTCTTCGGGTCTGTACTCCCTTTTCCATTTTAGGCTTTGCTTTAACATGTGAGATGCTTTATTGACATACCAACTTTCCTTCAAAATGAATAAATTAACGGATAACACATTCTCAAATGCAAATCATTGTCTAAATTATCTAAGTGTGTTACCTCTACCTCACATTCTTCTACTTCAACATTCTCCAAATCCGCATTGTTTTTAACACGAAGAAATGGATTAGATATAAAATCAATCACATCTTTCATCGAACACCTTAAGCGTTTGAAACAATTGATTCATGACAGAGTACATAGATTGATATCATGGCAACATTCATAATTAACTACCTCGACTCTCTTGCATTAAGGTTTAAAACTAAACCATTTAAATAAATCTACCATTCAAAAACAAACTAAATCACTCAGACATACATTGAACTTAATATCCAAACCAATATTGATAAGCATTCACATTTCACATACAAAAGTTGGAATATTATCATTACCAATTGAAGATACTCCGAGGAATAGATCTCAAAATCTAACCACATATGAGCAAAAGGGAAGGGGAAAATAACTCACCAACAACTATTTGAAATCTACTTCACACAGAACACAAAGTGCTGTAACTGCTACAATTGTGACAGATGGAGGAGACCAGAGGGCGAAGATGGAGGCACGATAGAGTGAGGGGACCAGACGGCGGAGTTGCGCATGGAGATGAGAGGCGTTTGGGTGCTGATGAAAAGTAACGTGGAAGAGAGAAAGAACGTGTGAGAGAGAGAGAAAGAGAGCATGAACGTGAGAGAGAGAGAGAGAGAGAGAGAGAGGACGTTGGGAAAAAGGATTGATCGTATATGTGAGGATGAAATAGTCACCACCTTGCTGAAAAGAAGAGAGAGTAGGTTTGATTGAGTGGAGCAGTTGAAGGAAAATAGTAATGTGCATGTGTAACCGATGGAAAGTGGAAGGTGGAGGGAAGGAAAACATATGTAGGAATATTAGGAAAACTAAGAAAAATATGTGAAATTTTGATACTCTCTTCTCATGGTGCCTCGTGTCGCAACCAGAAACAAACTTTAGAAAAGTTATGCGTTTCTTATATTGTAGATAGAAGAGTTTTGATAGTGAGAGATGAGAGGAACAAATATCAATCATTGAATTAATCAAGAAAAAAAATTAATAGTCACATTAATATTTTAATAAATAATTTTTTATTAATCTAATCGTTGATATATATATATATATATATATATATATATATATATATATATATATATATATATATATATATATATATATATATGGGGACGACTCAAGTGAGAACACTTGGTTATTATGAGAAATGAGAACAATGAATCACGACCATTAAATTTTTGTTTTGTTAATTTTAATGGACTGGATTGGTTTCTCTTTCTATGATCCTTATTATTTATTTTAAATCAACATAGAAAGAGAAATCAATCCAGTCCATTAAAATTAACAAAATCAAAATTTAATGGTCGTGATTCATTGTTCTCATTTCTCATAATAACCAAGTGTTCTCACTAGAGTCGTTCCTTATATATATATATATATATATATATATATATATATATATATATATATATATATATATATATATATATATATATATATATATATATATATATAACACTAACAAAAAGGGAAGAATAAGTCAATAATCAAATCACTTTACAATTCTTCTTCTCTTCGTCATAATTTTTTTATTACAACTAATAAGACGTATGATAGGTCAAGTCTGTTTAATTTTTTTATAACCCTTCATATGCTCAACCATCTATTTGTAACGGTTGAATATACAAAAGATATTAGACTAAAATTTTTTGAACTACTAATTCAGAAAAGCCCAATTGAATAATGATTTGGCAGAAAAATAATGACCATAAACACAACAAATCCTCAAATGAACTAAAAAATAGTTTAGAGCAATGACATGTAATTGTATAGTTTCTTATAACAATTTTTAAATTAGAAAAAATGAGTTTTCAGTAATAATGTAGTTATTTGTTATTTTATTAATGATATAATTTAGTGAGATAAGAAAGAATGTGAGTAAGTGGGACTGAGTTTGTTATATTAATATACTACCAAGAAACACTTTATTTTCTCTATATTTCCTTCAACTAAATTAACCCCACTCACTTTTTTTCTTATTTTTATTAATTAATATTAACTAACTAAATTTATTTTATAGTGAGATAATAATAATAATAATAGTATTAATAATAATAATTATAATAATAGTAATAAAAAATAGAATATCTTATTAGGAAGTGTATAGATGGAATATTTTTTTTCTTTAATATTTGAATGCATAGTCAAATTAACTGAAAAATTACCCTACATCCAGTCAAACTTAAGGGTTTTAGATTCAGAAAGAAACACCAACTTCTCAGCTCAAAGTGGTTAACAAGGAATTACATCTCCTCAACTTCTTAGTGTTTTGGAGTTGAAACAATGTTGTACATCGTCAGCAAAGTTTTATTAGAAAGCATTATTTTTTAACAATTGTGGGTATTTTGTTTAAGTTATCCTCCATCAAATTTTTGCTAGAATAAAAGTTTGATAAAGAAAAGTTAGGTGAAGAGATGTTGATTTTTTTATATATATATTTTTGTTAAAAAATTGAAAAATGGAAGTATAAAAAGTGTGAACACAAAAGGATTAAGTTAAAGGATGCATGATCAATTCATTAATATTACCATTCGAAGAACAACAAGTTTAAATGCAAGTGAGTACCCAACAAGCAAGGAAATTAGAAATGAAAATGTTGAGCTAGCGAAATGATTATCAATGTCTAGGATAAACTCTCTTGATTCATTGTTTGGTCGGCCTTGTACACACCCAAAGATTAAGTCGATATGCTCGTCCATGCTGAGACAATGCTTCAGGTTTCATTGGCGTCATCTAAGTCTTCTTCCACGTATTCCTCTAACCTTGGATTCTCGACTTTTATTGTATCTCAAAGACTCTTGTTGATTCTTTTGTCTGTAGTTTTTGTTTTGGAGCAGGCTCGGATACTGTAGTCATTTTGCCTTTTTTTAAAAATCCCTAACTTTTTCCTATATCACTCTTTCAAGTTTCCAATCCATCGAGAAACCCATTTTTTCCTAAGTCTCCATTTTTCGATTTTTTGACCTAGCGGGCTTTTCCTTACTTGCTTTTTTATTTATCCCTAACTTTTCACAGACCTACTCTTTCGAGTTTTCAATCCACCAGGATTGCATAAGCCGACCTTTTGGGTTTTCGACTTAGAGGAATTTTTTTTGCTTTTCTTTTATATTTTTTTAGGGATAATAATTATTTATTGCATCGGAGTTCATGGGGAGTGGAAATTTTGATGAATAATTTAATTAGTTATTTAATTAATTTAGGATGAATATATGAGTCATGGTGAAGTATTTGATATATATATGATGTTTTGTTATTTTTACGTGATTCCTTACGATGATTCATGATATTTTGATGAATATGATGGTTAGGTGATGTTTATGTAAGTTATTGTGAAGCATTTGATATAAATGATGTTTTAGTGATTTTTGTGAAGTATTTGAATATGTGATGTTATGTTAAGTCCTTGTGATGGTTTGTGATGATCTGTGATGTTTGAGGGTATGGTGACTTATATGATGTTTTGATGATTCATGTGATGTGGTGGTGATTTGTGTGATTCTTAGGTTCATTGAGGGATTTTGGAGTATTTTAGAATAATTTATAATTATTAGAATAATAAGTGGAATTATTTTAATTAGTAAAATAGAATAATATTGGTGTTAGAAATGATAAGGGAGAAATAGTAAATTGTAAGAGGTTAAGTGAGGGCAAAAAGAGGAAAGACATATTAGGGTTCCTAGGGGTAAAAAGTGGGAAGATGGATTCATTCTATACGATCGGAGTCTAGAGAAGAGGCAAAGGAAGAGAGCTAGGGTACAAAGAACAATGATGAATTCATAGAGAGAATGCGACGAGAATCAAAGCTAACTTCAATCTAAGGTAAGGGGAGTTTTATCATTGTTTTTACATTTGATTTAAGGCCTAAATAATTGTCGGATTATTGGGGTTTTGGTGTAGTTTTGATAGAGAGATGAATATGATGAAATTGATGATGATTTGATGTATAATTACCTCCAATTGATGCATAGGATGCATAATTAATTGAGTTGTTGTTGTATGATATAAACATGTGGATTTATGGTGATTTTGAGATGTTATTGTGTTGGATTTGAGTTGAATAAGTGTTGTCTAAGTGAAGAAAATCGCAGCAAGGAAGAACACCAAAAAACAGAAAATTTTGCACAAAATAACGATAGGTCAACTTGAGGAACATGTAGGTTGACCTAAACATACTAGAGGGAGACAAACTCCAAGACTGTGAACTATGAGTCGACCTGATGAACAAGCAGGTCCACCTAAACAGACTAGAATGTTATTAATATTTGACAGATTTTTCTAAGGCCATAACTTGAGTTTCCAGACTCCGTTTGATGTGTCGTTCGAAGAGTTGTAAAGCTAATGCAATGAACTATACAATGGTAGAATAAAATGATTCAAAGGATGTAGTTTTATAGTTCTTGCATTATGATTAGGTGATGAGACTATGTAGTGATAACATAGTAAGTATGCTCTTTGCTATAAATTGACGTAACCATGTCATGATATAACTTGATGTGTGTTTTCCTTATGATGATACGATGTTATTGCGATGATGATGTGTGTTTTCCTTATGATGAGATGATGAGACCATGTGGTGATATGAGCATAGGTAATGTTTTTATATTATGAATTGATTTAACTATGTCTTGTCATGACTTGACGTATGTTTATGATGAATTGATGATGTTATGATGATGTGTGTAATGTGAAGCATGTGATAAAGTATGATGAATATGATGAATGATGATGTGTTTTGACTAGACGTGGTTTTATTTTATGTTGTGTTGCGCATCACACATTCATAGCATTTGTAGGACTTTTGTCTGGTGAAGTTTGCGGGATATTTATCTAGTGATGTTAGGACGCTTTGGTCCAGTGATGGCCTCAATCCCATAGTATGGATTGAGTCCAACTTGTGATGTGCTCCGGTTCCAAGCGGGAATCGATCCTATTGGTGGGGATCTTTGGAGATAATGATGACTAAGTCATCAGTGATGTTTTGGAGATAATCGATATTGTTTATGAACGCGAAGAGAGTACGGATTTGTAATTCTTGTCGGTCGGCCAAGTTAGGATGTCTTTGAGGGAGAACGACGAAGTATTTTTTATGTTTGCTTCTCAGAGAATATAGAGCAATGTGACGTTTAGTGATATTCCATTGATGTGTATTCCCTGATGTTTTTCCTAAAGATATCTGCGGCTTGCCTCTAGAGCATGGATCTGAGTTTGGTGACAGTGGAGGACTGATGTTTTTATCGGCTAAGTAAGTAGATGCGTCTGTGAAGGATGGAGTGATGGTGTTTATGGTTTTGCATTGTTGGATACCAAGAGTAAAGGAGTAGTTAATGAGTTGCATGTTGTGTGTGAATTTCCAAGATGTAATTCCAGATGACATTAGTGATGTACCTCTATACCGTGAGGTAGAGTTTTCCATAGAGTTAGTACCAGGTACGAGTCCGATGCCAATGGCTCTTTTAGGATGTCAGCATCAAAATTATTTGAATTGAATAAACAATTGGAAGAGATGCTCGAGAAGAAGTTTGTTCGACCGAGTGTTTCTCTGTGGGGTGCACCTGTGTTGTTAGTTAAGATGAAAGATCGAAGTATGAGATTGTGTGTAGACTACAGAAAGTTAAATAAAGTTAAGAATAAGTATCCACTTCCGAGGATTGATGATTTGATGGATCAATTGGTGGGTGCTCATGTTTTCAACAAGATTGATTTAAGGCCAAGTTATCATCAGATTCGTGTTAAACTATATGATATTCCGAAGACGGATTTTCGAACGAGGTATGGTCATTATGAATATATTGTGATGTCGTTCAGAGGAAGTAGAGTGTTCATGTTGAATTAACTGAATATAGGACTGAAAATCATCATAGAGAATGGAGTGGGTTAAAATTGAATTTTGAGCCTTATATCCTTTATTTGAAAAACTATGAACCATTCCACGTTACAACTCTCAATCCTTAATTGAAGCAAATTTTATTTTGGAAACATGATACGAGAAGGTTGCATTAACTTGACTTCTAGAGATTTGCTAATCATTTTTATTGATATCAAATTCCCGCATCATCTTTAGCACTTTGAATAAAATCTATGATCTATTCACTGTATATCACCATTTCTGAATGAACAAACCTTATTTGCAAATCAGTACTTAGCATCAAGGAATTTCCAACAATGAGCAGTCAGCGAGGAACTTTGATCATGCATCAATGATGAATAGGGGCAAGTTTCCTAAAAACCCTATGATCAATGACAAATCACCTCATGACTCTGCTATTCTAAGACAAGTCACTCCAAGATTCAGTCAATATGGGTCACTTCGAAACACACTAGATCCTTCCAAGAATCGGTTAATCAGGGGTATCCTACTTCAAGGTCCAAAATATTGGGGCAAGCCATCTCAAGCCATATCTTGGAAATTTGCTCCCAAACATCTCAAGACAATTTCCTTCAAATATCAACAAAGAGGGGCGAGAAATTCTATAGAGGGGATAGGTCCACTCCGTACTTTCAACCTGATCAAGCCTTCCTTACCGTATCACATTTTGACAAGAAGCCTTGAGGCCAAACCAAAACACTTTTGAGTTTTAACCATACATGACCTACTATAGGGACACTTACAACAATAGATCTTCCAATGATTGAATCGTCCTTTCGGTTTGACCATCAGTCTGCGAATGATAAGCAGAGCTCAACCTCAACTTAGTACCCAAGGCCTTCTGCAACCCTTCTCAGAATCTAGATGTAAACCTTGGATCTCTATCTGACACGAGACTCGAAGGAATACCATGTAAACTCACTATTTTCTCAATATACAACTGAGCCAACCTCTCCATGGGGTAATCCATCCTCATCGGTACGAAGTGAGCAGACTTCGTTAGTCTATCTACAATAACCCAAATGGCTTCATAGTTCTTAGCTGTTCTTGGCAACCCATAAACAAAGTCCATGGATATACTATCCCACTTCCATTCAGGAATAAACAATGGTTGCATAGCTCCATACGGTTTCTGATGTTCGATCTTTGACTTCTTGCAAGTCAAACAAGAATTTCAGCTATTTCCTTTTTCATTCCAGGCCACCAGAATAACTTCTTTAAATCATGGTACATCTTAGTAGCACCGGGGGTGAATACTCAATCCGCTATGATGTCCTTCTTCCAAGATACTCTCCCTCAGTTTGGCAACATCAGGAACACAAACGCGGTCGCCAAATCTCATTATGCCATTCTCATCAATTCTGAATTCACCTCCTTTTCCTTGGTTAATTAAAGTCAATCTGTCAACCAGCTCGACATCAGTCTTCTGTCCTTCTCTAATCTCATCAAGAATTCCACTTGTCAGCTTTAGCATACCCAACTTAATGCTATTCGAAGTGCCTTCACATACCAAACTTAAATCCCGAAATTTCTCAATCAAATCTTCCCGCACCATCAACATAGACATATGCAAGGACTTCCTACTCAAAGCGTCAGCAACAACATTCGCCTTACCTGGATGGTAATTCAGCCCAAAATCATAGTCTTTAAGGAACTCTAACCATCTCCTCTGTCTCATATTAAGTTCTTTCTGATCAAATAGGTATTTCAGACTCTTATGATCACTAAACACTTCGAACCGTGAACCATAAAGGTAATGTCTCCATAATTTCAACACAAACACCACTGCTGCCAACTCTAAGTCATGAGTCGGGTAATTCTTCTCATGCACCTTGAGTTGTCTCGACGCATAAGCTACTACCTGTTGGTTCTGCATTGGTATACCTCCAAGCCCCATCAATGAAGCATCACAATACACAATAAAAGATTCTTCCGGATTCGGCAAAATCAAAATAGGAGCACTAGTCAACCTCTTCTTCAACTCTTGGAATCCTTCTTCGCACTTCAAGTCCCAAATGAACGCTTGACCCTTCCTAGTCAACTTCATCAATGGTAGAGCTAACTTCGAAAATCCTTCTATGAACTTCCGATAGTAACCTGCAAGACCCAGAAAGCTACAAATTTCGGTAACAGACTTCGGGGCTTCCCACTTAGACACGGCTTCTACTTTTGCCGGATCTACGGCAATACCGTTCTTGGAAATCACATGGCCAAGAAAACTCACTTCACTTAACCAGAAATCACACTTCGACAATTTGGCATAAAGCTTCTTTTATTTCAACAGCTCCAATACAATTCTGAGATGCTCTGCATGTTCTTCTTCACTTTTGGAATATATCAGGATATCGTCAATGAACACCACGACGAATTTATCAAGATAAGGATGAAAAATCCTATTCATATATTCCATAAAAACACCAGGTGCGTTAGTAACTCCAAACGGCATCACAATGTACTCGTAATGACCGTACCTTTTTCAGAATGCAGTCTTCTGAATATCGTCCGTCTTCACACGAATCTGATGATACCCAGATCTCAAATCAATTTTACTAAACACACTTGCTCCGACCAGCTGATCCATCAGATCATCAATCCTCGGCAATGGATACCGATTCTTGATGGTAACTTTATTCAGTTGTCTGTAGTCTACACACAGCCTCATAGATCCTTCCTTCTTCTTTACCAATAACACCGGTGCACCCCACGGTGACACACTTGGACGAATGAATTCTTTCTCCAGCAATTCTTCTAATTGACTCTTCAATTTAGTCAATTCGGATGCTGACATTCTATAAGGTGCCATCGACATAGGTCTGGTTCCAGGAACCAACTCAATAGCAAACTCTACTTCCCTTTCTGGTGGTAGTTCTCTAACATCTTCTGGAAAAATCTCTGGAAATTCACATACCACTAGCAATTCATTACCCACTGCTCTTCCTTTCATTTCCATCGACGCAATTAACATAAACACGGCTTCCCCGTCTTGAATCGCTTCACCCACTTGTCTCGCAGTCATCGCTAAATCCTCGACACTAACCTCTTCAGGAAAGATGACCGTCTTCGTAAAACAATTAATGTGAACTCAGTTGAATTGCAACCAGTTAATCCCCAAAATAACGTCAAGTTGTTCAAGCGGAAGGCATACTAAGTCCATTCCAAACTTCCTACCAAATATATCAATAGGGCAGTTCAAACATGCAGATGAAGTGGTCACTGAACCCGACGCAGGAGTGTCAATAACCATACTTCCATTTATCTTTGATATCTCTAAATTTAGCCTCTTAGCACAATCCAATGAAATAAACGAGTGAGTCGCACCAGTATCGTTAATCGCAATTAAAGGTGCGTTATGTATGAAACACGTACCTTTAATCAGTCTATCCTCTGGAGTAGTTTCTGATCCAGACAAAGCGAAAACTTTTCCTCCAGATTGGGTCTTCTTTGGCTTGGTGCACTGTGTACTGATATGACCCTCTTTGCCACAGTTATAGCAAGTCACAGTCCTCATTCTACAGTCAGGAGCAACATGGCCTACCCTGCCACACTTGAAGCACTTCTTCTCTTCGCTCTTGCACTCGTTCCTCTTATGCTCTGGTTCACCACAGTTGTAGCACCTAACGGGAGCACCAGAATCTCCCCCACTAGGCCTTTTCCAATCACCAGCATTTGGGTTTCCTCTACCATATGGTTTACCTCTATCCATAGGCTTCTTACCCTTCTTATCAACTAACTCGCGAGAGTGAGATGATTTCAGCTTAAGATTATCTTCCTCAAAGATCCTGCTATAGTCCACTAAATCAGCAAATCGGCGAATTCTCTGATACCTGATGCCCTGCTTGATCTCGTCTCGCAGACCATTCTTAAATTTGATACACTTAGAGAATTCCCCAGCTGCATCGTTGGTGTAGTGTATGTAGTACTTAGCCAACTCCACAAATTTAGAAGCATATTCCGGCACTGTCATACTACCCTGTTTCAGCTCCAAGAACTCGATTTCCTTCCTTCCACGAACATCTTCAAGAAAGTACTTCCTCAGAAATTCCCTCTTGAATATGGCCCAAGTAATCGCGATCCCATCAGAATCCAACTCAGTCCCAGTAGTAACCCACCAGTCATCAGCTTCTTCTGATAACATGTGAGTGTCGTACCTCACCTTCAGATTTTCTGCACAATCGATTACTCGGAAGATCCTCTCGATCTCCTTCAACCATTTCTGAGCACCATCAGGATCATGGGTGCCTTTGAACAATGGAGGGTTGTTCCTCTGAAAGCTGTTCAACTGCCTGTCAGCACCAATCCCTGCTCCATTGGCATTCCCTCCCAGTACACAAGCAATCATGCCCAGAGCCTCTTCAATAGCGTCATCGTTCCTTCCACCTCTTTCAGCTATTGTTCTGCTAATTCACAAAAAAATCTCGTTAGAACAAAAGTATCGACAGTGTCTACCTTACACTAGTCGCATACAAGGGAATACTGACACTAAGACTCTGACTCTAACGACCGACTATGCTCTGATACCACTATTGTAACACCCTTCTAAAACCCCCGCAGAAAATACGGTAATAATCAGAGTAATCATACATCAAGGATGTTACAATTAATAAAATAAAGAAAACTCTAAGTCGTTTGTCATGCTTTATTAGGAATAATCCCAAAAAAATCAAACATATGTTTAGCACAGCGGAACTCATTCAACAGTGTTATAAAACATCTCCAATAACATCAACGGTACATAATCCAATAATGGTAAAACAGTGTATCACAGGTAACTCTAAGACTATCGATCCCAATGTTACAAATCAGAGCATGACTCGACACGAACTACGGACTAGCCTATGAGCTATCCTCACCCAATCAAGATGCCGCTACTCCTTAATCTGAAATCATCAAAGTAAGGGTGAGTTTCATTCGAATTAATAAGCATTATGAAGTCATAAGCAATAAAATATCATAGCAATTATTATCCACTCAACCATACATGTATTCGGAATTATTACAACAAGCTGAATCAATTCACACGTATCACCTATCACATTACACAATCATTTAGTTATATCATGCTATAATGCACATGAATGGACTGACACTATGCATGTGGTACCATACATGGGCTAAACCCATCCAACTGATCTTTTTCATCACCAAGATACAGTCCAACTAGCACAAATTCCTCACAATGGGAATTATGCCCATAATTTTGATCCACAACATCACCGGGATCCATCACCAAAATGTATGCGAATGAATGCAACGTATAAAATGCTTACAACATCACCAATCTGATGTAATACATCGTCTCATTATCAATCACCAATTCATCACCAATAAGCATGCATATGTTTTAGCATTCATACAAATATATCACACGCATACAATGTAAGACATCACCCAATAAATAATATAAACAAGATATAAAACTCGGACTTCACGTCCATTTCACCCATTCATCATATAAACTAGTAAATCAGCTTCGCAATGCCCCAAACGACACTTAAATCAGACACTCGGATCAAAAGTTATGGGTTTTTAAGGTGAAAACAATTTTCCAAAAACACACAGTAGAACCCGGTTCCTCCCACACAGGAACCGGTTCCTGGCTGCTTCCCATAACTCGTCTCTGATTTTTACTATGGGGAATCGGGTTGTCTCTATCTGGGAACTGGTTCCCAGCAACCCAGAATTCCCACGCCTCTGTTTTTATAATGGGAACCCGGTTCCTCCCACACAGGAACCGGTTCCTACGTACCTGCACAGCAAAATTCATAGTTTTAACAGCAAAATACTTTTCCCATTTTAACCAATTCGTCCACACACGAATATTACACACAAACATCACCAAATTTTGCACTGTAACACATTTCAAACAAGTTTTAAACATCAAATAACAACATATATCATGGTTATTATCCAAATCATGCAAAATTATGAAGGTTTATCAAAACCTAACAAAATCCCCAAACCCGACACGTTCGATTGAACTTGTTGCACCCTAAAATTTGCCCATCTAATTTTACCTCTAACTGGTTTATGTTCTTCATTTCAGCTGCACTTACATTTTAGGTCATTAACACTCATACATTCATCAATCAATACTTTGCATGGGATCAAGGATCTGAGAAGCTAGGATCTTTATATGGTCATTCATCATGGGCTTCTTTACCCCTCAGTTACAAGGGCTTCCTCTATCAGACCTCATCAAGGGAAAGACAGTTGAGGTTCCTTATTCATGACACTTGAGGTCGTCAATTCATTAATTAAAGTCATGGTACAAGAAGTGGTATGATATAATCATTATGATCAAGGCAACCATTTGTTCTCTCATTTGTTTATAATTCGATGTTTGTAATGCAAGCTAACATGAACTGGAGACTGAAGATAGGGGTTCATCAAGAATGCAATTTGATTTGAATTTGAAGTGGATTATGTGACTTCATAAATTCAAATTTTTGATCAAGGTTAAGTGATTAGATTTAAGTTCTTAAGCTCATGACGTGTCAAAAATTATATCAAGCTTGCTGAAATATGGAAGATTCATTTATATGGTTTTGATACACAAGCTTTAAGATTCAAATTCATCCACCATCAGAATTTCAATTTTGAATGATTTGAAAAGAAAAAAAGAGGCCATTTGTGAAGTACATTACAATTTCATTCAAAGTCAGAAGTAAAATTACAAAGAGGGATAGCTACAATCATTTTTATCAAAGGACTAAATTACAAAGGTTTAACTTCATGCCACTATATCTTTACAAAACAGTCCCTCTTTACAAAAAGATCTCACATCAAAGACCTCAAAAAAGGGAAAAGAGATCGGTCCTAAGTTTTGTGTCCTTCACGTTGAAATTATCCACGCTCCAAAGGTCCTCTCCATATGCCAATCCACAACACCTTGCTATATACATCCACTGCCCTGTAGGAACAATACACATAAGTCACACACATCAAACCATATTCATACCAGCAGAAGATTCAGGACCCAAATCAATATATATTTCAGTTCATAACTAACCTACTGATTGATAACAGAATTTAACCACCCTCCAACTGAATTAACAAAATAACAGAAAACAGTTACATACCAACAAAACCCCTAACAGCTCTAACCACCTATAATAGAGATGTAACAAACTTTTGGCCCTGATAACTATCAAATAACCAATTCGCCATAACCTCCTAACTGTTTTCAAACCAGTTCCTAACCTTCTAACATTTGTAACACCTAACTAACTTTCAAACCATTCCCTAACTTCCCTAACCACTTCATAACTAACTGACCAACAGAATAACTACCTAACAGAATTGCAATAAATTGATAACAAAAAAAATCAGTGAAGGACTGACCTTGAGATTCAACTTCTGTATAACTTGAATTCTTCTTCAGAATCAGCTCTGGACCATTCACTTCCATCTTCACCATCTCCCGATTCATTCTCCCTCTGCAACGCTTCACCATTCTTCATAACCACTTTGCCTCCACTTGATCACGATCTTCACTTCATTTCACCCTTCTCCAATACACCTTCAACTCCATACAGAACCTCCCTCTGCTCTTCCATTGATTCGACCATCACTATTCCCCTCTGCGACTCATTCATCTTCTTCAATCCCTTCACATATCATCAATCCTCATCATCATCAATTCCTAATCTTTATCAACAACGACTCAATAACTCACGCACACAGAAGTAAAGAATCGACAAAATCAAAAAAAATCGCAGCAAGAAGAAGAAGAAAATAGAGAGGAAGGATTAACAGAAAAAGGAACCTGTACAATCTAGGGGATTCGTTACAACAATTTTCGTTATCAACCTTGCTCTCCTTCAACGATCTTCAAGAACAGCTCCACCGCTTCGGATCCACTTTGCAATCTCAATATTCAATCCATCACGCCTTCAATCTGCATCGGATTATTCATCACAACAATTCAACCTCGTTTCTCTCCCTGTGATTCATTCATCAAACCACCATCAACAACGAATCTTCAACGCTCCTTCGATCTTCGACCAACTCTTCAAGATTCTTCGTCACCAACGCAAATACAAAATGAAGAGGAGAAACGAAGGAGATGAATGGAGGTCACTTTGCTCTTGTTCACGGTGAATTCCGAGGGTTTCATTGGAGATGAGACGAGAAAGGTGCTGAGTAAGCCGAAAGAGATGAGATACGTGCGAGGAAAAGTTTGCGGTGGCCGGACTTTGATCGGAGAGAGAATCTCGCTCCGGTGCCGCCGTCGAAACTCGTTCAAGAGAAGGTCGAAGGTCACAGTTCTTAACCCTAAATCCCAATTCTATTTTCCTTTTATTTTTCTTTTTATTAATTTATTTTATTAATTCTGAAAATAAAATGGATCAAGACACAATCAGGGT
Organism: Vicia villosa; assembly: GCF_029867415.1. Lineage (NCBI taxonomy): Eukaryota > Viridiplantae > Streptophyta > Magnoliopsida > Fabales > Fabaceae > Vicia > Vicia villosa. The sequence continues at coordinate 47,692,726 of NC_081184.1, forward strand.
TGGGCCATGTTCACCGAGTTCATTTTTACACCCACTTGGCCCGTGACATCATTTTTGCTGAACACAACTAACAAAAACCCTGCTGGGCTAATTCAATGGGCCCTGCGCCATTCTTACTTGTTCACAGACCTAATCTAGTTATTGCAACCCCAGGTTCATGTATTGTAGATTTACTAGTTAGAATTAGAATTTTCTTCTATTATTTTTAAGTTCTAAAAACTATAAAACCAATAAAATTTCCTTATTGTTTAGATCATTTTTAGGATTTAATTTTGGTTCATCTAATTGGTAATTTTCTTCCATAAAAAATCAATAAAAATAATAGTATCTTTAGTCCATTTTGTTCTATATTTTTGACTTGTTATTTCATGCTTGCGTGTAATTTTGTATCATTGTCTATATTGATTTTTGCTTGTGATTATAACTTCACTTGTATGCTTCCTTTAAGATTTAGGACCTATAATCATAACATTAGACTAGTTGATCACTTTAGGCTAGTTTTCCTTCTTTTCCTTTTCAACTTTAAAACATTAATAAAGGACGACGCGAATCATGCTAAATGCCTTTTTTTAGTGTGAAAGAAATGATTGGGGCGTAGGCCCCGATGTATGTTCTTTCCCACTCAGCGGAAGAGAAATGATTGAGGCGTAGGCCTCGGTGTATTTCTTAACCGTTATTTAGAGAAACGATTGTGGCGTAGGCCTCGATGTGCATTCTCTAAATATTCAAAAATTGTATTTCATTTAGAGAAACGATTGTGGCGTAGGCCTCGATGTGCATTCTCTAATTATTCAAAAACTGTATTTCATTTAGGGAAACGATTGTGGCGTAGGCCTCGATGTGCATTCTCTAAATATTCAAAAAACTCCTTTTTTATGGCATGATTCAAGTCACAAATTAATTTCCCTTAAAAGACACCTAACCAAAAACACTTCAAAATATCTAATAAAGGCTCAGAGCTAATCAAAGTGAGGAAGTGATGCGATGCCTTGTAGTAGGTTTTCGTCCATCATGGAATCACATATAAAAGACACAAACCAATCTCTTTTCTCTCCTGCCTCTGAGGCATTCTTTCTCTTGCCTTCAGGGCATTCTTTCTCCTAATCGGACACGTTACTTCCGCTCTATTCCCAGCTTAAGACTCCAGAGGTCGAGCAGCGGAGTGCGAATGTAACTTCGTCCACTAAAAAACACAAAAACAAACAAAAACTAAAGAGCCGAACTACGGCGCTCTGATTCCTGAAAAGGATACGTAGGCATTAGGTCGCGGGGCCTAAGCGAGCACAACTATTTATAACCCTTATTTTCCCCGTGTTTCTTTTCTTTCTTTTGCATGCATTCCCTTTGCATTAAGCTTTAGATTTATACACCCTTTAGATAGCAACAAACATAGGTGGATACCATCGAGTACGATGGGCGTGAGGGGTGCTAGCACCTTCCCCTTGCGTAACCGACTCCCGTACCTTGATTCTCTGGTCGCAAGACCCTGTTCCTTTGTAGGTTTTCTGATATTCCTTTCCCTTTGGGATAAATATATTGGTGGCGACTCTGTTCATATTTCGCGAGCGTGCGACAGCTGGCGACTCTGCTGGGGATGTGATAGACCTGTGCTGGTCCATTCTTAGCGAGTCGATCCTAGCTTGTGTTTGTTTTCTTTTCTTTGGGTGTTTATTTATTGCTTTATTGCTTTATTACTTTATTGCTTTATTGCTTTATTTTCTTTATGCATCGCATTTTATTTTCCTATACTATGATTATTATTATGCTGTTCTGTTGGGATGGGATGTTACTGATTTGAGGTAAAAGGCCCAATACCCAGGCCAGAGTTGACACATAGGATACCTAGGATAGAGTGGATAGTCATGACGCCGATGAGATGTCAGGTCTTGTCTAGTGCGATCATGAGACCCACGCCCAGTCGAGGTTCAAATGGGGTATCATCGTTGGCATGTAGATGCAACAATGGTGGTATCTCAGGAGAACTGATAACGCTGGTTGCCATTTTGACCTACCCTGACCTAGACTACACCCGTGAGTGGGGAGGGATATACATGACAGGTACCGTTGGTGACTCGGTTTTGTTGGTGACTATTCATGTCCTGTTGGTGACTATTGGTTCTCCTGGTATTTAAAAAGGCATCGAACCTTTGATCCTGGGACATTTGACTTATACAGAAGCTATACATCAGTTATCTATCATAATCAACGTCGAACCTCTGAATCTGGAGGTTTGACCTTATGTGACTTATGCAGAGGGTATTCAGAATCAACGTCGAACCTCTGAATCTGGAGGGTTTGACCATCCTTGACTTATGCACAAGTTATTTATCAAAGCAACGTCGAACCTCTGAATCTGGAGGATTCGACCATATCTTATTGGCCATGAGAAGTTGTTGTCCAAGAGGCCTTGATCCTGATTTATGTTGCATCTCCATTAACATTTGTGCATTCATGCATTTGCATCCATGGTTACCAAGGACTCTTACACTCTTCCTCTCCATCAGATCAGTCAAAACGATTCCTCCACACCGATATCTGACAAAAGCTCACAGAACAAAGAATCATGGGGGATTATAAACAAGATCAAGCTACTATCAGAGAATCATGCCTCCTCATGAGGGTACCTTCCACCATTGGAGCCTAAAGACTTTGTGTTTGTCAGAGAACATTTCATTTGCATCAAAATAAGACCAAGCCTGCCATTGTCTAGATTACTTCAAAGTACTTTCAATTGTATTACTTTTGTTGTTATCAAGTACTTCTCATTGTAAGAAACTCATTTTGTTTGAATAAATAAAAATAATGTAACATACATGTTTTTCTCAAATCATTTCATCTTTGTCATTATGTTCATTGATACTTCACTCATTTGTCTTAAGCAACTAAAAAAGGAGAATGATGAAAAATCAAAAACACATGAATCACTAATTGTATGCTTTTGGAACAAAGGTCCTGCTGACGATGTACAGGCATTGTTTCAATTCCTAAACACCGGAGTTATAAGGGAGTGAAACCTTCGTCAACCCCTTTGAGCCTAAGGAGTAGTAGTTTCTTTTCAAAAATACAAAACCCTCAATTTTAACCAGGGGCAGGGTAGTCTTCAGCTAGTGCGACTGAGCGCTCAACTTGCAGGTATTCCATCCGAGGATCCACCATATTCCATCTCTCACAACAAAAGAAGAAGAGCACAATCCACAATGGATGTCTCTCATTCATTGAGAAAAAGGCAGTCACAACTTTTTCAACAAGTCAATCATCAAAGTCATACAACTTGTTCCCGAACGAGACAAAAAAAGAATGAAAAGAAAGTTATGAATCATGATAAAAAAAGAAACAATAGCCCGCTAAGTCAAAAGAAAAAAGAAAAAGCTTTGAAGCAATTGACTTAGGCAAAAATTAGGGCATATCCCGCTGGACAACGAAAACCAAAATCAAAAGAAACTTTCTGTCCAGGCAAAAGTTAGGGAAAGCAAAAGAAAAGAACAAGAACAAAAATCCTCCAAGGGACAAGTTGTTATAATCATCAACAAAAGCACCAAAGGGTGACTGCCACCTCCATCAAAGCCATAAAGGATCCTCATCCATCACAATCCTTCCTGAAAGGCGAATACTCGTGTCGAACTAGCTGAACGTAGGACTGGAGAACATCACGAAGAAGGGGTGGGTTAAGTAGAACTTGAGCCTTTATCCTTTGTTTCTTAAACCGTGAACCCGGCCACGTTACAACCCTCAAAAGTCCTAATTGAAGCAGGGTTCGTTCCGAAAGCATACAAACTGTAAAATCATGACAAATTGACTCCTAACGTTGCTTGTCACTTGTATTAGTATCAGTGCAACATTTTGACAAATAAAACTTTTCTTTTGAGATTAACATGTGCATTCCATTCTCATTATCCTTTTCAAAACAGAATTGTCTCTAATCAGAAAGTAAGTACTTGATACCAAGGAAAGTTCAACATTGAAATTCCATCGAGTAATCTTACAAAGGCAAAGGTTGGTCACCCACAAAGCAAATACCTGAAGCATCCATCTGGTGGAACAATCCCTTTCAATCTGGGGCATCCATTCCATGATCAACACTGGGGCAGACCATTGCAAATCTCCATGATTCAAGCATTATCAAAGTCCTATCTCAAGAGATCTTACGAGCTGGGGCAAACTAGTAACAACTTTTTCTTCATCTTCAATCAAGTGTCAGATATCGAGACAAGTGTCGAGGGGTCAAGCCAAACACCTCACCTTCACCAACCATTTTGCAAGCAATGACTTTTCCGCAAGGGCACACTCCACCCACTCCTTGTATCCCGGAAGCAATCATTTCATTCATAATCATACATACATCATGCATAATCATTGCATTTCCATTATCATTTCACCCACATGATCCAATCATCAATAAAGCAGGGGCATCCACCTCACCTTGAATCTCAAAAAGAGTTTCTAAACTCCATCCAATCTATTCCATACAAAGCAGAAACCCTGATCAATCAGTACACTGCATATAGAATCCATAGCATTGCATCTCCAGAAGTGCACAAATAAATCATACATTGCATATGAAGCATAAGCCAAGTTACTCATCAGATGAGGTCCCTACAAGCAATCAATCGATATTCCACTGGATCACTCAGAGTTACCATTGTGGTGTCATCTCCCAGAGCCAATCATGGTCATTTTTCTTCAACCCAGAGTTGATGTTTTTGAGTTCAACCCAGAGTTGACTTTCCCTCCATCTTTTAACCGAGTTAATTATCTCCTCCCACTCAACCCAGAGTTGACGGTTGTCTCTTTTCTTTTCCCGCTCAACCCAGAGTTGACGCTTATCTTTTACTCAACCCAGAGTTGATTCCTTGTCTTTTCCCACTCAACCCAGAGTTGATGGTTATTCTTTATCCTTTTCCCCTCTCAACCCAGAGTTGATGGTTATCCCTTATTCAATCCAGAATTGATTTCTCTTCCCCACTCAACCCAGAGTTGACGGTTATCTTTTATTCAACCCAGAGTTGATCCTTGTCTCTTCCCACTCAACCCAGAGTTGATGGTTATCTCTTGCTTTTTCCCGCTCAACCCAGAGTTGACGGTTATCTTTTATTCAACCCAGAGTTGATCCTTGTCTTTCTTTCCCACTCAACCCAGAGTTGACGGTTATCTTTTATTCTTCCTTCCCACTCAACCCAGAGTTGACGGTTATCCTTTATCCTTTTCCCCACTCAACCCAGAGTTGACGGTTATCTTTTATTCTTCCTTCCCACTCAACCCAGAGTTGACGATTATCCTTTATCCTTTTTCCCACTCAACCCAGAGTTGACGGTTATCCTTTATCCTTCTCCCCACTCAACCCAGAGTTGACGGTTATCTTTTATTCTTCCTTCCCACTCAACCCAGAGTTGACGGTTATCCTTTATCCTTTTTCCCACTCAACCCAGAGTTGACGGTTATCTTTTGTCTTTTCCCACTCAACCCAGAGTTGACGGTTATCTTATTTCTTTCCCACTCAACCCAGAGTTGACGGTTATCCTTTATCCTTCTCCCCACTCAACCCAGAGTTGACGGTTATCTTTTATTCTTCCTTCCCACTCAACCCAGAGTTGACGGTTATCCTTTATCCTTTTTCCCACTCAACCCAGAGTTGACGGTTATCTTTTGTCTTTTCCCACTCAACCCAGAGTTGACGGTTATCTTATTTCTTTCCCACTCAACCCAGAGTTGACGGTCATCCTCTATTCAATCCAGAATTGATTATCCTATTCCCACTCAACCCAGAGTTGACGGTCACCTTGTATCTTTTCCCACTCAGCCCAGAGTTGACGGTTGTCTCCTTGTATTTTCCCACTCAACTCAGAGTTGACGGTTATCCTTTATTCAATCCAGAATTGACTTTTTGTTTCCCACTCAACCCAGAGTTGACGGTCATCCCTTATTTTGTGTCCCACTAAACCCAGAGTTGACGGTTACCTTTTGTCATTTCCCACTCGACCCAGAGTTGACGGTCATCCTTTGTTCAATCCAGAATTGACTTCTCTTTTCCCACTCAACCCAGAGTTGACGGTTATCCTTTTTCAACCCAGAGTTGATCCTTTACTTTTTCAACCCAGAGTTGACAATCATTTTTTTATTCAATCCAGAATTGATTCTCTTTCCCACTCAACCCAGAGTTGACGGTTATCTTGTTTTCTTTCCCACTCAACCCAGAGTTGACGGTTCCCTTTTTTTCAACCCAGAGTTGACGGTTATCTCTTGTCTTTCCCACTCAACCCAGAGTTGACGGTTATTTCTAATTGTTCATCTTTCCTCTTTCAACCCATAGTTATTATCCAATCCCTTATCCAACCCAGAGTTGACTTCCCTTCATTCTTCGACCCAGAGTCGACCCACTTTTCTTCTTCAGCCCAAAGTTGAGTTCTATTTCATTTCTAACCCAGAGTTGAATTACTTTCTCTCAACCCAGAGTTGATGTCTATCTCTTGTTTTCAACCCAGAGTTGATTTTCTTTCCTTCTTTCTCAACCCAGAGTTGATGCCTATATCTTGTCCTATTAATACTGATTTCCCTTTCTATTCTCAACCCAGAGTTGATGTTTACATCTTGTCCAACCCAGAGTTGACTTCCCCTTTATTCTTCGACCCAGAGTTGACCCGCTATCCTTCTTCAACCCAGAGTTGAATTCCATTTCATTTCTAACCCAGAGTTAATTTGTTCAATCCAGAATTGATACATTCTTCCTCAGTAGAGTTGACACCGTCTTTTCCCCAGTGGATCCTATCTCTCATCAAGCAAATTTTCAGGTTCACTTGGTATTTAATCTTCTTCTACCTTGATTGCTCGAAAGGCTAACGCCAATCTCTCCTTCAAGTTTAAGACGATTAAATAGGGGCAGCTGTTGCACCCTAAAATTTGCCCATCTAATTTTACCTCTAACTGGTTTATGTTCTTCATTTCAGCTGCACTTACATTTTAGGTCATTAACACTCATACATTCATCAATCAATACTTTGCATGGGATCAAGGATCTGAGAAGCTAGGATCTTTATATGGTCATTCATCATGGGCTTCTTTACCCCTCAGTTACAAGGGCTTCCTCTATCAGACCTCATCAAGGGAAAGACAGTTGAGGTTCCTTATTCATGACACTTGAGGTCGTCAATTCATTAATTAAAGTCATGGTACAAGAAGTGGTATGATATAATCATTATGATCAAGGCAACCATTTGTTCTCTCATTTGTTTATAATTCGATGTTTGTAATGCAAGCTAACATGAACTGGAGACTGAAGATAGGGGTTCATCAAGAATGCAATTTGATTTGAATTTGAAGTGGATTATGTGACTTCATAAATTCAAATTTTTGATCAAGGTTAAGTGATTAGATTTAAGTTCTTAAGCTCATGACGTGTCAAAAATTATATCAAGCTTGCTGAAATATGGAAGATTCATTTATATGGTTTTGATACACAAGCTTTAAGATTCAAATTCATCCACCATCAGAATTTCAATTTTGAATGATTTGAAAAGAAAAAAAGAGGCCATTTGTGAAGTACATTACAATTTCATTCAAAGTCAGAAGTAAAATTACAAAGAGGGATAGCTACAATCATTTTTATCAAAGGACTAAATTACAAAGGTTTAACTTCATGCCACTATATCTTTACAAAACAGTCCCTCTTTACAAAAAGATCTCACATCAAAGACCTCAAAAAAGGGAAAAGAGATCGGTCCTAAGTTTTGTGTCCTTCACGTTGAAATTATCCACGCTCCAAAGGTCCTCTCCATATGCCAATCCACAACACCTTGCTATATACATCCACTGCCCTGTAGGAACAATACACATAAGTCACACACATCAAACCATATTCATACCAGCAGAAGATTCAGGACCCAAATCAATATATATTTCAGTTCATAACTAACCTACTGATTGATAACAGAATTTAACCACCCTCCAACTGAATTAACAAAATAACAGAAAACAGTTACATACCAACAAAACCCCTAACAGCTCTAACCACCTATAATAGAGATGTAACAAACTTTTGGCCCTGATAACTATCAAATAACCAATTCGCCATAACCTCCTAACTGTTTTCAAACCAGTTCCTAACCTTCTAACATTTGTAACACCTAACTAACTTTCAAACCATTCCCTAACTTCCCTAACCACTTCATAACTAACTGACCAACAGAATAACTACCTAACAGAATTGCAATAAATTGATAACAAAAAAAATCAGTGAAGGACTGACCTTGAGATTCAACTTCTGTATAACTTGAATTCTTCTTCAGAATCAGCTCTGGACCATTCACTTCCATCTTCACCATCTCCCGATTCATTCTCCCTCTGCAACGCTTCACCATTCTTCATAACCACTTTGCCTCCACTTGATCACGATCTTCACTTCATTTCACCCTTCTCCAATACACCTTCAACTCCATACAGAACCTCCCTCTGCTCTTCCATTGATTCGACCATCACTATTCCCCTCTGCGACTCATTCATCTTCTTCAATCCCTTCACATATCATCAATCCTCATCATCATCAATTCCTAATCTTTATCAACAACGACTCAATAACTCACGCACACAGAAGTAAAGAATCGACAAAATCAAAAAAAATCGCAGCAAGAAGAAGAAGAAAATAGAGAGGAAGGATTAACAGAAAAAGGAACCTGTACAATCTAGGGGATTCGTTACAACAATTTTCGTTATCAACCTTGCTCTCCTTCAACGATCTTCAAGAACAGCTCCACCGCTTCGGATCCACTTTGCAATCTCAATATTCAATCCATCACGCCTTCAATCTGCATCGGATTATTCATCACAACAATTCAACCTCGTTTCTCTCCCTGTGATTCATTCATCAAACCACCATCAACAACGAATCTTCAACGCTCCTTCGATCTTCGACCAACTCTTCAAGATTCTTCGTCACCAACGCAAATACAAAATGAAGAGGAGAAACGAAGGAGATGAATGGAGGTCACTTTGCTCTTGTTCACGGTGAATTCCGAGGGTTTCATTGGAGATGAGACGAGAAAGGTGCTGAGTAAGCCGAAAGAGATGAGATACGTGCGAGGAAAAGTTTGCGGTGGCCGGACTTTGATCGGAGAGAGAATCTCGCTCCGGTGCCGCCGTCGAAACTCGTTCAAGAGAAGGTCGAAGGTCACAGTTCTTAACCCTAAATCCCAATTCTATTTTCCTTTTATTTTTCTTTTTATTAATTTATTTTATTAATTCTGAAAATAAAATGGATCAAGACACAATCAGGGTTGGGCCATGTTCACCGAGTTCATTTTTACACCCACTTGGCCCGTGACATCATTTTTGCTGAACACAACTAACAAAAACCCTGCTGGGCTAATTCAATGGGCCCTGCGCCATTCTTACTTGTTCACAGACCTAATCTAGTTATTGCAACCCCAGGTTCATGTATTGTAGATTTACTAGTTAGAATTAGAATTTTCTTCTATTATTTTTAAGTTCTAAAAACTATAAAACCAATAAAATTTCCTTATTGTTTAGATCATTTTTAGGATTTAATTTTGGTTCATCTAATTGGTAATTTTCTTCCATAAAAAATCAATAAAAATAATAGTATCTTTAGTCCATTTTGTTCTATATTTTTGACTTGTTATTTCATGCTTGCGTGTAATTTTGTATCATTGTCTATATTGATTTTTGCTTGTGATTATAACTTCACTTGTATGCTTCCTTTAAGATTTAGGACCTATAATCATAACATTAGACTAGTTGATCACTTTAGGCTAGTTTTCCTTCTTTTCCTTTTCAACTTTAAAACATTAATAAAGGACGACGCGAATCATGCTAAATGCCTTTTTTTAGTGTGAAAGAAATGATTGGGGCGTAGGCCCCGATGTATGTTCTTTCCCACTCAGCGGAAGAGAAATGATTGAGGCGTAGGCCTCGGTGTATTTCTTAACCGTTATTTAGAGAAACGATTGTGGCGTAGGCCTCGATGTGCATTCTCTAAATATTCAAAAATTGTATTTCATTTAGAGAAACGATTGTGGCGTAGGCCTCGATGTGCATTCTCTAATTATTCAAAAACTGTATTTCATTTAGGGAAACGATTGTGGCGTAGGCCTCGATGTGCATTCTCTAAATATTCAAAAAACTCCTTTTTTATGGCATGATTCAAGTCACAAATTAATTTCCCTTAAAAGACACCTAACCAAAAACACTTCAAAATATCTAATAAAGGCTCAGAGCTAATCAAAGTGAGGAAGTGATGCGATGCCTTGTAGTAGGTTTTCGTCCATCATGGAATCACATATAAAAGACACAAACCAATCTCTTTTCTCTCCTGCCTCTGAGGCATTCTTTCTCTTGCCTTCAGGGCATTCTTTCTCCTAATCGGACACGTTACTTCCGCTCTATTCCCAGCTTAAGACTCCAGAGGTCGAGCAGCGGAGTGCGAATGTAACTTCGTCCACTAAAAAACACAAAAACAAACAAAAACTAAAGAGCCGAACTACGGCGCTCTGATTCCTGAAAAGGATACGTAGGCATTAGGTCGCGGGGCCTAAGCGAGCACAACTATTTATAACCCTTATTTTCCCCGTGTTTCTTTTCTTTCTTTTGCATGCATTCCCTTTGCATTAAGCTTTAGATTTATACACCCTTTAGATAGCAACAAACATAGGTGGATACCATCGAGTACGATGGGCGTGAGGGGTGCTAGCACCTTCCCCTTGCGTAACCGACTCCCGTACCTTGATTCTCTGGTCGCAAGACCCTGTTCCTTTGTAGGTTTTCTGATATTCCTTTCCCTTTGGGATAAATATATTGGTGGCGACTCTGTTCATATTTCGCGAGCGTGCGACAGAACTAAACGACAATCCTAATCAATTCTACTACCCATAACCGCATAAGGATTATTAACCCGAAGAATCCCCCCTTACCTCAGAGTCGAATCTTCGAAGGTTCTCTTCCTCTTTGGTTCTTCTCCTTTTCACGTACTTCTCTGTTCCACAGACTTCTGCCCTCTTGCTTCTAACCTTCTCTTTTTCCCAATTTCCTTTATTTTTAAGAAAAATAGAAAATGTCTTAATAGGCTTACATAGTTAACACCCCCTTCTGCTAACTACTACACTAAGCCCAATAGCCAACATTTCATCATTTTCCAAATAATTCCCAATAAAATATTACATCCAATAATTTAATTAAAAACTTAATTAAATTAATAAACAAGAATTTACGGGGTGTTACATTCATGGCCGTTAGTCGGGCACAATTGCGGGTTGTTTGCTCGATGGTTCTTTAATTCGATCTTGCCTTATCTTATATTTAATGTTTCTGTTTGCCTCGTTTTTAGAAGTTTATGTGCATGCGTTTGACTCCTTGAGCATTGTGCGCGTTGTTTCCAAGGGTCTTGCAACTTTTTAATGCTTTTGTGAGTTCCTATGCTTCTTTATTCCCTTTTCCTTTCCTATAAAAGGAGGTCCCTTGGGCCTCTTTTTCTCAATTTTCTGCTGAAATGGGAGGTGCTGAAGGGAAGGAAGTTTCCAAGGTTTCTTGTTCTCGTGGATTCAAGGAAACGAAAAAGAAGAAGGACTCTATTGGGTCCACTTCGCGCACTCAAAGGGCTCGTGGTTTGAACGCGCAGGCTCAGTCCTCGGGTGTGAGGGTTGTGACTAACGCTGATGGCTCCGAGACGGAGTGGGATGAGGACTGGTTCCAGTATCTTCACTCGGAGGAATTTATGCGTCGGGCATAATGATGTGTTTTCATTTGTTTTTTCTTTTGATTGTACTTTGTAACTTGTTTGATTAATGAATAAAGTATTATTGCCGTAGTTTTGTTAGTGTGTTAGTTAGTAGGAGATTTTCTCGATTATATTTGGTCGCCAAGTGTGTGGAACTATGGCCGACAACAGGGGACATATGCCTGGCGGGGGTGAGTCTCAGGCCCCGTTGGGCTGAACTATCCCTTCGCGAGCAGGATGTTCTGCCGTCGTGGTACTTACTTACGACGGGGTGCTCGGCATTCGTGCTCTCCGAAGGACAAGGAGTCTGCTCTATTAAGGGAGCGGGCTGCTGCCGTTTTGTTTCATTATGAGGTTCTAGGCGTGTACCCGGACCGCACCGGTTTTCCGAGCGTCTTTGGCTCCTAACTGTAGTACTGCTTGAGCTTTTTGGCCAAGGACGAGCGAGTTCTTCTCCTTGTAGATTTTCTACGTTTTTGGTCTTCGCTCGGACGCGATAGGGGCCTTCCTAGTTTGCGGCTAGCTTGCCTTTGCGAGAATCTTTGTGGTTTCTTTCGAGAACCAGACTGTCCATTTCAAATTCTTGTCTGATGACTTTTGTGTCATGTCTCAGAGCGATTTTTTGCTTGAGCGAAGCTTCGCGCAGAGCGACACCTGTTCGGATTTCTTCGACCAGATCGAGTTCCTCTTGGACGGCTTCTCTGTTAGTTTCCTGCTCGAGGGGTTCTTCGGTACGTCTGGTGGGTACGTGTACCTCAACGGGGATTACGGCCTCCGTCCCGTATGTAAGTCGTAAAGGGGTCTCCCCAGTAATGGAATGAGGGGTGGTTTGGTAAGCCCAGAGGACGTTGTGTAGTTCCTTGACCCATCCTTTTTTGATTTCTTCTAACCTCCTTTTAAGGCCTCTTAGGATCACCCTGTTAGCGGCTTCGGCCTGCCCGTTTTTCTGGGGATGCTCGACTGACGCAAAATGCTATTTTTCCCCTAATTTCTGACAAATTCCTGGAAATGTTTGTCGGTGAACTCGGTGCCGTTGTCAATGATGATGGTCAGGGGCACTCCAAACCGAGCGAGGATGTTTCTTTTATAAAAATGCAGTACGTTCAGGGATGTGATTTTAGCCAATGGTTCGGCTTCGACCCATTTAGTGAAGTAGTCGACAGCGTCTATGAGGTATTTGTTTTGGTTGCTTCAGGTCACGAACGGTCCGAGGAGGTCCATGCCCCACCACGCAAACGGCCAGGGGGATGATAAGGACTTAAGCTCATTAGGGGATGCGATGTGCATGTCCCCGAGACGCTGGTGTCATACCCCAATTTTTGACCCTAAGATTCCATTTCATTTGCATTATGGCATTTTATCCGATTATGCTTTATGTCTACTAACCCTTAAATCAAAATTACAAAAATATGTCTTATTTCTTTTTTTTGTTATCATTACACAGGGACTGAATCGATTTTCAAATTTGCTTCAAGGATCAACTTCAGATTGTGCTCAGAAGGCCATAAGATCGTGTGAAACATCATAGGCCGCTTTGTTAATACTTTGCCATGAACTTTTTCCATCCCCTTTTATGCATATCTCGATTTAATTTCATCCTTCATTAGTTTTTAGCAAAAATTTGAATTTAATATTGATTTTAGTTTAATATTAATTCATGTTGAATTTTTATTGAATTTTAAAATCAAATATTAAATTCTCAAAAATATATCATACATTTATTTCATTTTAATTGCATATTGGTTTAAATTTTAATTTTAATTCAATTTTGAATTATCATTAAAGTCTAAATCGTTTCCCTTTAAATTCTCACTAACCATGCTTATTTTTATTTTAGTATTATTTTGTTTTTTTGTCTTTATTCAATTGCAGGAAAATAATGAGTCAATTGAGTGGGTCCACACAAGCCAAGGAATTCACGGATCACGCTCTTCACACACAATTCACACAGCAAACCAAATTGGACAAAACGCAGAGCTTTTGAGTCACGTTTTCACCACCCTTCACAATTCCTTCATGGATTCACACGCTTCAACAAAAATTCACACGTATTTCATCTTCAAATTTCATCTATAAATAAGAGCTTGATCACACTGAAAAAGAAGAGGAAAAATGTAACGAAGTTCTGCCAAAATCCATTCACAGTTTCCTCCAAACTAATTCACCGATCCACATTTCTTCTAAACCTTCACCACTGATTCACTCTTCTCTTCCATAAGCCTTCAAGAACTGATTCTGCAATAATCCAAACTTCATAACCTTCACTCACTTTCTTCACCAAACGAATAAACTCTCCAGAATTCTGTTTCAATTTACATTCACAACATCAATAATCCTCAGCTTCAATAAAACACCATACACAACTACATTCACCTTCATAAACCGCAAAACCAATTCACCGTCAACATCATCAACCTTCCATAACCTTCTCATCCTTCGTAAACATCACTGCCGATTCACTTCACCATCACAAATCTATCACCGAACCGCATATCTTCAACACATCGACTCCTCCGAACTTCAATCGAACTCGCAATCTCACAATCCTTCCGCTGCAACCTTAATCTCCGATTTGCAACCAACACATTCCAAAACCACATTCATCTAAACCATAGCTTCAGCTTCCACAAAACCGAAACAACAAACTCATCATCAAACATCATCACCTACACAATCCTTCAACGATTTCGCAACATACCGAAACAGTGACGTCAACATCATCTTCAACCCGTCACAACGATTTCGCACTCAACAACAGCACCACATTCGTCTACATCATCTTTACCGGATCGGAGCCTTCAACAGAAATTCAAACGCAACTCATTGAGAACCGAATCGCTCACCATCACTTTCGATTTCTGAGAACAGAGGAGAGAAAAAGCGTGAAAAGAAACTGAAGCGTGAAAGGGGAAGGCCGAGTGCTCCATGGGACCTTTTTTTGTTTAAAGTTCTGTCTGGATCTGATGTTGGGCCTTGAAAGAGAGCCCAATCCAGATTTCAATTCTACACACTCTTGGCCAGCAGCATACCTCCCCTTACTTGGGCTGATGAATTAACCTTGGGCCTAGTATTTCTTTCTGAACCTCCCTTTTATTTTGATGTTTCTATTAAGTTTTGACTTTATGTCTTATTTCAAAACTACAAAAAAGATTAGTATTAGTTCTTTTCATGATTTTATTTTCTATATTAAAATATCAAAAAAATAGTTTTAATTTTCTTTTTGATTTAATACTCGATGATCCATTTGGTGAGAGCTTGTGATGTGTTTTTCAATATCTCTTCTTCTACTCCATTCTTTTATTTTCTTTGAATCACAGATTAGAGGCCTCATTTCTCTTTAATATCAATGGACTTAGGGCGTCGATAGAATGAAAATCCGAATCCGCAATATTAAGTGATTGAAATTATGGATGAAAGGAGCTTTTGAATGTGGTTCCATCTTTTATTTCTTTTTCTTTTGATCGATGAAAGTCTTAATACCTTGAGAATTCTTATGGATTCTTGGGAAAGACTAGATCGGTACCTATTTTCTTTTCGTGCGGTATTGCTTTCGGAGAATGATCTACATATCATTTCTCTCGCATGCATTAGCACATAAAGTTTTGACCGGCCTCGTTGTAGGGTGATTTCTACATAAATCACTTGGCGATCTGCTTAACATAGCGCAATATTTCGTGTCCTGAATAAAAAAAGATCAAATATGGAAGAGAACTGTATGCGGTTGATTTAAGACTTATGGAGGTTTATCGTGTAGTCGCTATGATTTTATCAAGCTTCTGATAAATGTCCATTGAATTTAAATCCGAGAACATCCTTCACTCACCATCAATCTTTCCTACTAACTTTGATAACATACTTGACAAGTTTCAAGATGGTTATCTTTAACATCTAACAATTGACTTTAATTTCCGCAATTTATTATATTGCTCTTTATATTTCTCGCTTTACCGCTTTATTTTATCATTTCATCATATTTACATTCCGCTATTTTTCCTTTGTCCATTTGGACGTTTATATTTCCGCTATTTTCTCTTTGTCCATTTGGACACTATGTTTATGTTTCCGCTATTTTCTCTTTGTCCACTTGGACCATACTTTACTTTTATGCTAAAACACTAATAATCAACCAAAATCTAAAAAACTCTTAAGGCTCTTTTGGACTATTGGTTACTATCCTGAGCATTTTGGAGATTCGGACTTATGGACTTAGTGCCTCTGGACCCCCTATTCTGTTATTACTCTGCTGTTATTCTGTCTGTCTGGCATTGGATTGTTGTCTGTTTGTATGTGCAGGTATTTCCTTGAAAGTCCTTGATGGTTAATTCCAAGGCATTGAGATAAGGATTTTACCCGAAAACAGCCGTTACTCTGCCCGATTTTTGTCAGAATTTTAATGTGCTTAATGCAAAGTGGTGCTAAGACAATAAGTTCATCTGGATCCCCAAGTGATAATGTTGGTTTAGTATTGATATTCCAAAGGAAGGGAAATCTACCTTGACTCACAATGTCAAGTGTTGGCTTCTTATTTCGGTTAGACCGTTCTTTTCATTAGCTTTTATTTTACGCAATAGGATAGCCTCTTCATCTCCTCCCACTTCTTAAATTTTCAAAATCTTCTCCCTTTTTCAAAATATTCTTATGTTTGCAAATATTTTCAAAACCTTTTTCTTAAAAAATATCTTTTGCCCTTAGTGGCCTTTTCTTCGAAAGTTTAGACACTATTAATCGTCAAAACGAGTGGTTATACCCCACGATTTTGAAATTGATTGATATAATGAGATCTTTTCCGCGTGAGAGAGCTAGTGGCATACTTGTTGATTTTATCCGAGTTGGAGCCCTTCTTTCATTCGCGATGCAAATAACTCATTTGTTCTCATGCTCAAGATCAATGGGTGAGTATTTCTCTCCAACGACGATAAAGTGTTTATTCGTTTTTAAAACGTTTTTTCCTTGAAGCGGAACTACATTAGCTCTGACTTCTCCATTGCACCGAGGAGGTATGTAGGCACAAAGCTTAACGCTTTGCCGAGCTTGTTTTAAAAATAAAACAAACCCTTTTTCTAGCACACACGACACAGATTTTCAAAAAGGTTCCTGTGGAGTACCACAGATATGAGGGGTGCTTAAAACCTTCCCCTTGTATAATCAACACCCGAACCTGAGTTCTCTTTCTTGTTTTAAAAACAAAACTTTGGATTTTTCGTTCTTTTCCCTTTTCCTTTGAAAAAATAAAGCGCGGTGGCGATTTCAAACGAAATATTGAGTCGAGTCAATTCTATGGCTTCGATCTCAGATTTTCCCCGCTACAGAAAAATGGCGACTTCACTAGGGACTCAATTTTAAGCGTGTTAAGCCTATTTTTGCTTATCTGTGTGTTTTACTTGTATATACTGTTGTGTGCTTTGTTTGTTTATCTTCTTTTTTTCTTTTTGGTGCTCCATGGTTCCTCTGTGATGAGATAAAGTTCTAACCCGAACTTTGGTGAGTAACTTGAGATAGGAGGTGGTGAGACCAATAGTCGCATGTCAGGAGCAATCCTTACCATGAGCGTCATATGGTGGAACCCCAATCAGTGGAGGCCTCATGGAAGGTAGTAGAGGTTGTTACGAACCATCGTGATAACGCTATTACTTTCAATAGTGAGTGTCCGTAGAAGCTGAATGGCCTAGAACCTTTTAACCCATCTAAGCCTTTTTAGGATGTAGTGCAGAAACAAGATCAAGTACCAATTTGAGCTTGTTGTCATGCGATACTACATTCAGACGAGGTCTTTTTAGGCATATTGTTGGCGCCCATGAGCAATTGTGCGTGCCGGTAATATCCGATAGAAGATTGAAAACTCTGGGAACCTTTGTAGAACCCGATTGGCAGGTACAAAAATTCCCTAGATCATACCTTTTGGGATGGGTGGACCCATGGCTCCATGCTCGTGACGTCGAACCTTTGAACTTTGGTCTTATGTGACCTTGCGTGCTCTTGGTTGTAGTTGATGCATAAACCATGCATCCATGCATCCATGAAAACTCTTTTTCTTTTGATTTTCAAGGAACTTAGAGGTCTTTCCTTGTAAATATCATAAGTTTCATCAAACTCAAGGGATCTCGGGTGTTGATGGGGTGAAAACTCTAATCCACCAAAATGGATGATAGATTTTGATGATAACTTAATCGAAGCTTTAGTCCAATGTTTGAGTGTTTACAAGTTGATATCTTAAGTTCCTTGAAACTTAAAAAAAAACAAAAACAAATCATTTGCATTGCATGCATCATTAAGCATTTGGTCCTGTTTTCTAAAGAAGTTTTCCAGAGCCTTATTTCCTTTCTCCTGGTATCATTGTACAACGCTCGTGCTAAGAAGAAATGGAAAGCATCAAACAAGAGATTCTTGAACTCCTCAAAGAAGTGGTTACTTTGAAGGCTGGTACGGAGCATCTGACTACTCTGGTTGAGGCTCTAGTTGCTGCCCAAGTCAATCCTTCTATGATGGAAGAAAGGATGGCAAAGGTCTTTCTTGAAACTCTGAACTTATCCTTTCCTAAGGGGATAGTAGTTTGTACACCTACTGACTCCCATGGAGAGGTGGATATGAATGTGCTTCTAGAAAAGGATGTCCAAAAGGAATGTTTGCTTGAAGGAGGTAACTCAGCTGGTAGTGTGAAGAAGTTTGGTAATGACTTTTCAAGGAAGAGAGTCAGGGGAGGAAACAATCATCATCAACATCAGCATGTTTCCTATGTCATTCTTGTATCCAATTCAGTTCATGCGATTCCAGATTATCAGCAAAGTACTCGTCAAAGATCTCTTCCACCGAACGAGCAAAATTAACCTCAAAAGGGGAATTTTGGTCCTATCCCCATGACTTACACAGAATTGTACCCTGCTTTGATTCGTAAGAATTTGGTTCAGATAAGGTCACCCCTTCCTGTTCCCGAGAAACTCCCTTGGTGGTACAATGCTAATGTCACTTGTGCTTTTCATCAGAATGCTCCTGGACATGACTTAGAGAATTGTTGGCCTCTAAAAAATGAAGTTCAAAGATTAATCCGTGCTGGTATTTTGTCTTTCCGAGACATTGGCCCTAATGTTCAAAACAATCCTTTGCCAAAGCATGAATGTATCACTATTGATGGTAGCCTAAAGTTTGAAAGATGTTTCCTTCAGCACAAACCTAGATGGAGAGAGTTTTTCTCAGTTTTTAGTATTCTTATTGATTTCCATTTGTAATATTTCTTGTTTTTCAATGCATTGCTTGCATGTAGAAAGTTGTTTATTTTTGAATGTTAATACTAATGCAATGATAATGTTTGTCTTGAAGTAATTCGTTCGTTTCACTCATGTTTATTTGTTTTTATGCATTATGATACCAATTTCTTTTGCCAAACTCTTGCATATGCAAAGATTGGAGGGAGGATGATGATCTGAAAACGCGAAATTTCTGGTTGTATGCTTTTGAATAAAACCCTGTTTATGATGTACAGGCATTGTTTCAAATCCACAAACACCGGAGATATAAGGAAGATAATCCCTTGTTAACCCCTTTGAGCCTTGAAGTAGGAGTTTCTTTTATGAACGGAAAACCCTAATTTTTAACCTGGGGCAGGGTAGTGTTCAGTTGATTTGACCAATTGTTCAGATTTCAAAAAGGATTATGCATCCAAGGGTCGAATACGTCATATCCACATCAAAGGATGGATCATGGGAAACCACAATGGTTATTCCCCGCGCATCAAAAGGCTGGAAAATGTGAAACCACAATGGTTATCCTCCATCCGCCAAAGAATGAGGCAGTCACAACCCTCTCAACAAGTCAAGACAAAGTCAATGTCACACGATTTGTTCAAATCAAAAGAATAAAAAGGAAAGAAAAAAGAAAGAAGAAAAAAGCTCGCTGAGTCAAAAACTTGAAAACAAGTGACTTAGGCAAAAGTTAGAGCATCCCGCTGGACGACCAATTCAAAAGAATCAGTCCAGGCAAAAGTTAGGGAAAATAAAGTAAAAAAGGAAAAAGTGAAAAGTGAAAAGAAAGGACTACAAAGCAAAAGTCCTCCAAAATGAACAAATCTGTGTGAATACAAAAACGAAGACAAAAGGGTGACTGCTATCTCCAAGAAAGCTTCATCAGGTCCTTAATGGCACAAAATCCTTTTGAGAGATGAATATTCGTGTTAAGTTAACTGAACATAGGACTGGAGAACATCACGAAGATGGGGTGGGCTAAATAAACTTTGAGCCTAAAAATCTTTTTTTTTGAAAACCGTGAACCAGGCCACGTTACAACCCTCAAAAGTCCTAATTGAAGCAGGGTTTATTTCGAAAGCATACTTAAACAAGAAAGCGTTCCCGACTCCTATCGGTTATGCTGAAAACTTGTGTTGGTATCATATGCATAAAAAAAAAATCAATGTCATCTCTTAACTAGTGATTCATTCACAAAGTTATGCGACATCTTTTCGAAACTTCAAGACTTACATAATTGTTTCATTTTCATTATCATTCTCAGAATAAACATTTTTCTGCTTGTAAACATTTGTTTGACATCCAGGAAGTTTACATCTGATCATCAGTAGAAAACTAAAACATTGCCAGGGGCATGTTGTTTTCTCAGTATAATGCTTTTGCAAGTTTGATTACCATCATGGGGCAAAGCTTGAAGACTTTGTCGAGTAAAAGAATGTGCCAAGTTTAGTCAATCTGGGGCAGCTACGTCGAGATTTGACAAATCTCTCCAAAAATCTGTTGATCTGGGGCAGATTATTCCAAGTCTTCATGATGCCAAGGATCTCTATGAACCTTTTTGAGGTAGTTTCCTTTCATAGACCATGTAGTCTGGGGCAAGTTGTGAATCAGAAGTTACCTTGATCACCTCATTAGCTTGAAGTACAAAGGTTGTTGCCGTGGTTAGTCCAGAGTATGTCACTCTCTACCAAGGAGTTTCGAGACAACGGTTGACTGTTGGGTTTTCTTTCTCACCTTGTGTTGAGTTTTGAACTAAAATCCCCCGCATGTTAACTTGTTTGCTGGGATTATAACTTCTTATTTCCTCTGCAAGTTCGGAATGGTGATTTTCTCCAAAGAAATTTTCTCTAATTCCCCATAATAGAGCTTGATGTGTTGTCCAATCTTTTTGATAAGAAGAAGATGATCTATACATTCCTCACAGAGATTGATAATCCCCACTGAGAAGAATTTTGCTTCGGTGTTCCTCCTCAGCTCACTTGTCAGGATGGAGTTAATCCCCATTTGAGTTCATTCCTCATTGGATAGAGTCTTTTTTTACTGTTTCTATCCAGTTTGTTCTTGGATTTGAACTTTGGCCTCTTGCAATACTATTTTGAACCTCTCTAGGCTGGGAAACCTAGATTGAGGAGGCATTTATTTTGCACCTCTTGAGGATTATGCTTTCCTCAACAATGGAAAATTCATTTGTGATTGATGTTCTTATCAGATATTGAAAGGCTTATTTCCTGGCAGTGTTGTCATTGCACTATGTTGGAATTTGTACTTGAAAGCAAGGGGCAGGTTCTGTCCTCAGCATGTTTTGTTGACAACAAATTGAAGCCTCTTTATTTGAACAAGTTTGTACGTCTCCACACATCAATCTTATCTTCAAATCAAGTGATAATCTCTCATACTTTATGAACTTCTTGATTCCAAATGGAAGAAGCTCAGCAAATGGTAAGTCTCTTCAATGTAAGTGACAGTTTGCATCCAAATGGAAGAAGCTCAGCAAATGGTAAGTCCCTTCATCAGAAGTGACAGTTTGCATCCAGTTCCTTTTCTCAAGCCATGTCCTTGATTAAAGAAGAAGTTGATCCCTATTCTTAGCGGGAACTTATTGTTCTCAGCAGCTTATCGTCAACCATTGAGGCGGTAATTCAATTTTCTTCTACCTTCAACTATTGAGTTGGTAGTTTATCGTCAACCATTGAGGCGGTAATTCAATTTTCTTCTACCTTCAACTATTGAGTTGGTAGCTTATCGTCAACCATTGAGGCGGTAATTCAATTTTCTTCTACCTTCAACTATTGAGTTGGTAGTTTATCGTCAACCATTGAGGCGGTAATTCAATTTGCTTCTACCTTCAACTATTGAGTTGGTAGTTTATCGTCAACCATTGAGGCGGTAATTCAATTTTCTTCTACCTTCAACTATTGAGTTGGTAGTTTATCGTCAACCATTGAGGCGGTAATTCAATTTCCTTCTACCTTCAACTATTGAGTTGGTAGTCTATCGTCAACCATTGAGGCGGTAATTCAATTTCCTTCTACCTTCAACTATTGAGTGGGTAGTTTATCGTCAACCATTGAGGCGGTAATTCAATTTCCTTCTACCTTCAACTATTGAGTGGGTAGTCTATCGTCAACCATTGAGGCGGTAATTCAATTTCCTTCTACCTTCAGCTATTGAGTTGGTAGTTTATCGTCAACTATTGAGGCGGTAATTCAATTTCCTTCTACCTTCAACCATTGAGTTGGTAGCTTATCGTCAACTATTGAGGCGGTAATTCAATTTTCTTCTACCTTCAACTATTGAGTTGGTAGCTTATCGTCAACTATTGAGGCGGTAATTCATTTTTCTTCTACCTTCAACTATTGAGTTGGTAGTTTATCTTCAACCATTGAGGCGGTAATTCATTTTTCTTCTACCTTCAACTATTGAGTTGGTAGTTTATCGTCAACCATTGAGGCGGTAATTCAATTTTCTTCTACCTTCAACTATTGAGTTGGTAGTTTATCGTCAACCATAGAGACGGTAATTCATTTTTCTTCTACCTTCAACTATTGAGTTGGTAGTTTATCCTCAACCATTGAGGCGGTAATTCAATTTTCTTCTACCTTCAACTATCGAGTTGGTAGTTTATCATCAACCATTAAGGCGGTAATTCAATTTTTCTCTACCTTCAACTATTGAGTTGGTAGCTCACCTTCAGTGGAAAGTTGGTGTATTTTCTTCATCGTCAGTGGTACGTCGATGAATTTCTCTTTAATACCTTCAGTGGAACGTTGGTATATGTTATCGTTAGTGGTACGGTGATACATCTCTTTTTCTACCTCCAGTGGAACGTTGTTAGCTCACCTTCAGTGGAACGTTGGTGTATTTTGTTCATCGTCAGTGGTACGTCGATGTATTTCTCTTTAATACCTTCAGTGGAACGTTGGTATATGTTATCGTTAGTGGTACGGCGGTACATCTCTTCATCGTCAATGGCACGTCGATGTATTTCTCTTTAATACCTTCAGTGGAACGTTGGTATATGTTATCGTTAGTGGTACGGCGGTACATCTCTTCATCGTCAGTGGTACGTCGATGAATCTCTCTTTAATACCTTCAGTGGAACGTTGGTATATGTTATCGTCAGTGGTACGGCGGTACATCTCTTCATCGTCAGTGGTACGTCGATCAATCTCTCTTTAATACCTTTAGTGGAACGTTGGTATATGTTATCGTCAGTGGTACGGCGGTACATCTCTTCATCGTCAGTGGTACGTCGATGAATCTCTCTTTAATACCTTCAGTGGAACGTTGGTATATGTTATCGTCAGTGGTACGGCGGTAAATCTCTTCATATCATCAGTGGTACGATGGTGTGTTTTCTGTTAACGGAAGATTGGCATTCTGATTCAGGATGCATATTTTCTCATCCCCAGTGAAAGAGGATGCCCCCCTTTCTCACCTCCAGCGAAAGGTGATGATTTAATCTCTCTGGTGCAAAATGTTTTCCCCAGAGAAGTTTCTTTTCCCACCAAGGTTTCGTCTCTCCAACAAAGTCTTGCCTTCCCCAGTGGATTTCTGCCCGCAAGACATTTGTTTCCCCAGTGGAATTCCTTTTCCTCCCCGGTGTTGCCGTGTTTTATCCTCATCATATGCATTCATTAAACATTGCATAGCATCTTAGGTTCAAAAATTGTGTTTTTATATATTTAAGTCTCTTCGATTTCGTCAAAACGAAGATTTCCAATCATCGTATTTCCAAATCGAAGAAACTTAAATAGGGGCATCTGTCATACCCCAATTTTTGACCCTAAGATTCCATTTCATTTGCATTATGGCATTTTATCCGATTATGCTTTATGTCTACTAACCCTTAAATCAAAATTACAAAAATATATCTTATTTCTTTTTTTTGTTATCATTAGACAGGGACTTAATCGATTTTCAAATTTGCTTCAAGGATCAACTTCAGATTGTGCTCAGAAGGCCATAAGATCGTGTGAAACATCATAGGCCGCTTTGTTAATATTTTGCCATGAACTTTTTCCATCCCCTTTTATGCATATCTCGATTTAATTTCATCTTTCATTAGTTTTTAGCAAAAATTTGAATTTAATATTGATTTTAGTTTAATATTAATTCATGTTGAATTTTTATTGAATTTTAAAATCAAATATTAAATTCTCAAAAATATATCATACATTTATTTCATTTTAATTGCATATTGGTTTAAATTTTAATTTTAATTCAATTTTGAATTATCATTAAAGTCTAAATCATTTCCCTTTAAATTCTCACTAACCATGCTTATTTTTATTTTAGTATTATTTTGTTTTTTTGTCTTTATTCAATTGCAGGAAAATAATGAGTCAATTGAGTGGGTCCACACAAGCCAAGGAATTCACGGATCACGCTCTTCACACACAATTCACACAGCAAACCAAATTGGACAAAACGCAGAGCTTTTGAGTCACGTTTTCACCACCCTTCACAAATCCTTCATGGATTCACACGCTTCAACAAAAATTCACACGTATTTCATCTTCAAATTTCATCTATAAATAAGAGCTTGATCACACTGAAAAAGAAGAGGAAAAATGTAACGAAGTTCTGCCAAAATCCATTCACAGTTTCCTCCAAACTAATTCACCGATCCACATTTCTTCTAAACCTTCACCCCTTATTCACTCTTCTCTTCCATAAGCCTTCAAGAACTGATTCTGCAATAATCCAAACTTCATAACCTTCACTCACTTTCTTCACCAAACGAATCAACTCTCCAGAATTCTGTTTCAATTTACATTCACAACATCAATAATCCTCAGCTTCAATAAAACACCATACACAACTACATTCACCTTCATAAACCGCAAAACCAATTCACCGTCAACATCATCAACCTTCCATAACCTTCTCATCCTTCATAAACATCACTGCCGATTCACTTCACCATCACAAATCTATCACCGAACCGCATATCTTCAACACATCGACTCCTCCGAACTTCAATCAAACTCGCAATCTCACAATCCTTCTGCTGCAACCTTAATCTCCGATTTGCAACCAACACATTCCAAAACCACATTCATCTAAACCATAGCTTCAGCTTCCACAAAACCGAAACAACAAACTCATCATCAAACATCATCACCTACACAATCCTTCAATGACTTCGCAACATACCGAAACAGTGACGTCAACATCATCTTCAACTCGTCACAACGATTTCGCACTCAACAACAGCACCGCAGTCGTCTACATCATCTTTACCGGATCGGAGCCTTCAACAGAAATTCAAACGCAACTCATTGAGAACCGAATCGCTCACCATCACTTTCGATTTCGGAGAATAGAGGAGAGAAAAAGCGTGAAAAGAAACTGAAGCGTGAAAGGGGACGGCCGAGTGCTCCATGGGACCTTTTTTTTTTGTTTAAAGTTTTGTCTGGATCTGATGTTGGGCCTTGAAAGAGAGCCCAATCCAGATTTCAATTCTACACACTCTTGGCCAGCAGCATACGTCCCCTTACTTGGGCTGATGAATTAACCTTGGGCCTAGTATTTCTTTCTGAACCTCCCTTTTATTTTGATGTTTCTATTAAGTTTTGACTTTATGTCTTATTTCAAAACTACAAAAAATATTAGTATTAGTTCTTTTCATGATTTTATTTTCTATATTAAAATATCAAAAAAATAGTTTTAATTTTCTTTTTGATTTAATACTCGATGATCCATTTGGTGAGAGCTTGTGATGTGTTTTTCAATATCTCTTCTTCTACTCCATTCTTTTATTTTCTTTGAATCATAAATTAGAGGCCTCATTTCTCTTTAATATCAATGGACTTAGGGCGTCGATAGGATGAAAATCCGAATCCGCAATATTACGTGATTGAAATTATGGATGAAAGGAGCTTTTGAATGTGGTTCCATCTTTTATTTCTTTTTCTTTTGATCGATGAAAGTCTTAATACCTTGAGAATTCTTATGGATTCTTGGAAAAGACTAGATCGTTACCTATTTTCTTTTCGTGCGGTATTGCTTTCGGAGAATGATCTACATATCATTTCTCTCGCATGCATTAGCACATAAAGTTTTGACCGGCCTCGTTGTAGGGTGATTTCTACATAAATCACTTGGCGATCTGCTTAACATAGCGCAATATTTCGTGTCCTGAATAAAAAAAGATCAAATATGGAAGAGAATTGTATGCGGTTGATTTAAGACTTATGGAGGTTTATCGTGTAGTCGCTATGATTTTATCAAGCTTCTGATAAATGTCCATTGAATTTAAATCCGAGAACATCCTTCACTCACCATCGATCTTTCCTACTAACTTTGATAACATACTTGACAAGTTTCAAGATGGTTATCTTTAACATCTAACAATTGACTTTAATTTCCGCAATTTATTATATTGCTCTTTATATTTCTCGCTTTACCGCTTTATTTTATCATTTCATCATGTTTACATTCCGCTATTTTTCCTTTGTCCATTTGGACGTTTATATTTCTGCTATTTTCTCTTTGTCCATTTGGACACTATGTTTATGTTTCCGCTATTTTCTCTTTGTCCACTTGGACCATACTTTACTTTTATGCTAAAACACTAATAATCAACCAAAATCTAAAAAACTCTTAAGGCTCTTTTGGACTATTGGTTACTATCCTGAGCATTTTGGAGATTCGGACTTATGGACTTAGTGCCTCTGGACCCCCTATTCTGTTATTACTCTGCTGTTACTCTGTCTGTCTGGCATTGGATTGTTGTCTGTTTGTATGTGCAGGTATTTCCTTGAAAGTCCTTGATGGTTAATTCCAAGGCATTGAGATAAGGATTTTACCCGAAAACAGCCGTTACTCTGCCCGATTTTTGTCAGAATTTTAATGTGCTTAATGCAAAGTGGTGCTAAGACAATAAGTTCATCTGGATCCCCAAGTGATAATGTTGGTTTAGTATTGATATTCCAAAGGAAGGGAAATCTACCTTGACTTACAATGTCAAGTGTTGGCTTCTTATTTCGGTTAGACCGTTCTTTTCATTAGCTTTTATTTTACGCAATAGGATAGCCTCTTCATCTCCTCCCACTTCTTAAATTTTCAAAATCTTCTCCCTTTTTCAAAATATTCTTATGTTTGCAAATCTTTTCAAAACCTTTTTCTTAAAAAATATCTTTTGCCCTTAGTGGCCTTTTCTTCGAAAGTTTAGACACTATTAATCGTCGAAACGAGTGGTTATACCCCACGATTTTGAAATTGATTGATATAATGAGATCTTTTCCGCGTGAGAGAGCTAGTGGCATACTTGTTGATTTTATCCGAGTTGGAGCCCTTCTTTCATTTGCGATGCAAAGAACTCATTTGTTCTCATGCTCAAGATCAATGGGTGAGTATTTCTCTCCAACGACGATAAAGTGTTTATTCGTTTTTAAAACGTTTTTCCCTTTAAGCGGAACTACATTAGCTCAGACTTCTCCATTACACCGAGGAGGTATGTAGGCACAAAGCTTAACGCTTTTCCGAGCTTGTTTTAAAAATAAAACAAACCCTTTTTCTAGCACACACGACACAGATTTTCAAAAAGGTTCTTGTGTAGTACCACAGATATGAGGGGTGCTTAAAACCTTCCCCTTGTATAATCAACACCCGAACCTGAGTTCTCTTTCTTGTTTTAAAAACAAAACTTGGGATTTTTCGTTCTTTTCCCTTTTCCTTTGAAAAAATAAAGCGCGGTGGCGATTTCAAACGAAATATCGAGTCGAGTCAATTTTATGGCTTCGATCTCAGATTTTCCCCGCTACAGCTGGCATTTGTCACATCTCTTTACGTATTCCTTGGCATCGTGTTGCATGGTGGGCCAGTAGTATCCTTCCCATAGTGCTTTCCTGGCGAGGAATCTCCCTCCCAGGTGATGGGAGTTGATTCCTCCTTGTATTTCCCGAAGTACATGAGGGGGCGTGCCCTCGTCAACGCATTTGAGGAGATGGATGGAGAACCCTCGTCGATATAATCGATTTTCGACCAGGACGTACGAGCAAGCCCTACTTCTGATTACGGCGACTTCCTTAGGATCATCTGGCAGGAGCTTATTCGTCAGATAGTTGTATACCGGGGTCATCCAGTTGGACGCGTCTCCGATCGCGTTTACGTGTGTTATTCCGGTCGGAGATTCGGTGCTGGGTCTGGGTAATATTTTTTGGATCACAGATTTGTTACCACCCTTTCTCCTTGTGCTGGCTAGTTTTGATAGAACATCTGCCCGGGCATTGTGCTCCCTTGGAATATGCCTTACTTTGGCATTCTTGAATCGGGCCATCCTTTTGTGCACGAGGCTTAGGTATTCAGCGATATGGTCGCTCTTGACTTGATATTCACCCGAGATATGGGACGCTACCAGGTGAGAGTAGGTGAATACCTCAATCTCCTCGGCTTCAAGGTTGTCGGCGAGACGTAATCCTGCGAGCAGTGCCTCGTATTCTGCCTGGTTGTTGGAGATGGGAAAGGACAGGGAAAGCGATACTTCTATCAGGGTCCCTTCTCCGTTTTCTAAGATAATACATGCCCCGCTTCCAGACGGGCTCGAAGCTCCGTCCACATACAAGGTCCACTTCTTGGCGTCGCAGGCCGATGTCTCGGGGAAAGCCATATCGGCCACGAAGTCCGCTAGAACTTGCGCTTTAAGAGCTTTCTTCCCTTCGTACCTTATGACGAATTCTGAAAGTTCTAGCGACCAGCGGAGCATCCTTCCGACCATATCGAGACGTCCGAGCAATTGTTTTATAGGTTGCTCGGTACGCATGACTATGGTGTGTGCCAGGAAGTAGTGCTTTAATCTCCTGGCCGCGTTGATTAGCGCGAGTGCGACTTTCTCGCTCTATTGGTATCTGACCTTGGGGCCTTGGAGTGCTTTGCTCGTGAAATAGATGAGTCTCTGCCCTTCCGGGGTCTCTCGGATGAGGGCGGCGGTGACCGCTTTGGTGGCGGCTAGGTATATGTAAAGGATTCCCCTGACGTCGGGCCTCGAGAGGACAGGTGGGCATGAGAGAACTTGTTTGAGATGGGAGAGGGCACGTTCACATTTGTCTGTCCATTCGAACGCAGCTTCCTTTCGTAGAAGTTTGAAGAGGGGGAGAGCGTGTTGGGCGGACTTGGCCACGAATATGGACAGTGATGCGAGCATTCTGTTCAAGGATTGGATAGATTTTTTTGAGTTCGGTGTAGGGAAGTCCGAGAAGTCCCTGCATTTTTCTGGGTTCGCTTTAATCCCTCTTTCTGTGAAGTAGAAACCGAGGAATTTACCAGCTCGGACTCCAAAAGCGCATTTTCGGGGTTAAATCTCATTTTGCACAACCGGGCCTGTTCGAAGACTTTTTTGAGATGGAGTGCGTGATCGGTTTCTTCTTGGGATTTGACGATCATGTCATCCATGTATACCTCGAGCATATCGCCGATTTCTTTCTGGAACACTTTGTTAATCATTGGCTGGTACGTTGCCCCAGCGTTTTTTAGGCCGAAGGGCATTACGTTGTAGTAATAGTTGCCCGATTCGGTCATGAAAGCCGTATATTTCTTGTCCGTTTTAGACATGGGTATTTGGTTGTACCCAGAATACGCGTCCATAAACGATAGCAATTTAAAACCGGCGGAATTATCTACTAATTAATCAATGTTCGGTAAAGGATAAGCATCTTTTGGGCAAGCCCTATTAAGATCGCTGTAGTCAATGCACATGCGCCATTTTCCATTGGCTTTTTCACTAGTACAACATTGGAGAGCCAAGTAGTATACTTGGCTTCCGATATGAATTTAGCCTCTAAGAGGTCCCTTGTTGGGCTCGGAGCCTGCGTTGGTCATTGCTTTGTCTTGAGAGGCTGTTTTTATTGAGTTGAGGCCTTTAGCGGATGCTTCGAAACATCTCCTGGCTGCTTAGATGTCTCCGTGGAGCGTGGCAACGTGCCCTTTAGCTGTGTAATACTTTATTTTGAGGTGAACAGTCGAGGGGACGACAATTAGTTCAGCCAGCGTGGGTCATCCCAAGATGCATTGGTAGATCGAGGGGAAATCGATGACTGAGAACTGGACTTTGATGGCCCTTGCGCTTTCTGCCGACCCAACCGAGACAATAATTTCGACGAATCCCCACTGTCTCGTCACGGTACCATTGAAACCTTGAAGGCCGGAGCCTACATGGGGAGTAAGGTGGCGGTAGTCCAACTGTAATGTTTTGAATAGTTGGGAGTGCATAATGTCTACCGAACTTTCTTGGTCGACCAAAATACGAAGGACGTCGAAGTTGGCCATTTGAGCCCGAATGAGGAGAGGGATGATGGCGTTGGGAGTACTGTCATACCCCAATTTTCGACCTAAGATACCACCTCATATCATAGCATATGCATCATTTGCATCTCTAACAAATTGCATAGCTTGTGTTTGCTACTTGTGACTCAGCAGGATTTAATCAAGAAATCACTCATCAGTACAAGCAACAATCAATTAGGGTTTTGTTTTCCCTTCATCTCAAAAGGACCATCTTCATCAACAATCAACATCTGGTCCTCAAAGATTCATTTCAACAAGCTCAGAGGCTTTGAATCAACCAGATTAGGATTTTGACTGAAGATAGCACACCCCTGACTTTTGCTCAGGATTTGACCTAATGACTTGGGACATGACCTCAAGACCCCAAGTACATCATTTTGGCCTAATCTATTAACTCAAGACATCTCCAACACAGGGACTGATCAACAATGAAATTTCAAATCATCAGATTAGGGTTTTTTGAACTATCAGGGACTAAAATCAGGGATCACATTTGGGAAACCCTAGAAATCTCCAGGAAGTCAATCAAAGGTTTCAATCATCTTCAAATAATCCCTATGACAACATCCAATGGAAATTACATCTCAATTCAAGATCCACAGTCATCAATTTCATCAGGTCGACAATTAGGGTTTTTGACCTAATTCACTGAACAACTGACTTTTTAATCAGAACATGGTGCCATAACTTAAACCATGGCTCAAGGTCCTCCAATAACTCAATATGATCCATTCATACCATTCATTTGGTGAGGATAGCTTGGTTCATTTAACATCTCCAGAAACGCGATTCGTCTGAAAAAGTCAACTGCACAAGATCACCATTGACTTTTTGGGAATTTTGGTCAACCTTGACTTTTAAAGTTTTGAATCATCAATATATGATATATGAAGTCATTTGATCAAGAAAAATCAAGAAAATCAATCAAGAATCAAAAAGTCAAAGTTTGACTTTTATTCTTAGAAAAATTTTTAAGTGTTTTTCAATGGTTTTTTCCAAACTTTGGAAGGGAATTTCTCAAAATTTCACCTACAAACTGAAAAAAACTTCCAACATAAAAGTTGTAGATTTTGATCCAATGAAAAACTTTGTCACATATAATTTTTTTTCAAAAGATCAACCATTTAAGAGATATGGAGCTTCAAAGTTGGTATCTTTTGAAAATTTCACTTAAAACCTCATTTTCTTCAAAGTTCATGGATCTTTTTCACCCATTTCCTTAAAGGTCTTGAAGAAACTTTCAACTAGGGTTTTGAAGTGTGTAATATGAGCTTTCCAAAATGTCGAAGATCATGAAAAAATATGGAGCATAGCTATGGTTTTGAATTATGCATTTAGTGATCATTTTCACTTGAAATTTCAAGCCATTTTCACTAAGTTATGAACCATTTTGCCAAATAATGCAAGTAATGATGCATCAAGACAATAATTGAAGATATTTTCTGATTTGAAGATCAGAATGGAAGAGGATAAGAAGCTTGAAGTTTAACCATGGTTTAGTCACTTTTAACCATCATGCATTAAATGTAAAGATTCCATTTTATCTCCAAATGCCAAATCACCATTCTTTGATCAACTTGCAAAGCTTGGAGTTCAGAATCCTTGGCCTATAAATAGAGGTGAAAATCACTCTTCAAATCACACCAAAACCTCACAATCATAGGTTTTCTCTCTTCTTTCTTGAATTGCAAGTTTCAAGTTTCAAAGTGAGGTAGAAATCCCAACCTCCAAACCTTTGAAGTTCTGAGCAAAGTGATGCTTCCCACAACTCATAAACATCATATGTTATGTGTCTGATCCATCCATACACCCCAAAAACACCAAGAACTCAGAATCACTACCTCACTTCTCAAATATGCATAACATAAGCCTTATCATGCCAATTTTCATTCAAGCTCAATTCTGTCCAATCTAACCATCCAAACACATCCCATATACCATATATGAACTATCCCAATCATCATCCCCGACCTGTAACTCCAAAATCACCAAGCTTGATCCTCACTTGAGCCCTACTGCAGATCTAGCATCACCAACTGGTCCAGAGATTTTCAGTTCATTCCAATCATCCAAACATGTTCCATAAGGTCCACTGAAGCTGTCCAGATCAAGAAACAACATCTGGAACCTCTCATTTGCAGAATTCGATTCTCAGTTTGGCCGTTTTTGAAGGTAAGCCTCATGAACTTCAAACTCATACATACATGCATCATAAATGAAAAATTGAGTTGCTATCTTGTTTATGCACTATCACTGATCAATAACCCTCAATCAATTTCACAATTCATCAATCCTACACGATTTCATGATCAAATTCAGAATTAGGGTTCTTAGTGTTCATCACAAAATTAACCATCTTAGAACAAAAATAAATGAAATTAAAGAGCACCATCATGTTCCTCGTCCAAAACCAAGCAAGATAGACTATCTACTTGATCAAAACAATCACTAGTGCAGATAGTACTTTTTACATCGGCCGAAAAGTGCTTTTTACATCGGTTCTGGGCCCGATGTAAAGCCAGGCGATGTAATAAGTCTGAGACATTTTACATCGGGCCAAGGCCCGATGTGAAAATTATCATACCACATCGGTTGAGTTCATAGGTCTGATGTGAAAAATAATGCAATTTTTTTATAAAAAAAATATCCGCAACATTTTACATCAGTGGCTTCGACGGACCGATGTAATATGTAGTTTTTACATCGGTTTCACGAAATGCCCGATGTAATATATATGTAATGTATATGTTTTTACATTTGTTTCCTCAATGGCCCGATGTAATATGTTTTATACTTTTAAGCAAATTCTAGGGGTTTTTTCTATTTTTGCTGTGTTTTTTTTTACCTAATTTTTCATATGTTTCCAATACCATATAGACCAAAGTTAGGTCGCTATTTTTCATATTTTGCCTACATCACACATAATGATAATTTATTACACCAAATAGCTAGGATATATATATATATATATATATATATATATATATATATATATATATATATATATATATATATATATATATATATATATATATATATATATTTCAAAATGAACCGTTTTACAAAAGTATTAATCTAGGATACACAAATGTACAAAATTATAAGAAAGTTTACACACAGTGGACTACTACAAAATAACAAAACAACAAATATCCAACCATTTAAGTCCTTTCGTGCACTTAAATCCTGACTTCAGATTCACAAACGCGAAGAGAAAAGTTACCTGCAACAAAAACCAAAGTAACATATCAATAATTGATAGGAATCATTAGTTTCAACTTATTCATTTTGACTATTTATGAAACTACTATGAGAAAATAACCCCTAAATTCAATTACATCCCATCACCATACAACTTTCAAATTTGTGATGAGTTCATTTGCAAAAAGGAATAATATGCATATAGTAGTATTCTAATAGAACATAAAAACATCTTCATGTTCTCCTTATACATATTTGAAACTCATTTCTTTAGTGGAAACAAAAACTAAATATATCAAGTGATAATGAAGACTAAAACCAACATGCAGCATGACATAATAATTATTATGGGGCACTTCTATAAATATTTTTAGTTCAATGCAATAAAAATAATCAACTTTAATTATGGACCACTATTTTGCAATGAACAATGTGAACTTTTTAGATCTATTGTGTACATGAATGATTAAATTATGCATACCTTGCTTGTCTTGTATAAAAACACTCTTTCTGTAAACAAAAATATGTATATTTATTTTATTAACTAATATAATAATATTGTACATATTAAAATTTATTGTATCAATCCAAAGGAACCGATCAAAACACAAGTGTTTATACTACTAGTAGACAAACTCAAGTAAATAAATTTAAACCGGAAATAATTATAGAAGTTCAACAATTATAATTGAATGCAGCAAAATAAAATAGTAAAAATATACCTTTGTTTTAGAGTGATCAGGTGCAACACCGGAGTGAACCAAACCAAAAGGTGTAGGCAACCTATCAATGTTATCAACTTGTGCTTGTTGGTGCGCCTTCAACATCTAAACCAAAGGCAATCCAATTACTCAATTTAGTTACCCATTTTAAAATTTCAAAAGAAAAAACCTAAAAAGTTCATAGTTAACTAACCTTCCCGATAGTGTACTGGCAGGGCCACTTCCAACAACACGCACTTGCAAAGGCTCCAATAAATGAATGCACAAGCCATTTATTGAGGCAATCCCAAAACAAAACAAACAAACAGAAATCTAAACATTTATATACAATCATGAAAATCTGTGACAACCACTGTAAAGATCTATTCATAAAATCATTTCTAAGAGGTACAATTTTCAATTTGGATATACATAGCTATAAATGAATGGAGTAGTTGTTTAAGTTAATGTCACGACGTCTAGACAGAACCTGGACACATTACATCTCCCCACAATCTCAACATTTCAGTCATCTTCCTTCTCTTCATCACTTCCACTAGCCATTCTACAATTTCCCTGATCCTTGGCCTGCAAAAATTCAAAGGAAAGTGATAAGAACTGGAATTGTAATATAAAGAAATAGAGAAGAATCCCCTAGATTACAGAACAATAACACAGAACCTCACTCTACAACTTCTTCGGTATAAAGGGTTTGGTAAGAGCCTCCCTGAAACTGCAACTAAAGCCAAAAGCTAAGGTTAGTATTGAAATATCATCACACCCACAAATACAAATGAGACAAGCAGAACCAAACAGAGATAGCCACAAATTTATCAACATTAATTATTCATTACCCAATTGAGAACCAAACAAACAACACTTACTTAAACTTCATGATTTCCCCTTCAACAGTTCTACGCTATGGATTCAACACTTTTCCGACAAAAAAAGTAATCGAGAAATAGAATAACCATTAGAAATAGAAGCCCTCGTTTTTATTCAATACTTTATAACGATGCTCACCAAATGAATGAATCTAACACTTCACACAAAGCTAGGTTCAATTGAAAACTCAAATGTTCAGATCTAGAGGAAACTAAATATCAAGATCAATATCAAAAATGCAAAGATGGAAAGCATCTCACCACCACCGATTTACTGTAGAAAAATGAGCAGAATCTAATGGTGCAAAGGTAGATCTGAATCAAACTTAAACGGGACAGGTAGAATAGAGTTTTGTGAAATCTGACATTTTTGTATTACAATTATTAAATCCTTCTGACCTTTTCAGAGTCTTCAACGATATTAAATCGTCGATATTCATCATTTTCAGTGTTTCAATCTTTTTAACAGAATTTTATAATTAAAAAATTAATATAAGAAATTAACTAAAATAAAAAGGAAAAAAGGAAAAAGAAGAAGAGGGTTTCGCTTACAAGCATGGATCCATGGGCAAAGTTGCTTCGTAAAAATTTCAAGAATTTTAAAATTAAAACTGGGGAAGAAGGGAAAACCTGGATGACGCAAAGAGTTTAGAGAGAAGAAGGATGGTGACGGCAGGATGGTGGTTGTTGTCGTAGGTAGGGTCGCCGGAGAAGGGTGGGTCGTCGGAAGAGGTCGCTTGGAGGAGGTCGAAGGGAGGAGATCCCAGGTCGCTTTGTATGGCAGAAGAAGAACGAAATATTTTGTGTTGGAAAGGAGGCTAGGGTTTTAGGGGAAAATAATGGGAGACAATTCCCATCTGTTTTTAGATGGACCGAAGTAAAGGCCCGTGTTGTTAGACATTTCCCATCGGTTTTTTAACGGACCGATATAAAGGCCCATGAAGAAAAACATTTTCCATCGGTTGCTTAATGGACCGATGTAAAATCTCTTATAACATAATTTCGTTTTATTTACAAAACTGCCACCGTGTTATTTTTCCCATCTATGGAATTAAATGTCTGATGTAAAATCATTAAATCAATTTTTTTTTCACATCAAATTATTATAAAATCTGATGTAAAATCCTTTAACAAATATTTTTTACATCAGTCATCTTGATACCTGATGTAAAATCTTGTAACCAAATGTATTATTTTTAGTAGTGAATCCAGTTTTAGAGATTTTCAAAAAATCAAATTAGGGTGTGTTCTTGGCGCCATTTTTGTTCAGGAAATTCAAATTTTTGTTTTAAAATATAATTAATTGGAGGCATATGTATAACAAGCTGCGCGCGCAGCTCAGTTGGTTGTTGTTTTGAGTAGTGAACCTCAGGGCGTGGGTTCAAACCCTGGCAGGACCAAAACCCAATTTTTTTTGACACTTATTTTCTTCAATTTCTTTACAACTTCAATTAATTATTTAACCAATCAAAATTCATCATTTTCACTTCATTTTTTTTACACTTCTTATCTAATAGGTATATTTTAAGAACATCCAAAAAAATCACAAAAAAATATTAATTTAATACATTTTTAATTAAGTTTAAAATGACATATCCTTAAGTATTTTGTATACTTTAAAATTTGTTTTTTTCATTTGATTTTTCAAACTTAATCACTTGTAAATATTTTGTGATCAAACCCTAATTATTTAGGTCTTAATTAAGCATGAAATTTGTTTTTTATCTTAATTAAGTTGACTCTTGTCAAAATTCAAACCGTTTTAAAACAAACGATCACAATTTTTCAAAACGATAAACCGTTTCTTTTTGGTTTTACTTTTCAAAAGAAACTATTGATTAAATCTTTTTGGATTGATCAATTGATTTTCAAACATGGGCCTCTCGAATATTAGAGAGTATAAGTCCCTTTCCTTTTTTCTTTGTACAGTTTTTCTTTAAACAGAAAACTTCTTTCAAAACAAAACTTTCAAACTGTTTTCAAAACAACAAAACCTCGCGTTCTTTAACAAAACAATCAACCATGTTTTATAAAATAAAACATGGACCTCCACATAGGTATAAGTCCCATTCCCGTACATGAAATTAGGTATTTCATTGTACAAACACCTTTTTGTACATACCTCAATCAATTTGATTTTTAACCTCGAATAACAAATCAAAAATGAAGGTTTCCTTTAAATCTTCCCAAAAATACCATGGGCCTCCATGTAGGTATAAGTCCCAAGCCCCTTTGTAAATACTTGTTTACATAGCTTTTGAATAAACTCAATGGGCCTCTCCCCGAGTATAAGTCTCGAGCCCCCGTGTTTACAAATGGATCATGCTTACAGGTATATTTCCTTCATAAACTCCATTGTATACCCACACCTTGTCATATATATGTGCTTGTTCATACTTGTTCATATTTGTTCATGTACTTGTTCATATTTGCTCGTACTTGTTCATATTTGTGATTGTGTTATATATATGCTTGTTCAACTTAGTACAACACTAGGTTCCCCATAGCCTCCTATTGGGCTTCGTGCAAAGAATCTCCCTAGTTTAGGTTAGGACATAGAGTATGGTTTCCCGGTGAAATCGCTCTAAAAGCTCAAACCAACTATACCACGCCTCCTCTTGGGCTTCGTACAAACGACTTGTCCCTCCCATAGCCTCCTCTTGGGCTTACAATGCAAGGACCCTCGATTGTCCCTCCCATAGCCTCCTCTTGGGCTTACAATGCAAGGACCCTCGGATAGCCTCCTCTTGGGCTTCGTACAAGGACCCACGGGCTTCTTATAAGCATCCCCAATATCCAAATCAAATACCCTAGGAGATTAGACATTTATCATCTCTATGATAGGAGTATCTCATCTATATCATCACAAACAATCAATCAATCAAATAACTCTTTTTTGCCACAAGGCTGGCTAATCAATCAAACCTTTTTGCCACCATACTGGCTGATTAATCAAAGTTTTTGTCACAAGGCTGACTTCATTGAAACTTTTGCCACAAGGCTGGCTGATTAATCAAAACTTTTTGTCACAAGGCTGACTTCATTGAAAGTTTTTGCCACAAGGCTGGCTAAAAAGCATCTTTATCATTCTAAGCACCATAAGTGGCATGGCCCAGGGCTTATAATGAAAAGATTTTCAAACAAAAAACAAACAGATGTATGTGATAATATAGATTAGATACATCGAACATTTAGATGACATTTGTCTCTTATCCTTTGCTTCCACTAGCATAAGTGGGAACTACGATTGCTCTGACTTTCTCAACATCCCTTTGAGAATACGTAGGCACAAGGTCGTATCCTTGGCGAGCAAAACATCTCCCTCAAACCATTCAAACCTTAGCACCCGTAGACCCGAGCTACAGATGCTCTGATTCCCTCTAAGGGATATGTATGCAGAGGATCGCGACGATCTTTGCGAGCATAATCAAACAAACACATTAGGTCCCACCTATTTCACAAGAACCTCTCAATAACATGGAATGAAAAACATAGAAAAGAAACCTATAGAGTACTATAGATACGTTGGGTGCTAATACCTTCCCTTCGTATAACCAACCCTCTTACCCAAAGATCTCTCCCCCACTTTTTTAGGTTATTGCAACTTTTATCCTTTTCCTACTTTGGAAACAATAAAAAGTTTGGTCGGAACAAAAGAAAAATCATTTTTTTGAGCACTCGAGCCCAAAGAAGGCATCAGGTGTCTCATCCCGAAAAAAGATACGATTTTTCCCCGCGACAGAAAAATGGCGACTTCACTGGGGAACCATCTTTTTATTGTTTCCAAAGGAAGGGTTAATTCTATTTTCTATATTTTTCATTTCATTTTTTGTTACATGTGTGGTTCTGGTTCTGTTACTTGTGTGGTTCTGTTACAAGTGATACATTATGGACAAATCCTAACCCGGATTAAGTACACATAAGAATTAGGTGGAGGGTATAGTCATGTACAGGCGTACGTGAGAATCCTTCCGCTCAGTGGAGGTTCCTTGTTGGTAATATATGTTTAGCATGTTTCGTAGCGAAGACATTATTACTTTCATTGAACTGTAGAAGCTGAGTTGGCCGTAGAACCCCAACCCATCCTGGCCTTATTAGGTTGTGGTGCAGAAACTATTCAGGTGAAGACTTGGATTAGTTGTCATGCGGAGAACCACACTCAGACGAGTTTTTCTTAAGAATATTGCTGGCTCACAAGTTTAATTGTGCAAGCCGGTAATATCCGAAAGAAAAATGTAGACTCTGACGTATCAGTAGAACATGTTGTGCAGGTGATTAACTAGAACTATCCCATTTTTGGTTCTCTGACCTCATGCTCGTGACGCTGGACCTTTGAACCTATGTGTACCATGTTTGTGTACCATGTTTGTAGTACCATGTTTGCGTTACCATGTTTGCGCTACCATGTTTGCTTTACCATGTTTGAATATGTGGCATCCTTGCATCCATGCATTCATACATTCATTAAAAAACCCATCTTTTTCCATAAAAACATGATTTTTCCAAAAAAATTTAGAGAATTTTCTTTGCAAACATTATAGGATTAAGTTATGGAAGGGGTAAAAAGGTATACCAAAAAGTATGGTTTCAAAGCGCCTGATGTGGAAAAACTAAGAGAGTTAGCATCTTCTGTACAAGATCCTTCAGATTTTAGGAAAAGTTATGGAAAACTTTTGCCTATCTTGAACACTCATGTTGATGAAGGACTTCTCAAGACTCTGGTTCAGTTCTATGATCCCGTCTACCGGTGTTTTACCTTTCCAGACTACCAGTTGGTACCGACCTTGGAAGAATATGCCAATCTTTTGGGTATTCCTGTGTCTGACAAAATACCCTTCAATGGTTTGGAAGCCATTCCTAAGTCACACGTCATTGCAGCAAGTATCCACTTGAAGAAGTCTGAAGTAGAGAGTAATTGGACTACCAAAGGAAACCTCCCGGGTTTAACTTCACACTTCTTAATAAAGAAAGCCTTTGATTTCATCGAAACTGGTAGCATGATAGCTTTTAAAGCTATACTAGCCTTGCTCATCTATGGGTTAGTTCTGTTTCCCAACGTCGACAACTTTGTCGATATCAATGCCATAAAGATCTTTCTGATTGGAAATCCTGTTCCGACTTTACTTGGTGACATGTATTTCTTTGTCCATCACAGGAATCGCCAAGGCGGTGGAATCATTGTATGTTGTGCACCATTGTTGTTCAAATGGATTGTTTCACACTTACCTGAGTCTCCTATTTTCACGAAAAACCGAGAAGGTTTACGTTGGCCTCAAAGACTTATGTCTCTTACTAATCATGATATTCATTGGTATACCTTGGCTCGCTGTGGTACAGAAACCATTGACAGTTGCGGAGAATTCGCCAACGTACCCCTCATTGGTACACAAGGAGGAATTAACTACAACCCGGTCCTAGCCCGACGACAACTCGGGTATGCAAATTCAACTAAACCCATTGGTCCCTCAGTGGAAGGCTACTTCTACCGAGAAGGGGATAATCCTCAAAGGTTAAAAGCAAGAATGGTGAGAGCTTGGTACGACGCCCGATGGAAAGAAAAAGGTGAGGCAAGAAATTGCATTGCCATGGACGCCTACACCTACTGGGTAAAGAAAAGAGCAAAAGAGTTCCAAATGCCTTATGCTTATGAAAAACCCATGTTTCCTGCAGTGTCTCAACGACCCAACATTCCCACTATGGAGGAATACCAAGACACTTTGGCTAAGATGAGGGTAGAAAAAGACGCTTGGGAAGAAAAGTTTCGTAGAACTGATGTGGAAAATAGAAAGTTGAAGAAAAGAGTGAAAGATCACGAAGAAACTCTCTATTATCAAGATGGATGGCTCATGAGCAAAGATGAGAGGATTCGTCAGAAAGACGCTGCAATCAAGAGGTACATCAAAGAAAGCAAGAAGAATCTCGAAGGCTCAACAAGCAACGCCCCGACTCCTGATGATTGGAAGAATGTTGTTGACAAACTGAGGACCAAAAAGGCCGAATTGAAAGCTTACTATGGGAACGAAATCATGAAGCTCAAGCTGCACAATGCATTTGGTTCTTCGTCTGATGAAGATGCTTAGGATTGTTTAGCTTTTATTTATCATTTGCTTCTGTAAGGAGCTACGCTCCAATGTTGTAACATTTCCCATTTATTCAATAAAAGAATAGTTTGTGTTCAAATGTTTGCAAGGAAATAATCTTTAAAATATTTGGAAAAGTCATAAATTTCTTTTTTCATACATCATTCTGCATACCGAGTCCGTTGTATAGAGTCTCATCTTTTGGATCTTTCTCCAATAGATCGTCAAGCTGTCGCGTCTCAAAGTTTCTCGACCGCGCTCGCAATCAGATCATAGATACAATACTCGTTCAAGCAGAAGAAGAGTAATGGAACACTCTGAACAAGAGAATATTGAGCTTCGTGGTACAGTGACCACCCTTCAGGAAAAGTTGGAAAGTCTCACTACTCTGGTTGACTCCTTAATGGCCGCACAGAATCAGCCGCCGCCACCAAACAGTCAAGCAACAGTGACATCTGAAGTTGCTACTCCAGTTTCTACAGTTGCATTCAGTATTCCATCTTTCTCCATGCCAGGAGGTTGGGACCCGCCTTTCAGCTTTGGTGCAGGTTTTCGCCATAATTTCTCTGGGGTTCAAACAACCACAACTGAAGCGCCCGCTGCACAAAGTTCACTGTTCACTCCAAATCAGGGGGTAACTTTTTCCCAAATCACTATGGCACTTTCTCAACCCACTATGACGGTTCCGACCCCTACGGTTCACACTGTTCCTTATGATGGCAATGAGATTTATCATGATCAAGGTGATAGCACAAATCAGCGTAATCTTGTGGGAGATCTCCAAGAGCAGTTTAACAAGATGCAGCTGGAAGTTAAAGCTATCCGTGGAAAAGATTTGTTTGGAAAGAATGCCCAGGAACTATGTTTGGTTCCCAGTGTACAAATTCCTTCTAAATTCAAGGTCCCTGACTTTGAGAAGTACAAAGGTAGTTCTTGTCCACAAAGCCATCTTGTGATGTATGCTAGAAAGATGTCTACTTATGCAGATAATCATCAGTTGCTTATCCATTACTTTCAAGACAGTTTGACTGGTGCCGCACTGAAGTGGTACACAGGCTTGGATAGCACTAATATTCGAACATTCAATGACCTAGGTGAGGCCTTTGTCCGACAATACAAGTATAACTCGGATATGGCTCCAGACAGAGATCAGCTTCGATCCATGGCTCAGAAAGACCATGAAGCTTTCAAAGTGTATGCCCAACGATGGAGAGAAACTGCTTCTCAGATTAATCCACCGTTAAAAGAGAAAGAGATGACAAAGATCTTCTTGAATACTCTTGGCCCGTTTTATTATGAACGCATGATTGCTAGTGCTCCAAGTGATTTCACCGAAATGATAAACATGGGGATGCGTCTAGAAGAAGGGGTCCGAACCGGACGTCTAACTAAAGAAGGTGGATCTTCAAGCGGAACCAAAAAGTTCGGAAGTGGTTTCCCAAAGAAGAAGGAACAAAGTGTTGACATGGTATCCCAAGGGAGGCCAAGAGGAAATGTCAATCGTCAACGACAGGTAGCTGCTATCGCACCAGCCGTTAATACAGCACCGAATCCGGGATTTACCCCGCAGTTTCAACAACAACAGGCTCAACAGTTTAACAATAATCAGAATCGTGTACAAAGAGCTCCACAGTTTGATCCGATTCCAATGACCTACACAGAATTGTACCCTGCTTTGATTGAAAGAGGTTTTGTTCAAACTAAAGCACCACCACCCGTACCTGAGAAACTCCCATGGTGGTACAAAGCTGAGGTCTCATGCCCTTATCATCAAGGAGCACCTGGCCATGATCTTGAGCATTACATAGCCTTGAAATATGAAGTTCAGAGGTTGGTTAGATCTAATCTCCTCTCTTTCAGAAATTTGAACCCAAATGTGCAAGCAAATCCGCTGCCCAATCATGGATGGCATGTTGTAAACATGGTGTATGGATGTCCTGGTCCATACCGAGTCTATAATATCAATTTCTCAAGGGCAGATTTGGTACAAATGCACGCCACTCTCTGTCGAAGGCAGAATTTTCGCCAGCATCACTACGGTTCCTGTAGCATATGTTGTGCAGATCCTCATGGATGTTCGATTGTGAGAAGAGATCTCCAAGTTCTGTTGGATAATGGTACTATTCAGATCTACAGAAATAGGAATGAAGATGAAGTTAACATGATAGGATGTTATCCGCATGAGCTTTTAGTCTCAGATATCAACTCGGAAATGCCTAAAGTTAACGTCATCGTTCCTCATTTCAACATGCCTGAGCGCATAGAAGTTACCTACAACAAGCCAAAGGTTCCTATTGCTCCTTTGATCATTTGTCTACCTGGACCTGTTCCCTATGACTCTGACAAGGCAGTTCCATACAACTACAATGCTACAATGATAAAGAATGGACAAGAAGTTCCTTTACCTACTCTTTCATGTGTCGTGAATATCGCCGATGTGAGTCGCGTAACAAGAAGTGGACGTGTGTATACTTCACTACCTCCGAAGCAGCCTGTTGCTCCTGCAACCGGGAAAAATCCTGTTGATACACCAGTGGGGAATCCTGTGGAAACTCCTGTCAGTAATACAAACACTGATGTTGGTCAATCCAGTGGAACCAATGTCAATCCTGACTTTGACGAAATTTTGAAGCTTATCAAAAGAAGTGAATACAAGATTGTGGATCAGCTTATGCAGACTCCTTCAAAGATCTCAATACTTTCATTACTGTTGAATTCAGAAGCCCACAGGGAAGCCCTGATGAGAGTTTTGGATCAAGCTTTTGTAGATCATGATGTGACTGTTGACCATTTTGATGGGATAATAGCCAACATAACTGCTTGCAACAATTTAAGCTTCTGTGATGAAGAACTCCCCGAGGAGGGTAAAAATCACAATCTTGCTTTGCACATTTCTATGAACTGTCAGTCAGACTCTTTGTCCAATGTGTTGGTAGACACCGGATCTTCCTTGAATGTGATGCCAAAGACGACTCTTGCTCGCTTGTCTTACCAAGGAATGCCTATGAAGTTCAGTGGTGTAGTAGTCAAAGCATTTGATGGTTCGCGAAAATCTGTTATCGGCGAAGTCAACCTTCCCATGACAATTGGCCCACATACATTTCAAATCACCTTCCAGGTCATGGACATTCAAGCTGCTTATAGCTGCCTGTTAGGACGACCATGGATCCATGAAGCAGGGGCAGTAACTTCTACGCTCCATCAAAAGTTAAAGTTTGTAACAAATGGAAAATTGGTAACAATAAGTGGGGAGCAAGCCTTGATGGTGAGCCATTTATCCAATTTCTCTTTCATAAGTGCTGATAATGAGGAAGGAACGCAGTTCCAAGGTCTCTCTTTAGAAGACGAATCTTCCAAAAAGAAAGCATCGATCTTTTCTTACAAAGAGGCAGTAAAAATAGTGAAAGATGGAACTACCACTGGCTGGGGGCAAGTTGTGATCCCTACCAAGAATGAAACCAGAGCAGGACTCGGATGTTCACCAACATTCTCAAACTGCACCAAGAAGGATGAAACCCTTCGTCTGATCAAAGAAACATTCATTAGTGGAGGATTCCTTAACCCAATTCCTCAAGAGGTTAATGTCCTTATCGAAGAATGCATCGAAGAAGGTCTCTCCGATACTGAAGAAGAATGGAAATGTTATCTCAATGACTCAGGATACATATCTCAGGAAGAACCATATCCTCCTTCAGAGAAATCCAAAGGCAAAGAAACTGAGCCTGTTCCTGCAGAAATCTGGGACACCTTGGG
This sequence comes from Vicia villosa, assembly GCF_029867415.1. Classification (NCBI taxonomy): domain Eukaryota; kingdom Viridiplantae; phylum Streptophyta; class Magnoliopsida; order Fabales; family Fabaceae; genus Vicia; species Vicia villosa. The sequence continues at coordinate 47,737,588 of NC_081184.1, forward strand.
ACAACCAAGTGGAAAATATGATTATATGGTGAAATATACTGCACCTGAAAGTTCAAAGATTGCAATTGAAGATATCCAACCAACTGGATGGGGAGATTCCTTTGAATATAATAGTCAACCAAGAGAGGCTTATCAGCCCTGTCAATTTTCTCAGCAGCCTGAAATTACTGAAGATTTCAGCTTCAACGCATCTACAAAGGTTTATAATCCTGAAGATGGTTATTATCACATAAATGCCATTTTTGAAGATGAAGGGGAAGATGGTCCCTCAGTTGACTCAGAAAGTGTCGCTGACAATGAGTCTCTTCATCCTGAAGACTGGGAAATACATCCTGAAAATTCTGAAGATTGTGACTCATCATATGCTCTTCAAGAAGTAGAAGAAGACCGTTTCAACTCTACAAAGAACAAGGGTGACAAACCAGGACCTTCAAATCCTGCTCGACCAGCGGTCAATGTCAATACTGAAGATAATTCTGGAAAGAATTTTCCTGAATACATAATACACAGAGGAGTTCGTTGCTACTGGAAAGCTGTCGACGTTCCGAATGTTGTTCGCCGCTCAAAGTAATCACCTCGCTGTTATTTTGACCTCCTGCCTTGCCCGAAGCAGAGATATGTTTTATAGGGCTTTGCTTTTAAATGTTCCGCCCAAATAACTTTGTGTATAGGGCTTTGTTTTAAAAGTTTCCCTCTTTGTCCGGCCCAAGACAAATGAGTTTGTGTTTAGGGCTTTGTTTCAAAAATGAATCATAAATAAAGTGTCATTTTGAATTCCCTAAATTATATGTTTTATTTTTGCTTTTTCTGGAAATGGTAATCGTAAAAAACCAAAAAAAAAAAAAAACTTTTTCAATAATCTGCATACACTCTTGCATTCATAAATTTTCTGAAATAAATATAAATCATATGTGCAGATTAACTATTAATAAACCCATTGAATGCAATAACCCTATGCCCTCTCCCAACTTTGAGTTTCCTGTGTTCGAATGCGAAGAAGAGGAAGAAGAGGAGATCCCGGACGAGATCTCTCGATTACTTAAGCACGAGGAAAGAGCCATTCTGCCTCACAAAGAGCTTTTAGAAAAGATCAACTTGGGTTCTGAAGAAGACAAAAAAGAAGTGACCATTGGATCGCTGCTTGATGCTGATATCAAGAGTAAGTTGACAGGCCTTCTCAAAGAATATGTTGACGTGTTTGCCTGGTCCTACCAAGACATGCCTGGGTTGGATACCAATATTGTTCAGCATTACTTGCCATTGAAGCCAGAATGTCCGCCAGTTAAGCAGAAATTGCGAAGGACTCACCCTGATATGGCTAACAAGATCAAAACAGAAGTTCAAAAGCAACTCGACGCAGGTTTTCTCGTCACCTCAGAATATCCTCAATGGTTGGCCAACATAGTGCCAGTTCCGAAGAAAGATGGAAAAGTCAGAATGTGTGTTGACTACCGTGACTTGAATAAGGCCAGTCCAAAAGATGACTTTCCATTACCACATATCGACATGCTGGTTGATAACACCGCTAAGTTCAACGTCTTTTCCTTCATGGACGGGTTCTCTGGTTATAATCAGATCAAGATGGCTCCTGAAGACATGGAGAAGACATTGTTATACCCCAAAATTTGCCCACATCTTTTTTCAAGAAAACTCCAATCTGAAAATTAAGAGTTTCATATAATCATGGATTTTTATTTCAAATATCCTAGCATATGAAGTACTTAAATTTCAGAAACTTTTCTTATACAGTAGCTTGGCTTACAGAGGAATTTATTCTTACGCAAACGCCAAATACTGTTCATTACATCACAAATACTATTTATTTATTTACAGATAAATAGTACTAACACAATCATGCAGAGTTAACTCTTTTTGCAGGCGCAGAAGCAGGAAACTCACACTATACTGGTAACAATTGTTTTTGGTTTCCCACTAACTTTTGTACTATATTCCATTATTTTCAAAATCTTTTCAAATCTCTTTTTCAAAAATCAAATCTTAACTTGTGTGTTTTCTGCCAGTCAAATATTTCTATTTCTGTGCAGTAAACAATTTTCAGGTTATTATCGGTAATTTTGCCCGCATACCGTAAATATCAGTTATTTATTATGTTTCTGTTTCTAACAAGTCATGTAAATAAATTTTCATGCTTCACACAAAACAAAGACAAAAATAACAACAAAAAAGAAAAGAAAATTAACTTTGACAGTTGACTTTTTCACTTTAACTGCTGCTTCAGTACACGAACAGTCAGTTGACAGACAAACTGCAGACAGTACAACTCTCAGTGTTTTGTACAATCAATCAAATCAATCATTCACAATTCAAATTTTCAAAGATTTTTGTGTTAGAAGTCTTCTGAATATCACACGATTAGCAGAAACTCAGCACTGCACAAAAATCAGGTACGCTTAACTGCCTCCTATACAGACAGTCCCTAATCAGGGTTTTTCTTGTTTTAACAGGAGCAACAAGTTTTGAGAGCTCAAGTGGATTCCATATACATCCATACATCTCAAAGTACCATCATACAAATTTTCAAACTTCAATTCACTCAGACGCACCGTCAGCAGCTCAAACAGTCAACAGACGACCCGTTTGACCAAAAAAGTCAACTGACAGTCAAAAATGAAATTTTTTGTCAAAATCCATATTTTGTCAAAGGATTCAACATTTGATCATTGGATGATCACAATTCATCAAGGAAAGATCAAAAATCAACAAAACCCTAAGATTCAAAATTAGGGTTTTTGCCTGAAAAGTCAACTCAACTTTGACTGATCATAACTCTCTCATCCTTCATCCAAAAAATGCCAACCAAAGCTCATTTTGAAGGAAATTCAATTATCTTTCAAATGCAATTGATCCCATGGTCATTGCATTCACCATTTGAAAAATATGGCCAAAGACATTACAGGTCATTTTCAAAGTCAACAAAAAGACACTTTTTTTCAAATGGACACACAAGGAGAACCAAAAATCATTTTGATATGAGACCAAAGACATTGGTTAGAGGACTCTTTGAGGTTTCCAAAAAGTGCAAGATCTCCTTCATATGACAAAAATTGAAGGATTTACACCTTGTTGAAGTTGGCTAAATTTTGGGAAAATGCATGAAATCAACATTGCTCAAAAATGTTTTTTTTCCAAAAGATGCCAAGTTTTTATGGTCCAAACATCTTTGCCATGTTACTATGGGCCTCCCACGACCAAGACAAAGCCCACATCTTTATTGGCCATTTTTTGCATAATTTTATCTTACTTTAAGATTAAAATTAAAAGGAAAATGCATGGATAATGGTTGCTTGGCCTCCAAGTATGACTCACTTCAAGGAATCTTCATTTTTTCTGCAAGAATTGAAGAGCAAGACAAGAGCATTGAATGGAGTCAAGCTTGGTCAACAATTCAAAGATTTTTAATATTTTAAAAATCAAACTTTCAACCAAGACAACAAAGCTTCTTAGCTTGAGTTCCAAGCAACTTTGGGCTATAAAAGAAGCATCATACTTCAGCAAAAGGGAGAGACGAAGGGGGACACACGAAATATAGCAAGAGTATAGCCAAGAAATATCAAAAATTCTCTCAAATTTCCATAACTTTGTAAAATTTCAAATTCAATTCTCCAATCAATATTAATACATACCAAGCTTTCTAATCATCTTATCAAACATCATAGAGTAAGATTGAACTCTAAATATAGGCCCATGAGAGTCGTATAGTGCATACAAGTGTTCTTCATGTATATATGCATTAACTTTCGTTTTCATATTTGCAATTAATTTCCATACAAACTAACCATCCTAACATGTTTATGGGGACATATATGGGTGATCTGGGCCTTGACATAATAGTTCCCACGTGAGAATCACTCAACACCATTAATGGATGTTCATGCATGCTTAAACTTTAATACCTTCGAATCTATAGCTACAAGCATCAAATAAAGAAACTAATACCACCAATGAACTCAGGGCCTCATGTTTAGTGGATCTGGGTTGCTTTCATGTGTTGCTAACGTGTATTTTTTGCAGGTTCAGAAGCTATAAAAAACTGCATGATTTATCGTAAAAATAGAGGGGGTTTAAAACCCCCGCTATCTGTTTGAAAAAATGAATGAGACGGAGGTTGAAGACGACCACGCGTCCAAGCGTGGTTCGTCAGTCAAGGCTGACTTTTCCCTCCGCTCACGTGGCTCTTCATCATTGGAAGGTCAACCAGTCTCCCATCCACGCGTGCACATGTGGGCCCCAGTCAGAAAGTTTGAATTCTCCTTGAATTCAGTACATGTTCCCTACCATCATATCATGCACCTACAAATCTGGACTCTTGATCTCATCAATCTTACCATCCAACGCACCATAACACACAGCCACACCATGGACTCTCACTCAATCACTACACCAGATCAGTATCCCTTTTTATTTTTATTTTATTTTCTATTTTATTTTATTTTCTTTGCAAAATTAATTTAAAATAGCTTAAAAATTCAAAAAATTCCACAAAAAATATTTTAAACTTCTAAAATAACATATTATTTTCTGAAATAAAAATATTTTACTTTTCTTCAAAATTTTAATATTTTACATAATTAATTAGTATGTATTTATATATTTGCTTATTAATTATTTTAATTAGTCAAAAAATCATAAAAAAAATTGTTCTTTATATTAAATATTGTTTATATATCATAAACTAATTTTGTACATATTTAGGATAATTTTCTCTTTAAGTTTTAATTATTTGTGTAATTATTTAAATAATTATGTTTTAATTAACTTAAAAAATCCAAAAACAATTTCAAAAATTCCAAAAAAATTAGTTTTGTTCTAAAATCAATTAACAAACATTTTGTACATATTTTTAAACTTATTTGCTAGGTTTAATCATATTTCCATCTTTTCTTTATTTTAAATTAATTAATAATGCATTAATTATATTTAAAATAAATCACAAAAATACAAAAATATGCCTTTTATTTCTTGCAATTTAAAATTCCTAGATAAATGTATAGGATGTCAAATTCATGTAAATAGGCTAGTTTACATTTCCCGCACAATCGATGTAATAGCGTAGATTTACTTTCTGCACTTTACATTTCCGCATTTTAATTTCCAGCACCCATATAAACTGCGTGTATGTCAAAGATAAAACTGAACCGTCAGATCACTAACTTCAAAGATAAATATCTGAATTCAATCACAATCACATTTGCACCTCCTAGGGTAACCCCTTTTCACTCTTTTCAAAATCAAAGTTACATTTCTACTGTTTCGAGTACAAAATCGAACCTTTTGTTTATATCCGACGAATGGATAGATTTTTAAAGGGAACAAGGATAAAGACCTCCTAACTCAGGGTAGACCTCCTAGTTTGCTTGCTCAAAATCAAAACAAACAAAATTCTCATACACTGTTGTTTTTCAAAATAAACTTTCCAAAAGACAATATTTTGTATACATCCAAACACGGATCATTACAAAATTAACGTTCTTTACAAAACATCTTTCGAAAGATAAACAAAGCATTTGTATACATCCGCACAAGGATCATTACAAATTCAATTTACAAAAGGTATTTGAAATCACAGGTAAAGCATTCTGAAGCAATTGAAAAGAAAAGCAAATGAGCTAAGCAAACTAAAGAGCCCATGGATAACCATGGATACAAAGGGTGCTAACACCTTCCCTTTGTATAACCTACCCCCTTACCCAGAATCTCTCAAAGGTCTTTTTTCTGTTTCTTTTATAAACCTTTCCTTCATTGGATAAAATAAAAGGTCGGTGGCGACTCTGTAAACTTTTTCAAAAGTGACGCGAAAGCGTCCGATCGACAAAAAAGAGTCAGTTCACGTATCCCACCCACGGAGGGGTATGGCCCGAAAGGACGGTCCACAGAACTGGCGACTCTGCTGGGGATTTCAAATTCAAAATGTTTTCAAAAGGGGTTACCTTTAGAGTATAGATCATTTCGATGTTTTCAATTGTTTGATCTGATTGCTTTACTTTTCACAGGTTTGCTTGGGTACTTTACTTGTGTGAAAGATTCTAACCCGAATCTCGATATACCTTAAGTATATGACAATAGACCAAGGAAATTGTACGGCATGTACCGATACAGTTGATCTGGTAGTCATCGTTAGTGTGATACTTTGGTTTATACTGATGTCCCTTGAAAACGATCAAGGAGTATATTAGGCTTCCGAAGTGTCATTAACACTAATTTGTCTTAGAACCTTTTAGTTGAACTTGACTTGTGGCCTATTAAGTGGCTAGCTTTGAAATTGATCGAAGCTAGTTATCCTCGAGGAATATTCTTGATCGGCCGACCGAGCGCCGTATTGAGATGTTGTCTCCAAGGATCATAGAACCCGAATACTACTCTAAGACAGGTTTCAACCAACTCAACTTCAGAGGGGAGGGTATCACCTATCAACCTCATGCAAGCCTTTGAACCTAAGGCTATTGTTTGATTTGTTTTTGTGTGCCACATGTTTGCATCATAAACACATCATTTTTCACTACACATTTCAAGGATCAAAGAGTTTACTTTTGTTTTTGCAGGTAATGGCTCCCGCCACCAGAGATTACATCCGAATCAATATCTCAACGGTGCCATCTGAACTCAAAGTCTTGGTAGCAGAATTCCCCAGGAATGCTCAATTCACTGAAAAGCATGGTCACCTACTCCATTTGGTTACCTCAAAGTTTGAAGAAGACATGATACGGGTCCTGTTCCAGTTCTTCGACCCTGAACATCATTGCTTCACATTTCCTGATTACCAGTTGGTACCCACTTTGGAAGAATTCTCTGAATTAATTGGATTACCAATCCGAGATCAATTACCTTTCACTGGTTTAGAAAGAAAACCAAAACCTGAAGTCATTGCTGCTGCTTTACATCTGCAAAAGTCAGAAATCAAATCCAATTGGGAAACAAAGAGTGGAGTTGAGGGTTTGCTTGCCAAATTCTTACTGGAAAAGGCTCGACTACTGCTAGAAAACAAAAGTTATCCAGCTTTTGAAGAAGTTATGGCTCTTTTGATCTATGGGTTGGTTTTGTTCCCTAATTCCGACCAGTTCATAAGTGTACACATCATCAACCTTTTCCTAATTCGCAACCCGGTACCAACATTGCTGGGAGACATCCTACACTCTCTACACACTCGTACCACGAAGAAGCGAGGAACTCTCATGTGCTGTATACCACTGCTGGCTAGGTGGTTTACATGTCATCTTCCCCGATCAGTACTGAGAAATGAACAAAGAGCACAATGGTCTTACAGAATCATGTCTTTATCTCATTCAGATATCCGATGGAACAACTTCTTTCAAAGAGACATTACTATCATTGATCATTGTGGAGAATACCCTAACGTGCCACTCCTTGGCATTAAAGGAGGTATCACTTACAATCCCTCTCTAGCTCTACGCCAATTCGGATATGCAAGAAGCAACGGTCCTCATGACATGATTATCCGTGGCATTGTGTTTGATTACGAGAATGATTCTCACAGACACCGACGAAGATTCATACAGGCTTGGGACAGTGTCTATAGAATAGAAAGCAAAACTCTGGGGCAATGGAATTCTATTCCTATGGAACTTTACCTCAGATGGGTGCGTACTCATGCTCAAAAACTCATGATGCCCTATCCCGCTGTTCTACCTGTGACTATCGAATCAGAGGTCGAAGGTTACGAACCTCAAGTTATTCTACACCCGGATATGCCAACTGACTTGGAAGAGTTGCAAAAATCCTGGGTTCAACTCAAAGAGGAAAGAGACACCTTCAAAGAACACTGTCAGGACTATGAGAGAAGGCTATTCGAGCTCACCAGACAGCTTCAAGAAGAACAAAGAATCAACGCATTCCTGGGGACAAAGAAAAAGCGCCCACGGGAGACCTGAAAGATCATTTATTTTATTTTCTGTCTTGTAAGCCCAAATGAGGCAAAGAAAAAAGAATAAATTGATTAACTAACGTTTGTTGCTTCTTTAACAAATCTAGACTCTATGATCCTTGAAAACATTGCACACATGCATTCACATGCATTGCATACACATTGCATTTCATACATTGCATTCATATACATTGCATACACATTGCATACATGGCATCCAGTCATACACATTTCATAACAGGTTCTCATGACGGGTTTCTCATCTCTTCGCTGTTTATTTCAGTCAGAAGAGATGGAATCCGAGGCAAGCATCAAGAATCTCGAAGTACAGAATGCCCAAGTTCAAGTGGCAATTCTGGAACTGGCAAAGGGGCAACAAGAGCTGAAAGCCCTGATACTCAAGAAGAAGAAGAAGCCCAAAGAATCTGCAGGCTTGAGTTACCTGAGAAGGAAGATCAAGATCCCTGTCAAAAAGATCAAAAAGCCACCAATCCCTGAAACAGTCGGTGATGGTGAACAAGAAGATAATCAAAGCAACCAGGGTTCTGCTAAACCCTCTCTCTCTTCAAATGAAGAAGAAGATCATTCTGGAGACGAACAGGATGATGACAAATACCAACAGTTGGAGGATCGTATGAAAGCTATGGAAATACAAAAAATACCTGGCTTAGATTTCAATGATCTGGGACTCGTGTCGGATGTTGTCATCCCTCCAAAATTCAAAGTTCCAACCTTTGCAAAGTATGATGGAGTTTCTTGTCCAAAACTACATTTGAGATCTTATGTGAGGAAGATACAACCTCATACAACAGATAACAAATTGTGGATTCACTTTTTCCAAGAAAGTCTGTCAGGTACACAACTCGAATGGTACTACCAGTTAGAAAATACCAAGGTTCATACTTGGGAAGAATTAGCTGCTGCTTTTTACAAACAGTACCAATACAATGCTGATCTTACACCCACTCGTACTCAATTGCGAGGCATGTCTATGGGACCAAAAGAAAGTTTCAAAGAATATGCACAAAAGTGGAGAGATATGGCTGGAAGGGTTCAACCACCCTTATCTGATCGCGAACTAGTCGACATGTTCATGGGCACTTTAACTGGCCCTTTCTATAGCCATTTGCTGGGAAGTTCATCATCAGGTTTCACTGACTTGATACTAACCGGAGAACGTGTCGAAAGCGGCATTCGAAATGGAAAAATTCAAGTAGGATCCTCCTCTGGTACTACAAAAAGGCCCATCAGAAATGAGGTCAATACAGCGCAAATTCAGACAAGTCACAAAAGTGATCAGCATCAATCTGTAGGGGCAGTTATGATCTCCGCATCTGCACCTCAAAAAGATCAACAGCCAAAATATACGCATCGACCAGATGCACCAAGAAGAACTTTCACCAAAATCAACATGCCAATCTCTCAGGCATTGCAGCACTTGCTTAAAGCGGATCTGATCACATTAAGGGGTCCTCCGAAGAATGTCAATACTTCTTCTCTGAATTATCGCCCTGATGCAACATGTGCCTATCATTCAAACTGTCCAGGACATGACGCAGATCACTGCTGGGCCCTGAAAAACAAAATCCAAGACATGATAGATGCTGGAGAAATTGAGTTCGATCCTCCAGAAACTCCAAATGTCATCACAGCACCTATGCCAAAGCATGACAAAACTGTTAATGCTATCATAGACACAGTTTACATTTATGATGTGAACGAAGTATCAATTCCACTCCTCGAAGTCAAAAGAAAGTTCATCCAAGCTGGTTACTTTCCAGGTTGTGATCCCGACTGCTTTTATTGCTCACGCCAACCCAATGGTTGTGAAAATCTAAAGATGGGAATTCAAAAATACATGGATCGCCGTATCATTATGTTTGAAAGGCTCCCTTCTATGGACATGTTGGGCAAAGTCTTTGCCAACGGGATAAGAATGGAAGACGTCTCAGTGATCTCCAGCTTACCATTCAGAATCTCTACCAAGGCTCCATTCAAACTTTCTGCTACACTCAAAGTGGCATCAGTGGTCATTGCTAGACCAACTCCATACTCCTCAGACAAAGCTGTCCCATGGGGATATGACACTAATGTTTACATTCATGGAGTTAAGCAGGATCCCTCGACTAAAGAGGACGCAACACTAACTACTTCAGCTGTAAGTAACATTGCAGGCACTAGCAAGATCACGAGAAGTGGAAGAATCTTTTCACCAGAAATTTCTCCAAATATTGCTGCTAGTCCAATCCAGGTTCCAATTCCTATTCCAGATATCAACACTCGAGGCAAAGAGCCACTGATCAAACCAGTTCAAAATCCGGTAGAGATCACTGCTGAGGATCCATCAAAGCAAGAAATGGACGAAATATTGAAAATCATCTGCAAAAGTGATTACAATATCGTCGAACAACTGGGGCATACTGCTTCAAAAATCTCAATGCTATCTCTGCTAAAGTATTCAGAAGCTCATGCTAAAGCTCTGATGAAGTTCCTTCAAGCTGCGCATGTGCCTCAAGAAATCCCAATCGACCAATTTGAGAATTGTGTCGCCAGTCTTACAGTGCCCAACGGTCTTGGTTTCTCTGATGTGGATCTAACTCCTGCTGGAAGAAATCACAACAAGGCCCTGCACATCTCTATCGAATGCAACGGCACCACTCTGTCTCATGTGCTAATAGACAATGGTTCCTCTCTAAACGTGTTACCAAAGGTAATACTGGAAAAACTTGACTTCAAAGGAGTTGTGCTACAACCAAGTGATGTGGTTGTAAGAGCCTTCGATGGGTCAACAAGAACGGTGTACGGAGAAGTTAAGCTCCCAATCAGAGTGGGCTCTCAAACTTTCGATGTTATCTTTTCCGTAATAGACGTTCTTCCAACATACTCCTGTTTACTAGGACGCCCTTGGATACATGGGGCAAACGCTGTAACTTCTACCCTGCATCAGAAGTTAAAATACCCAGTAAAAGGAAAGGTTGTCACAGTCTATGGCGAAGAAGAATATATGGTCAGTCACTTGAGCAACGACAAGTATGTTGAGATGGAGGGCGAATCCATCGAAACTCCGTATCAAGCTTTTGAGGTTGTATCTTCAGATATCTCTACCACCAAGCATATTCCTGCTACTCCGGCTACAACTATGGCTTCTCTCAAAGATGCCAAAGCCATGATTGAACAGGGTGATCGCACAGTATGGGGACAACTCCCTGATATACCCTACAAGTCCGACAAGCTAGGTCTGGGCTATAATGGTGAAAATCAAAAGAATGATCAAAATCCTCGCTCTGAGGGGTTAATATCACACTTCGCCAGCCAAGAAGTAAACGCCATTGATGATGAAGGGACATACTTGAACCACATCATTCAGCCATATCCAGACGAAATTCCACCCATTACCATGGGAATGTGGGATGCTGTGGGAGGACCAAATGACGGTTACAACTACCAGTATATCACACCTCAGAATTCTTACATTGCTCTGGAAGATCTTACTCCAACAGAAGAGGGTAATCAAAATGACGGAAGTATCACAAGTCCCGTCACTCAGCAATATCAAAATCCACCCAAAGAAGTATGGGACACGCTAGGAGAACCCAGCGGCAAATACGACTATATGGTGAAATATTCCGCTCCTCCGAGCTTTTCAACTCCCATCAAAGACATTGTCCCGACTGGATGGGACGAACAGTACGACGACAACTTCGCTCTTGAAGAAGCCAGGAAGATGCCAAACAACGAAGGTTATTTTCTGTCACAGTACACTCCTTATCAGGATGCACAAGTCTCTATTCAAAACATTATTCCTACTGCATGGGACGGCCTTATCGAGCATCTCGCTCAGCCAATAAAGGGACCTCCACCTGGATTCTCATATCCAACAAATCATCCAACTTATCCTGAGGAATTACCTACGCATTTTCCCACTAGCGGAATCAATGCTACGGAAGACGAAAAGAACAACTGCAACTGGAACAGCTGGGTGCTCCCTGCTAACAACGGTGGATTGAACAACTGGAAAGCAGAGGATGTGATCTCCTTTGATCAGGAGTAAATGCCATTTCCTGTTTTCTTTGTGTATATTGTGCAAAGATAAAAGTGGTTCCTGAACAATCGAACCATGAGCGTGAAAGCCGTGTGCCTTAGCACAACGGTCCTTCTATAAAAAGGGTTTGTCATATCATGATTATGTGCATTCAATAAAATCATGGGATGCTTGCATGTTCAAAATTTTGTGATCCTTTTTCTTTCTTTATTCGCTTTCAAATAGCTATGTTTTTTCTCTTCATACACACTCACATATCTACCATGCAGATTCACATACACGCTGGATCCAGTCAATAACGACTCTGCTATTGCCCGTCATGACTTTGAAAATCCGATCTACCAAACTGAGGACGAAAGTGAGGAAGATTGTGAAGTGCCAAGAGAAATTGCAAGACTTCTAGAACAAGAAGAAAAAGCCATACAGCCTCATGAGGAGCCGATTGAGGTCATCAACTTGGGCAGTGACGAAGAAAAGAAAGAGGTCAGAATTGGGGCTGACTTAGAAAACAGTGTCAAGCAAAGACTGATTCAATTGTTGCAAGACTACGCCGAGATATTCGCCTGGTCTTATCAAGATATGCCTGGCCTTGACACGGACATTGTAGTTCATCGCCTGCCAATCAAAGAAGGAAGCACTCCGGTCAAACAGAGACTGCGAAGGAGTAAGCCTGATATGTCAAAAAAGATCAAAGACGAGGTTGAAAAACAATTCAATGCCGGATTCCTAAAAGTTGTAAGTTATCCTCCTTGGATAGCTAACATCGTGCATGTACCCAAAAAAGACGGGAAAGTCAGAATGTGTGTAGACTACAGAGATCTGAACCGGGCAAGCCCTAAAGATGATTTCCTTTTACCGCACATCGATGTACTAGTTGACAATACCGCACAATGCAAGGTATTCTCCTTTATGGACGGATTCTCAGGGTACAATCAAATCAAGATGGCACCCGAAGACATGGAAAAAACAACCTTCACAACTCCCTGGGGAACCTTTTGTTACAAAGTAATGCCCTTTGGTCTAAAAAATGCTGGAGCTACCTACCAACGAGCAATGGTAACACTATTTCATGATATGATTCATTAGGAAATAGAGGTGTATGTCGATGACATGATCGCAAAATCCAACACCGAAGAAGAACATTTGAGTCATTTACACAAGCTGTTTGACAGACTCAAGAAATACAGATTGCGACTGAACCCGAACAAGTGTACCTTTGGAGTAAGATCCGGTAAACTCTTAGGTTTCATCGTCAGCAGTAAAGGTATGGAGGTTGATCCTGCCAAGGTCAAAGCCATTCAAGAAATGCCTATACCCCGTACCGAGAAACAAGTCAGAGGATTCTTGGGACGTCTAAACTACATAGCCAGATTCATTGCCCATATGACTCCTACTTGTGTGCCAATCTTCAAATTACTGAAGAAAGATCAAGTGGAAAGATGGAATGACAAATGCCAGTTAGCCTTTGATAAAATCAAAGAATACCTTCAAAAACCGCCAATCTTGTTACCTCCTGTGGAAGGCAGACCTCTGATAATGTACCTAACTGTGTTAGAAGATTCAATGGGGTGTGTACTCGGACAACATGACGATTCCGGTCGAAAGGAGCACGCAATCTACTATCTTAGCAAAAAGTTTACCGATTGTGAAACAAGATACTCACTACTCGAAAAAACTTGCTGTGCCTTAGCATGGGCGGCTCGCCGACTAAGACAGTATATGCTAAATCACACCACTTTCCTGATCTCCAAGATGGATCCAATCAAATACGTGTTCGAAAAACCTGCTCTCTCTGGAAGGATTGCAAGATGGCAAATGATCCTAACAGAATATGACATTCAATACACTTCACAAAAAGCAATCAAAGGAAGTGTGGTAGCTGATCATTTAGCTCATCAAGCAGTAGATGATTATCAGGCATTGAACTTTGACTTCCCAGACGAAGACATTATGCTAGTCAATGACTACAAACAACCAGGATCCCGATGGACTATGGTTTTTGACGGAGCTTCTAATGCGCTCGGCAATGGCATCGGAGCTGTGATCATTTCCCCCACAGGAGGTCATACACCCTTCACCGCCAGATTGTGTTTCAATTGCACCAACAATATAGCCGAATACGAAGCATGCATTCTGGGTCTCAAAGCTGCAATTGATCTAAAAATCAAATTCCTTGAAGTCTACGGAGACTCGGCCTTAGTAATCTACCAAGTCAAAGGGGAATGGGACACAAAGCACCCAAATCTAATTCCATACAAAGAACATGTGTTGAGTTTGATTCCTTACTTCGAGGAGATCACTTTCGAACACATCCCACGCGAAGAAAATCAACTAGCTGATGCCTTAGCTACCATGTCATCCATGTTCAAAGTCAATTGGGACGACGAAGCTCCTATGATCACCATTTATAGGCAAGACGAACCAGCCTATTGCAATGAGATCGATACCGAACAAATGGAAGACAAACCATGGTTCCATGAAATACAAAGGTATCTCGAAACCCAGGAGTACCCTGAAGGGGCATCTATTAACGACAGAAAGTTTCTAAGGAGATTTGCCTCCAAATTCTTCCTAAGCAATGGAACTTTGTACAAGCGCAACCATGACTCGACTTTACTTCGTTGCGTAAACAAGAAGGAAGCAGAACAAATCATGGAAGACATACACAATGGTACCTTCGGTACTCATTCCAACGGACATACAATGGCTAAAAAGATCTTGAGAGCAGGTTACTACTGGTCTACCATGGAAACAGATTGCCATCATCATTCCAAAACTTGTCACAAATGCCAGATATATGCCGACAAAGTGCATGTACCTCCAGTTCCATTAAACGTTCTGACGGCTCCTTGGCCTTTCGCAATGTGGGGTATTGATATGATTGGAGAAATCAAACCTACTGCTTCCAACGGACATCGCTTTATCCTGGTCGCTATTGACTACTTCACAAAGTGGGTAGAGGCAGCTTCATATGCTTCTGTCACCAAGAATGTGGTAGCCAGGTTTATCAAGCACAATCTCATTTGTCGGTACGGCATCCCCGAAAAGATCATCACTGACAATGGCACGAATCTAAACAACAAAATGATTACTGAACTCTGCACGCAGTTCCAGATCAAACATCATAATTCTTCTCCATATCGACCAAAGATGAACGGCGCTGTCGAAGCCGCCAACAAAAACATCAAGAAAATCATACAAAAGATGACAGTAACCTACAAAGACTGGCATGAGATGTTACCTTTTGCTCTTCATGGTTATCGCACATCTGCGCGTACTTCAACAGGGGCAACTCCATTCTCGTTAGTCTACGGTATGGAAGCAGTTCTCCCAATCGAAATCCAGATTCCTTCCTTAAGGATCATGAAAGAAGCCGATCTAGACGAAGACGATTGGATTCAAACTCGATTCGACCAAATACACTTGATTGATGAGAAAAGACTTGCAGCTATCTGTCATGGCCAGCTATACCAAAAGCGCATGATCAAAGCATTCAACAAGAAAGTCAAAAGTCAAGCATACCAAACTGGTGGCTTGGTTATCAAACGCATCATCTTACCACAAGGTGATCCCAGAGGCAAATGGACCCCCACCTACGAGGGACCATTCATAATCAAGAAAATATTCTCCGGCGGTGCCATGTTGCTTACCACCATGGATGGCGAGGATTTCCCACACCCTGTGAATGCAGACATAGTCAAAAAGTACTTTGCTTAAAAAAAAAAAAAAATACAGCTCGCTAAGTTGAAAACCTGAAAGGGCAACTTAGGCAAAAATGAGCGTCTCGGTGGATTGAAAACCCGAAAGGGCGATCCAGGCAAAAATTAGAGACAAAACAAATACAATCCCGGTAGGCTGAAAACCTGAAAGGGCAGCCTAGGCAAAAATTAGGGAATAAAGCATACAACTATGTCCCGCTCAGCTGCCTACTCACCGACAAGGTTCAACACCTCAAAGACACCGATCAGTCCAATCACTTTCTTCCAACAAGTGAGGGATGAGATGCTCGAAGACAGATTGGCAATAGCAGAACTGAAACTTGACTGGATCGTTCTCACATAGCTATTTCTTTTCATAAATACTTTTCAAAACTTTCTGACAATTTCCTACTTCTAGGATTGTTGTCTCCCTATACTAATCCGCCTATCACGGCACCTTTTCAAAAATCAATGCAGCTTATAACTAACATTTTCATTTTTTCTGTTTTGAATACGCGAGCATCCCAATGATATTTTGAATGAACATATGCATTTGAATATGATTGATGTTTACCAGGAAAAACAGGAATAGCATTCCGGACATGTCCCAATTATTTGGACATTATCCTAAACCAGCATCAGAAGGAAGTTTCCCCAATGGAGACACATTCCTCAACAAATCCCTCAAAAAGATTTTTCTTTCGAAAAAAGTCTTATTCCCCAGCAGGGTTGTTCCAGATTACTGTCTTCAGAAGGTGTGATCTCCCCACCCAAACTTGGTCAGATAGTGCATCGGAGGATTATGCATCTTCCTCATTCCCACTCCAAAGGGCGTCACAGTCCGAACTCTCAAAACTACTGTTCATCCCCGAGCAGTAATCAAAGATCCTTCAATAGAACATCCTGGTTCTCAAAGAATTTCCCCAACCCAGGGTACTCAAGCGAGACAGAAGATCATCAACAACCACGATGCCTTCACTTCCAAATGGCTAGCAGGGATTTATTTTCCCAATCACAATGCCTTCATTTCTTGACGACTAAGCTGGGATTTATTTTCCCAATCAGGAGCTTGACACGCTCTAAGCTGCATAAACCATGCATCACATTCACACTCATATTCACATTCACAATCATGCATCATACGCATATTCATACACAACATAACTTGCATATTTCTCCTCTAGCTCGAGGATCTCATATCATACATGCATCATAGACATCGCATATTATTAACTTGATTTTTCAGGTAGACAGATGTCTTCAGCAAAGATGTTCTCACTCACATGCAGTGTTCATCCTGAAACTTATTCAGACAAGCAGTCCTTTCAGATACAATCAAACCAAAGATTCACTCTGAAGAACTCTCATTCTCAACTCATTTATCATCTAACATTGCTAGTCTAAGGCGAAACCTCAGACGGTTCCAGAACGATCTAGCATTACAGATCTAAGGCGAAACCTCAGACGGTTCCAGAACGATCTAACATTGCAGATCTAAGGCGAAACCTCAGACGGTTCCAGAACGATCTAACATTGCAGATCTAAGGCGAAACCCCAGACGGTTCCAGAACGATCTAACATTGCAGATCTAAAGTGATACCTCAAACGGTTCCACAATGATCAACTTTCAAATCCTTCATCAAGATATAATCAACAGATTCATTCTGATGAACAAACCATCAACACATTGTCCAGGTGGCATCCGAAAGCCCATCTCAGGTAATGTTTCAATCTGCCAACAACATTTCACAGACAACATTCAAATGCAACTTCCAACATCTCTGCTGATCAAGGTAAGTGCAAATTTTCAGGGCATCTATTTATTCAATCATCTTCTACCCTCAGATTTCAGACAATCTCTTCAGGTTTAAGAAGATTGAATAGGGGCAACTGTTATACCCCAAAATTTGCCCACATCTTTTTTCAAGAAAACTCCAATCTGAAAATTAAGAGTTTCATATAATCATGGATTTTTATTTCAAATATCCTAGCATATGAAGTACTTAAATTTCAGAAACTTTTCTTATACAGTAGCTTGGCTTACAGAGGAATTTATTCTTACGCAAACGCCAAATACTGTTCATTACATCACAAATACTATTTATTTATTTACAGATAAATAGTACTAACACAATCATGCAGAGTTAACTCTTTTTGCAGGCGCAGAAGCAGGAAACTCACACTATACTGGTAACAATTGTTTTTGGTTTCCCACTAACTTTTGTACTATATTCCATTATTTTCAAAATCTTTTCAAATCTCTTTTTCAAAAATCAAATCTTAACTTGTGTGTTTTCTGCCAGTCAAATATTTCTATTTCTGTGCAGTAAACAATTTTCAGGTTATTATCGGTAATTTTGCCCGCATACCGTAAATATCAGTTATTTATTATGTTTCTGTTTCTAACAAGTCATGTAAATAAATTTTCATGCTTCACACAAAACAAAGACAAAAATAACAACAAAAAAGAAAAGAAAATTAACTTTGACAGTTGACTTTTTCACTTTAACTGCTGCTTCAGTACACGAACAGTCAGTTGACAGACAAACTGCAGACAGTACAACTCTCAGTGTTTTGTACAATCAATCAAATCAATCATTCACAATTCAAATTTTCAAAGATTTTTGTGTTAGAAGTCTTCTGAATATCACACGATTAGCAGAAACTCAGCACTGCACAAAAATCAGGTACGCTTAACTGCCTCCTATACAGACAGTCCCTAATCAGGGTTTTTCTTGTTTTAACAGGAGCAACAAGTTTTGAGAGCTCAAGTGGATTCCATATACATCCATACATCTCAAAGTACCATCATACAAATTTTCAAACTTCAATTCACTCAGACGCACCGTCAGCAGCTCAAACAGTCAACAGACGACCCGTTTGACCAAAAAAGTCAACTGACAGTCAAAAATGAAATTTTTTGTCAAAATCCATATTTTGTCAAAGGATTCAACATTTGATCATTGGATGATCACAATTCATCAAGGAAAGATCAAAAATCAACAAAACCCTAAGATTCAAAATTAGGGTTTTTGCCTGAAAAGTCAACTCAACTTTGACTGATCATAACTCTCTCATCCTTCATCCAAAAAATGCCAACCAAAGCTCATTTTGAAGGAAATTCAATTATCTTTCAAATGCAATTGATCCCATGGTCATTGCATTCACCATTTGAAAAATATGGCCAAAGACATTACAGGTCATTTTCAAAGTCAACAAAAAGACACTTTTTTTCAAATGGACACACAAGGAGAACCAAAAATCATTTTGATATGAGACCAAAGACATTGGTTAGAGGACTCTTTGAGGTTTCCAAAAAGTGCAAGATCTCCTTCATATGACAAAAATTGAAGGATTTACACCTTGTTGAAGTTGGCTAAATTTTGGGAAAATGCATGAAATCAACATTGCTCAAAAATGTTTTTTTTCCAAAAGATGCCAAGTTTTTATGGTCCAAACATCTTTGCCATGTTACTATGGGCCTCCCACGACCAAGACAAAGCCCACATCTTTATTGGCCATTTTTTGCATAATTTTATCTTACTTTAAGATTAAAATTAAAAGGAAAATGCATGGATAATGGTTGCTTGGCCTCCAAGTATGACTCACTTCAAGGAATCTTCATTTTTTCTGCAAGAATTGAAGAGCAAGACAAGAGCATTGAATGGAGTCAAGCTTGGTCAACAATTCAAAGATTTTTAATATTTTAAAAATCAAACTTTCAACCAAGACAACAAAGCTTCTTAGCTTGAGTTCCAAGCAACTTTGGGCTATAAAAGAAGCATCATACTTCAGCAAAAGGGAGAGACGAAGGGGGACACACGAAATATAGCAAGAGTATAGCCAAGAAATATCAAAAATTCTCTCAAATTTCCATAACTTTGTAAAATTTCAAATTCAATTCTCCAATCAATATTAATACATACCAAGCTTTCTAATCATCTTATCAAACATCATAGAGTAAGATTGAACTCTAAATATAGGCCCATGAGAGTCGTATAGTGCATACAAGTGTTCTTCATGTATATATGCATTAACTTTCGTTTTCATATTTGCAATTAATTTCCATACAAACTAACCATCCTAACATGTTTATGGGGACATATATGGGTGATCTGGGCCTTGACATAATAGTTCCCACGTGAGAATCACTCAACACCATTAATGGATGTTCATGCATGCTTAAACTTTAATACCTTCGAATCTATAGCTACAAGCATCAAATAAAGAAACTAATACCACCAATGAACTCAGGGCCTCATGTTTAGTGGATCTGGGTTGCTTTCATGTGTTGCTAACGTGTATTTTTTGCAGGTTCAGAAGCTATAAAAAACTGCATGATTTATCGTAAAAATAGAGGGGGTTTAAAACCCCCGCTATCTGTTTGAAAAAATGAATGAGACGGAGGTTGAAGACGACCACGCGTCCAAGCGTGGTTCGTCAGTCAAGGCTGACTTTTCCCTCCGCTCACGTGGCTCTTCATCATTGGAAGGTCAACCAGTCTCCCATCCACGCGTGCACATGTGGGCCCCAGTCAGAAAGTTTGAATTCTCCTTGAATTCAGTACATGTTCCCTACCATCATATCATGCACCTACAAATCTGGACTCTTGATCTCATCAATCTTACCATCCAACGCACCATAACACACAGCCACACCATGGACTCTCACTCAATCACTACACCAGATCAGTATCCCTTTTTATTTTTATTTTATTTTCTATTTTATTTTATTTTCTTTGCAAAATTAATTTAAAATAGCTTAAAAATTCAAAAAATTCCACAAAAAATATTTTAAACTTCTAAAATAACATATTATTTTCTGAAATAAAAATATTTTACTTTTCTTCAAAATTTTAATATTTTACATAATTAATTAGTATGTATTTATATATTTGCTTATTAATTATTTTAATTAGTCAAAAAATCATAAAAAAAATTGTTCTTTATATTAAATATTGTTTATATATCATAAACTAATTTTGTACATATTTAGGATAATTTTCTCTTTAAGTTTTAATTATTTGTGTAATTATTTAAATAATTATGTTTTAATTAACTTAAAAAATCCAAAAACAATTTCAAAAATTCCAAAAAAATTAGTTTTGTTCTAAAATCAATTAACAAACATTTTGTACATATTTTTAAACTTATTTGCTAGGTTTAATCATATTTCCATCTTTTCTTTTTTTTAAATTAATTAATAATGCATTAATTATATTTAAAATAAATCACAAAAATACAAAAATATGCCTTTTATTTCTTGCAATTTAAAATTCCTAGATAAATGTATAGGATGTCAAATTCATGTAAATAGGCTAGTTTACATTTCCCGCACAATCGATGTAATAGCGTAGATTTACTTTCTGCACTTTACATTTCCGCATTTTAATTTCCAGCACCCATATAAACTGCGTGTATGTCAAAGATAAAACTGAACCGTCAGATCACTAACTTCAAAGATAAATATCTGAATTCAATCACAATCACATTTGCACCTCCTAGGGTAACCCCTTTTCACTCTTTTCAAAATCAAAGTTACATTTCTACTGTTTCGAGTACAAAATCGAACCTTTTGTTTATATCCGACGAATGGATAGATTTTTAAAGGGAACAAGGATAAAGACCTCCTAACTCAGGGTAGACCTCCTAGTTTGCTTGCTCAAAATCAAAACAAACAAAATTCTCATACACTGTTGTTTTTCAAAATAAACTTTCCAAAAGACAATATTTTGTATACATCCAAACACGGATCATTACAAAATTAACGTTCTTTACAAAACATCTTTCGAAAGATAAACAAAGCATTTGTATACATCCGCACAAGGATCATTACAAATTCAATTTACAAAAGGTATTTGAAATCACAGGTAAAGCATTCTGAAGCAATTGAAAAGAAAAGCAAATGAGCTAAGCAAACTAAAGAGCCCATGGATAACCATGGATACAAAGGGTGCTAACACCTTCCCTTTGTATAACCTACCCCCTTACCCAGAATCTCTCAAAGGTCTTTTTTCTGTTTCTTTTATAAACCTTTCCTTCATTGGATAAAATAAAAGGTCGGTGGCGACTCTGTAAACTTTTTCAAAAGTGACGCGAAAGCGTCCGATCGACAAAAAAGAGTCAGTTCACGTATCCCACCCACGGAGGGGTATGGCCCGAAAGGACGGTCCACAGACATCTTTCATCACCCCATGGGGTACCTTTTGCTACAAAGTGATGCCGTTTGGATTAAAGAATGCAGGCGCAACTTACCAAAGGGCAATGACTACTCTCTTTCATGACATGATGCATAAAGAAATTTAAGTTTATGTGGACGACATGATAGCCAAGTCCAGCACAGAAGAAGAACATATTGAATACCTTTTGAAGTTGTTTCAACGACTAAGTAAATATCAGCTTCGTTTGAATCCTAACAAATGTACTTTTGGGGTTAGATCTGGAAAACTCTTGGGTTTCATTGTCAGCCAAAGAGGTATTGAAGTAGATCCCGACAAAGTCAGAGCTATTCAAGAGATGCCTGCACCAAAAACTGAAAAGCAAGTAAGAGGATTTCTCGGACGATTGAACTATATCTCCAGATTTATCTCTCAAATGATTGCTACATGTGGGCCAATTTTCAAGCTTCTCCGCAAAGATCAATGGGTTGTATGGACTGAAGATTGCCAGAAAGCGTTTGACAGTATCAAGGAATACCTGTTAGAACCACCAATATTGATTCCTCCGGTTGAAGGAAGACCACTAATCATGTACCTTACCGTGTTAGAAGAATCCATGGGTTGTATGCTTGGACAACAAGATGAAACCGGTAAGAAGGAACATGCCATCTATTACCTGAGTAAGAAATTCACAGATTGTGAGTCTCGTTACTCCATGCTCGAAAAAACGTGTTGTGCTTTGGCTTGGGCTTCAAAACGCCTCCGCCAATACATGATCAACAATACTACTTGGTTAATCTCCAAAATGGATCCAATCAAGTACGTCTTTGAAAAGCCTGCCTTAACAGGAAGGATTGCCCGATGGCAAATGCTGTTATCTGAGTATGACATTGAGTACCGTGCTCAAAAAGCGGTCAAAGGAAGCATTCTCGCCGATCACTTGGCGCATCAACCAATTAATGAATATCAATCTCTCGAGTTTGACTTTCCTGATGAAGATGTCTTGTACTTGAAGATGAAAGATTGTGACGAACCGTTACCTAAAGAAGGTCCTGATCCTGGATCAAGATGGGGCCTAATTTTTGATGGAGCAGTAAACGCTTTTGGCAATGGAATTGGGGCAATCATCATCACTCCCAAGGGTACTCATATCCCGTTCTCCGCCATATTACTATTTGATTGCACCAACAACATCGCAGAATATGAAGCTTGTATCATGGGTCTCGAAGAAGCCATTGACTTAAGGATCAAGATCCTCGACATATATGGAGATTCAGCTCTTGTGATCAACCAAATCAAAGACAAGTGGGAAACTTACCACCCTGGCTTGATTCCTTACAGAGATTATGCAAGACGTCTGTTGACTTTCTTCAACAAGGTTGAATTGCATCATATACCTCGAGATCAGAATCGAATGGCAGACGCCTTGGCTACTTTATCTTCCATGTTCAAAGTCAATCATTGGAACGATATGCCCAAAGTCAGAATTACGCACCTTGAAAGGCCCGCCTATGTGTTTGCAACTGAAGCAGTCATCGATGATAAACCGTGGTTCCACGACATCAAGCGCTTCCTTCAAACTCAAGAGTACCCGCTTGGGGCATCAAACAAAGATAAGAAAACTCTAAGGAGACTTTCTGGCAGTTTCTTCCTGAACGGAGATGTGCTATACAAAAGAAATTTCGACATGGTTTTGCTGAGATGCGTGGACAGACACGAAGCAGACATGTTAATGCATGAAGTGCATGAAGGGTCCTTTGGAACTCATTCAAATGGGCATGCAATGTCCAAGAAGATCTTAAGAGCAGGATACTATTGGTTGACAATGGAATCAGATTGTTATAAACATGTGAAAAGATGTCACAAGTGCCAGATCTACGCAGATAAGATCCATGTGCCACCAACTCTACTCAACGTTCTCTCATCTCCGTGGCCTTTCTCCATGTGGGGTATCGACATGATTGGAATGATCGAGCCGAAAGCTTCAAACGGTTATCGTTTCATCTTAGTAGCCATTGATTACTTCACCAAATGGGTCGAAGCAGCATCTTACGCCAATGTTACAAGACAAGTGGTTGTGAGGTTTATCAAGAATAACATCATTTGCCGATATGGTGTTCCCAGCAAGATCATTACTGACAATGGTTCGAACTTGAATAACAAAATGATGAAAGAACTGTGTGAGGAATTCAAGATTGAGCATCATAACTCTTCTCCTTACAGACCAAAAATGAACGGCGCCGTTGAAGCTGCCAACAAGAACATTAAGAAGATTGTCCAGAAAATGGTCGTCACTTACAAAGACTGGCATGAAATGCTGCCATTTGCTTTACATGGGTACCGTACTTCAGTGCGTACTTCAACAGGGGCAACTCCCTTTTCTCTAGTATACGGCATGGAAGCTGTGCTCCCCGTAGAAGTTAAAATCCCATCAATGAGGGTCCTCATGGAGACTAAGTTATCGGAGGTCGAATGGTGTCAAAACAGATACGATCAGTTGAACTTAATCGAAGAAAAATGTATGACTGCTCTATGCCATGGACAGTTATACCAAGCAAGGATGAAACAAGCCTTCAACAAAAAGGTTCGACCTCGTGAATTTCAAGAAGGCGACCTCGTGCTTAAAAAGATCTTGTCTTTTCAACCAGATTCTAGGGGCAAATGGTCTCCTAATTACGAAGGCCCGTATGTTGTCAAAAGAACATTTTCTGGCGGCGCCATGACTCTTGCAACCATGGATGGTGATGAACTCCCACATCCTGTGAATGCTGATGCAGTCAAGAAATACTTTGTCTAAAAAAGAACAAAAGAACAGCTCGGTAAGTCGAAAACCCGCATAGGGCGACTTAGGCAAAAATGAGCGTCTCGGTGGACTGAAAACCCGAAAGGGCGGTCCAGGCAAAAATTAGAGACAATAAACAGAAAAAATTCATCCTGGTAGATTGAAAACCTGAAAGGGCAATCTAGGCAAAAATTAGGGATTTATGACAAAGTAACTGCATCAGTCCATACTTCGTCACCTGAGGAGTCTTTTTCATCAAAGGATCTTCAATCAAATCATCGCCAATCTGAAGCGACAGGCACAGTTGGAACTCAAAGTTGTTAGGGGGAATAGTGGTTATTGCTTCCAATGTAGCCTTTTCCGCATAATTACCATTTCCAACTTTTGTAAATACTCTATGGAATCACGCCTTTAGCTGATTACCATCCTATTAAATAAATTTGAGCCTTGTGCCCATTTGTTTGCAATCTCTGATTTCTTCTAGCTTGCAAAATGACGCTTTAATTGTGTTATTCACTTTTGAAAAAAAAAAGAGAAAAATTTTTAAATGAATTTACTTTTCTTTTTCAAAATAAAAGCAAAACTTTCCTTTGAGTGGTGAACAACCGAAGGAACATCAATAACTATCTCCATAAGGATGAATCAAAGATTATGATAGGAAAAGCTCTTCTATCCCCAGTGAAGAAGGTCTTTTATCCCCAGTGAAGAAGATCTTTCATCTCCAATGAAGAAGTTCTTCCATCTCAATAAGAAAAGATGCCCATCTTCCACAGAGAAGTTGAAAGCACGCAACACCATTCATCACCTGTATTATCTGCACCGTGTTGAAGAACACTTGCCAAGTATCTGGTTGTATTGCGACGTCGGTCCATCTCCAGTATACACTTCTCTGTCTGTCAATTTCGTCAGTATTCATGACATTCATCTTTCATACATATTTGCATCATTTATGCATCATTGCATTTTTCAAATGTCTGCCTGAAATCACTTGTTCAGGATATATCTATCCCAAAAAAAAGAGAAAAAGCAAAAAGAAAAAAAAAGAAAAAAGAAACAGGTACGGGCGTGTAATCTCTCCAGTAGGTTGTCACCCATACGCAGAAAGAACATCTTCTTTCTCCAGTTCCCCACTGAGATCATTCCTCGTGGAAGAAGGTTGCTTTAGTTTTCTCCTCTCAAAACGAAGGAGAAAATCCCCAGTCGAGTTCATTCCTCATTGGGTACAAAGTCTTGTTTGACTGTTTCTTTCCAATTCATTCGTGGATAGAACCTTGTCTTTACCAGAGATTCAAATCCCGGTTCCCCAAA
The DNA here is from genome assembly GCF_029867415.1 of Vicia villosa. NCBI lineage: Eukaryota > Viridiplantae > Streptophyta > Magnoliopsida > Fabales > Fabaceae > Vicia > Vicia villosa. Next base: position 47,763,475 of record NC_081184.1, read on the forward strand.
TAGAGTCGTGAAAAACAGACAATAAGCAATAGCCTCATCATCCGAGCAGCTTATGTCTCTTTCAAAAGACTTTTCCTCTCTAGGAAATCAATCATGAAGACCATTTGACAATCAGGGCCTTATTATTCTTCACAAGGCTGAATAACCAGTAATTTCCCTAGCAAAGTCTCCAGAATCATTTTTATCACTCGGCTGATAATTGATCATGTCTTCAAAACCACTATCACGAGGCTGGTAGTCGGTAACCTTTTTGTTCTGGTTATATTATTAAACATGTCTATCACCATGCTGATAGTCGGTAATATTAACCGAACCTTTGAAACTCTTTTTACCATGTCAAGTCTATCACCATGCTGATAGTCGGTAATATAGTTTCATACCTTTCACCTTCGCATTATTAAACAAGTCTATCCCCATGCTGATAGTCGATAATGTCGATAGGTAAGCTTTTCTTACAAAGCTATCATTTCTCGGTGAAGCATACACTTGCTTTCCCGAAAAAAAGAAAAAAAACGGATTCTCTTCCTAAAACGGATTGAGACATCCTTCCCGGTCTCTTGTCCCCAGTGGAGTCAGTTCTTGATATCCCCTCGGTAAAGACATCCTTGCATCATTCGCAATTTTGGTATCTTAGGTCCAAAATTTGCGTCTTCTGATATTTAAGTCTCTTCCACCCTATCAAAACGAAGATTTTCAATCTTCATGTCTCAGGTTGAAGAAACTTAAATAGGGGCATCTGTCATACCCCAATTTTTGACCTAAGATACCACCTCATATCATATCATATGCATCATTTGCATCTCTAACAAATTGCATAGCTTGTGTTTGCTACTTGTGACTCAGCAAGGTTTAATCAAGAAATCACTCATCAGTACAAGCAAAAATCAATTAGGGTTTTGTTTTCCCTTCATCTCAAAAGAACCATCTTCATCAACAATCAACATCTGGTCCTCAAAGATTCATTTCAACAAGCTCAGAGGCTTTGAATCAACCAGATTAGGGTTTTGACTGAAGATAGCACACCCCTGACTTTTGCTCAGGATTTGACCTAATGACTTGGGACATGACCTCAAGACCCCAAGTACATCATTTTGGCCTAATCTATTAACTCAAGACATCTCCAACACAGGGACTGATCAACAATGAAATTTCAAATCATCAGATTAGGGTTTTTTGAACTATTAGGGACTGAAATCAGGGATCACATTTGGGAAACCCTAGAAATCCCCAGGAAGTCAATCAAAGGTTTCAATCATCTTCAAATAATCCCTATGACAACATCCAATGGAAATTACATCTCAATTCAAGATCCACAGTCATCAATTTCATCAGGTCGACAATTAGGGTTTTTGACCTAATTCACTGAACAACTGACTTTTTAATCAGAACATGGTGCCATAACTTAAACCATGGCTCAAGGTCCTCCAATAACTCAATATGATCCATTCATACCATTCATTTGGTGAGGATAGCTTGGTTCATTTAAAATCTCCGGAAACGCGATTCGTCTGAAAAAGTCAACTGCACAAGATCACCATTGACTTTTGGGGAATTTTGGTCAACCTTGACTTTTAAAGTTTTGAATCATCAATATATGATATATGAAGTCATTTGATCAAGAAAAATCAAGAAAATCAATCAAGAATCAAAAAGTCAAAGTTTGACTTTTATACTTAGAAAAATTTCTAAGTGTTTTTCAATGGTTTTTTCCAAACTTTGGAAGGGAATTTCTCAAAATTTCACCTACAAACTGAAAAAAACTTCCAACATGAAAGTTGTAGATTTTGATCCAATGAACAACTTTGTCACATATAATTTTTTTTTCAAAAGATCAACCATTTAAGAGATATGGAGCTTCAAAGTTGGTATCTTTTGAAAATTTCACTTAAAACCTCATTTTCTTCAAAGTTCATGGATCTTTTTCACCCATTTCCTTAAAGGTCTTGAAGAAACTTTCAACTAGGGTTTTGAAGTGTGTAATATGAGCTTTCCAAAATGTCCAAGAGCATGAAAAAATATGGAGCATAGCTATGGTTTTGAATTATGCATTTAGTGATCATTTTCACTTGAAATTTCAAGCCATTTTCACTAAGTTATGAACCATTTTGCCAAATAATGCAAGTAATGATGCATCAAGACAATAATTGAAGATATTTTCTGATTTGAAGATCAGAATGGAAGAGGATAAGAAGCTTGAAGTTTAACCATGGTTTAGTCACTTTTAACCATCATGCATTAAATGTAAAGATTCCATTTTATCTCCAAATGCCAAATCACCATTCTTTGATCAACTTGCAAAGCTTGGAGTTCAGAATCCTTGGCCTATAAATAGAGGTGCAAATCACTCTTCAAATCACACCAAAACCTCACAATCATAGGTTTTCTCTCTTCTTTCTTGAATTGCAATTTCAAGTTTCAAAGTGAGGTAGAAATCCCAACCTCCAAACCTTTGAAGTTCTGAGCAAAGTGATGCTTCCCACAACTCATAAACATCATATGTGATGTGTCTGATCCATCCATACACCCCAAAAACACCAAGAACTCAGAATCACTACCTCACTTCTCAAATATGCATAACATAAGCCTTATCATGCCAATTTTCATTCAAGCTCAATTCTGTCCAATCTAACCATCCAAACACATCCGATATACCATATATGAACTATCCCAATTATCATCCCTGACCTGTAACTCCAAAATCACCAAGCTTGATCCTCACTTAAGCCCTACTGTAGATCGAGCATCACCAACTGGTCCAGAGATTTTCAGTTCATTCCAATCATCCAAACATGTTCCATAAGGTCCACTGAAGCTGTCCAGATCAAGAAACAACATCTGGAACCTCTCATTTGCAGAATTCGATTCTCAGTTTGGCCGTTTTTGAAGGTAAGCCTCATGAACTTCAAACTCATACATACATGCATCATAAATGAAAAATTGAGTTGCTATCTTGTTTCTGCACTATCACTGATCAATAACCCTCAATCAATTTCACAATTCATCAATCCTACACGATTTCATGATCAAATTCAGAATTAGGGTTCTTAGTGTTCATCACAAAATTAACCATCTTAGAACAAAAATAAATGAATTTAAAGAGCACCATCATGTTCCTCGTCCAAAACCAAGCAAGATAGACTATCTACTTGATCAAAACAATCCAGTTTTAGAGATTTTCAAAAAATCAAATTAGAGTGTGTTCTTGGCGCCATTTTTGTTCAGGAAATTCAAATTTTTGTTTTAAAATATAATTAATTGGAGGCATATGTATAACAAGCTGCGCGCGCAGCTCAGTTGGTTGTTGTTTTGAGTAGTGAACCTCAGGGCGTGGGTTCAAACCCTGGCAGGACCAAAACCCAATTTTTTTTGACACTTATTTTCTTCAATTTCTTTACAACTTCAATTAATTATTTAACCAACCAAAATTCATCATTTTCACTTCATATTTTTTACACTTCTTATTTAATAGGTATATTTTAAGAACATCCAAAAAAATCACAAAAAAAATATTAATTTAATACATTTTTAATTAAGTTTAAAATGGCATATCCTTAAGTATTTTTTATACTTTAAAATTTGTTTTTTTCATTTGATTTTTCAAACTTAATCACTTGTAAATATTTTGTGATCAAACCCTAATTATTTAGGTCTTAATTAAGCATGAAATTTGTTTTTTATCTTAATTAAGTTGACTCTTGTCAAAATTCAAACCGTTTTAAAACAAACGATCACAATTTTTCAAAACGATAAACCGTTTCTTTTTGGTTTTACTTTTCAAAAGAAACTATTGATTAAATCTTTTTGGATTGATCAATTGATTTTCAAACATGGGCCTCTCGAATATTAGAGAGTATAAGTCCCTTTCCTTTTTTCTTTGTACAGTTTTTCTTTAAACAGAAAACTTCTTTCAAAATAAAACTTTCAAACTGTTTTCAAAACAACGAAACCTCGCGTTCTTTAACAAAACAATCAACCATGTTTTATAAAATAAAACATGGGCCTCCACTTAGGTATAAGTCCCATTCCCGTACATGAAATTAGGTATTTCATTGTACAAACACCTTTTTATACATACCTCAATCAATTTGATTTTTAACCTCGAATAACAAATCAAAAATGAAGGTTTCCTTTAAATCTTCCCAAAAATACCATGGGCCTCCATGTAGGTATAAGTCCCAAGCCCCTTTGTAAATACTTGTTTACATAGCTTTTGAATAAACTCAATGGGCCTCTCCCCGAGTATAAGTCTCGAGCCCCCGTGTTTACAAATGGATCATGCTTACAGGTATATTTCCTTCATAAACTCCATTGTATACACACACCTTGTCATATATATGTGCTTGTTCATACTTGTTCATATTTGTTCATGTACTTGTTCATATTTGCTCGTACTTGTTCATATTTGTGATTGTTTTATATATATGCTTGTTCAACTTAGTACAACACTAGGTTCCCCATAGCCTCCTATTGGGCTTCGTGCAAAGAATCTCCCTAGTTTAGGTTAGGACATAGAGTATGGTTTCCTGGTGAAATCGCTCTAAGAGCTCAAACCAACTATACCACGCCTCCTCTTGGGCTTCGTACAAACGACTTGTCCCTCCCATAGCCTCCTCTTGGGCTTACAATGCAAGGACCCTCGATTGTCCCTCCCATAGCCTCCTCTTGGGCTTACAATGCAAGGACCCTCGGATAGCCTCCTCTTGGGCTTCGTACAAGGACCCACGGGCTTCTTATAAGCATCCCTAATATCCAAATCAAATACCCTAGGAGATTAGACATTTATCATCTCTATGATAGGAGTATCTCATCTATATCATCACAAACAATCAATCAATCAAATAACTCTTTTTTGCCACAAGGCTGGCTAATCAATCAAACCTTTTTGCCACCATACTGGCTGATTAATCAAAGTTTTTGTCACAAGGCTGACTTCATTGAAACTTTTGCCACAAGGCTGGCTGATTAATCAAAACTTTTTGTCACAAGGCTGACTTCATTGAAAGTTTTTGCCACAAGGCTGGCTAAAAAGCATCTTTATCATTCTAAGCACCATAAGTGGCATGGCCCAGGGCTTATAATGAAAAGATTTTCAAACAAAAAACAAACAGATGTATGTGATGATATAGATTAGATACATCGAACATTTAGATGACATTTGTCTCTTATCCTTTGCTTCCACTAGCATAAGTGGGAACTACGATTGCTCTGACTTTCTCAACATCCCTTTGAGAATACGTAGGCACAAGGTCGTATCCTTGGCGAGAAAAACTTCTCCCTCAAACCATTCAAACCTTAGCACCCGTAGACCCGAGCTACAGATGCTCTGATTCCCTCTAAGGGATATGTATGCAGAGGATCGCGATGATCTTTGCGAGCATAATCAAACAAACACATTAGGTCCCACCTATTTCACAAGAACCTCTCAATAACATGGAATGAAAAACATAGAAAAGAAACCTATAGAGTACTATAGATACGTTGGGTGCTAATACCTTCCCTTCGTATAACCAACCCTCTTACCCAAAGATCTCTCCCCCACTTTTTTAGGTTATTGCAACTTTTTTCCTTTTCCTACTTTGGAAACAATAAAAAGTTTGGTCGGAACAAAAGAAAAATCATTTTTTTGAGCACTCGAGCCCAAAGAAGGCATCAGGTGTCTCATCCCGAAAAAAGATACGATTTTTCCCTGCGACAAGTACCACCCGGCAATTCTTCCCGATAGATCACAATGGGGGAGGAGCCGCTCTTGGCGAGATCGAGAGTAGAGGCTTTGCTCGAGTTTAATGAAATGAGCTCTTCGAACTTTTGTTTCACAGATCCGACGGTTAGTTTGATGAATCCTCCCCCGGAGATGATCATGGCGGAAGGGAAGAACTCTCACGGGCTGTGAGAATAGAGGGGGGATGACATTTTTTCCCAGTCTGGGAGGTAAAAGTCCTCTGGTCTGGTGATACTCATGGCCACTTGCATGGCGGGCGTATCCTCCGCAGGCTTTTCCTTGACGACCGGTTTGGCTTCCTTGGCAGCTTCTTGTTTCTTTACGTATTGTTTCAGGTGTCCCTCTCTGATTAATATCTCTATTGTGTCCTTTAGGTTGATGCACTCCTCGGTGTTGTGCCCGTGGCCTTTGTGGAAACGGCAGAACTTTGATTTGTCCACGTTTGGTCATGCAGACATGGATTTCGGGAAGCAGACCTTGCCCGTTTGGAATTTGGCGTTCGCGCATGTGTTCAGGATGCGCTCCCTAGACGTGTTTAGTGGGGTGTATTCCCGGAAATTTCTTGCCGGTCCTTTGCAATCTTTAGGATCCCACCCTCTGTCTTCTTTCTTCTTGTCGGATCCTCGGCGGGAATCGTCTTGATAGACGCCTTTGGTGTTTTCTTCGTTTCTGGAGTTGCGGACCGCGTGAGCGGATTCTTTTTCCTCATACTGTATATATGCATGGGCTTTGAGAAAAAATGCGTCCAAAGTGGCCGGCGTCTCGATCCCGACGGCTTTGGCGAAATCCGAACGTGGTCGGAGGCCTCGTTCGAGCAAGAACTTTTTCATGTGGGTTGTTTGGACACCTGCACGGCCTCTTTGTTGAGCCTCTCTATGTAGGCTCGGAGTGATTCGTCCTTCCCCTGGATGATGGCTTCCAGGGAGGCTTCCGACTTTGGATGCTTTCGGGAAGCCATGAAGTGTTGGGAGAAAAGCTTTCCGAGCCCTTTCCACGACGTGATGGACTCGTCGGGAAGGCTCTTGTACCAAGTCATGGCTCTTTTGTGCAGCGTGGTCGGGAACAACCGGCATTTGATTGCGCCCGATACTCCTCTGTAGTCGAGGAGGATACTCCTTTGTAGTCGAGGAGGGCGTCGATGTTCTCGATATGCTCGTCGGGGTCGCTTGTCCCGTCATACGTGGCCAGTGGTGGAGGCTTCTCGAGACCGACCGGTAGGGGGGCTTCCAAGATGGCGTGGGATAGAGGGCCTCGGCGCACTTCTTCCTCGTCACTGGGAATGGGTGTGATAGACCGGCTACGGCTTCGCGTGTGTCGCCTGCGATCGTCGTCGTGCCTTGCGGAAGGCGACTTAGATTTTCTCTTCGGTCGGGGAGACTGCGAACGGTGTCGGGAGCGATGTTCGTTGTGTCCCTTCTTGGAAGTGGGACCCGCATGCCCCCTTGGAGAGGAAGACCGAGGGCGATTCTTGGTGACGGTCTTGCGCTGGGAGCGAGGTTTGTGACTAGGGGGAGTCTTAGAACGACGTTTCTGTTCTAGTGCTCCGTTCCGATCGTTTTGTTGTTGGACTAGGGCATTTACCTGTGCAAGGGCGGCTAAGACGACGGCCATGGTTTAGTCCAGGGGAGTTGAACCCTTGGCTGAGAAAGGGTTTTCAAGAACTGCTTTGTGGTTGTCTTTACCGCTGGTTTATCCGAGGTGATGGATAGTGTTGTCGCGGATGTCTTTCGGAGAGATGGAAAAAACGCGTATTCAAATCGCCCTCTTTCAACCAATGCATCTTAGCTCTTTGTTTCCAATACAAATCATCTCTTATCAATGCTTTATTATATTCCTGGAACGCATCGAGATACCGCTACTCCGAATAAGAATCTTGACAACCTCTGTACATATCCATAGCCTGCAGGTGCCTTTCTAATTCACCCTTCCTACTACGTCTTACGTTCCTGCTCCAATTCTATAGCTTCTCAGCACAAGTAGATATTTTATGAACCACCTCAGCCTGTTCATCAATATTCCAGCCTATGCCCACCACTTCATCAATACCATCTTCCTTGAGCCAGTGATTCTCAAAGCGGAAATGGTGTTTACTTCGAATATTCTGAATCGTGTCACAAGCTAACAAAATAGGATTATGATCGGAATGCGACGCTATAAGATTTTTAAGCTTAGCATTAGGGAATAACATCATCCAATCGGAATTAGCGAGAGCACGGTCCAGCCTTTCTTCTACCATCCGTTTCGTTCCCCTACTCTTCACCCAAGTGTCCGGATACCCCTCAAGAATAATATCCGATAAGTCGCAATCACTCACAACTTGACAGAAACCCGAGCACAACCAATTAGGATGCGGATGTAAGCCTTTTTTTATCTTGCTGAGTCAAAAGGTCATTAAAATCACCAATAACACACCACGGTAAATTAGACATATCACGAATTTCCCGAAGCATATCCCACGCAAGTCGCCGTCTACTACGTTCCCGAAAGCCATAATAACATGTTAACCGTCACACGCCTTTCTCAACATCAGTGACCAACACGTTCACAAACTTCTTTAAATTGGGAATTGCACTCGAGCTGCTCAAACCCCGACAATTCCAGCTGAGGATTTTCATGAGTCCCGGCAGTCCTGGCTGCCAGGACCTGCCGTTAAAAAAGACTGAGCAATTATATTAGCTTCCTCCTTCTTCCTCTCAATATCTTCACCTACCTCCCTTCTTCTTTTCTTCTCCACCTGTTCCTCCTTACTGCATTTCCCGTCAGATGGGGAGATATCATGCTGATGTTGTGAATGAAGCAGAGGCTGTTTTAGAGAGTCATTAGGCTTAGGTAAGGTGCTTAAGTGTTTCTGTTTAATAAGGGACAGTTTGGTGTTATGGGTTTTATGTTTGAAGTGGACCGGTTTTGGATTTAGGGTGTTATGAGAAACTGGGTTGGTTTTTGTATGGTTTGGTTTGGTAGTTGTAGGAATAGCATTAAATTGGATTTCATGGTTTAAGGTAGGATAGGAATTTTCGTGGGATTTATCATGCAAAAGCAGTAGGTGTTGCATGGAAGGGTCATTTTCGTTATGGTTTGAATTTATGATAATTATTTTCACCATTATGAATTCAACGTGTTCATTTTAAAATGTTAATGGGATAACATTATCATTTTTTAAGAATTGCAAATAATTTAAAATTTTTTTAAAAATTATATACAAAATCTAATATATTAATTAAGAAAAAATTATTTACAATAACATTTATAAAATCTTAATTAAGAAATATTATTTAACATTAAAAAGTTAAAAATAAAATTAAATAGTTTATTTATCAAGATTATCATATGAAAATTAATTAATTAAATTAGAAAAATAAATATTTAATAAAAAAATTAATTAATCTAATGCATAAAAGGATATTTAGGTCTTTTTCATATAATTAGACATTTATTTCTCTTCTATATCACTTTTTTTTTTTATATATTGATTAATATATCAAATTTTCTCTAATTTTTTTCTCTCTTTTCACACTCTTTCTCACATATTTCTCTCTTTTCACCTTCTTCCCTCAACCAAACACATATCCTTAGATTAAAGGATTTGTAACTTTGTTGTCCTCACAGAATATTTTCAACACAGAAAAATATCAAATTAGACAACTGATGTGTATGATTTTTGAATACTTTATAAAAATAGTTTGAGCAATTAAGAATTTTTGTATGGATTTATTTAAAAAAGTATCATGGGCGGGAAAAATCGTATTATATATAATATCATGACATTTTATCTATATAATAGTAATCTTACTATAAGTAAAATTTATAAATTAGAAGTGTTTTTAAAATATTTTTTCTTAAAAAATATTTAACTCGTGGCCCGCACGGGTCTAAGTACTAGTGTGTGTATATATATATATATATATATATATATATATATATATATATATATATATATATATATATATATATATAAGTACTAGTGTATATATATATATATATATATATATACACTAGTACTTATATATATATATATATATATATATATATATATATATATATATATATATATATATATATATACACTAGTACTTATATATATATATATATATATATGATCATGCAATAACTTCATTTTTATAATCATACAATAATCAAGAACTAGATAAAATCCTATAATTTGACACTAAAAAAAAACTGCTCTGCAGCGACGTGGATCCCACGTCGCAACATGCAACATCACGTCACAACCAAAAACTAGCGACGTGTGCTCCCACGTCGAAGCATTTCTTGTAGTATGAATACTATTTAAGTCATACTTTATTTATGTATTGAACAGTTGTATTTTTTTGGGTTCTAATTTAACAATTGTATGATCATAACATTCATTTTATATGAACTAGTCATACAATTCATTAAGACACAAAAATAACTATTATAAGTACTAGTGTTTGTTATATTAGAAGAGAATATATGTATGTATTATCATTGGCCAAGCATGAGAATGTTTAGTAATGTATATGTCGATGCTAAGGAGTTAGTTAGGATGTAACTAACTTAAAGTTAGTTACAACTATCTCTCTAAGTAACTAGAGATTATATAAGCCAACTAACTCTTGTAATGCATCTTAACAAATCAATTTACAAAACAAGCAAAACTTGCACACTCTAGTGGAGCTTTCTTTCCCACTTTCCTCATGAACAACCTTCGTGAATTAAGTTATTATTCTAACATGTTATAATAAGCTTAAATATTATTTTTTGTCACATTAGTTAATAAGTTATTATAAAAAAAAAAAAAATCTATATTTTCGTCACAATATTTTTTAAAATGTTGAAAGATGTTTATTGATAAAATGTATCATTTTTTATGTTGGCTTTTTTCATGAATAGTGTTTGCAACTCTATCACTCATATCAAATCTTATACAAATTAATTTCTCGAAAAGATAATACTTGAATGTAAAAAAATTCAATCTTGTGTGATGATGTATGTCATACCCCAAATTTGTCCTACCCTTTCAATTTCTAACTGGCTTAGACTTCTCATCTCATGTACATGCTCCATTAATTCATTTAACATAACATGCATCGTTAATCAATAAACATGGTAGGGGATCATGGTCATAGAGAGAGCTGATTTTTCACATGGTTTGCAGTTCATACCCCGTACATGCTTGTTTCTATTGAGGTTTTTTACTGGTCATGGATTGAGGTTCATTTCACTGTGCTTGTGTCAACTAGTGGATTTTCAAGGTTGTACCTATGATTATCATGTGGATCATCACAATGTTCGAGTTTCATCTGGTTTATTTTCCAATTCAAGGTTTGGCTCATCTGGTTACCTGGAACACAAGCCATTCATTTGTGGATTCATTCATTTGAAGACAATATCGGGTCACTTTCAATTTTTGAAGACATGTGGCGAAATTTCAGCTTTTGACCAAAGTCCATAATGGACTGTATTAGGCTTTTGTCTTATGATGATTATTCAAGTTGCGAGTTGAAAGAAATATGTGAAGATTCATTTGAATATTTTGGAGGAAAAGGCACTTTAGAATTCAAAGTCAAAGCATGCCATATGTTACTTCAAAATCAATACCGGATCCATCTCAATACAAGGTCATTACATGGAAATGGAAGATTTATAAGAAAATGTACAAAATAGCAGCTGTTGACTTCCTAAGGGATCTATTTCCCTTCATTTATTCTAATCTCATCTCCTTCCACTCCACATTCATGTTGCTCCATGCATTGCCAAAGAAGATGACATAACTCCATACAATACCATCTAAGCTCAAGCCAAAATTCAGTATGAAACTCCCTGCAATAGAACTCAAATATTGAAGCTGCACATTCAAACAGTCCAAACTATACATGCCAAACCTGCTACAAACATGCATCCATTCTGCATAAAGAAAAGGAAAAAGGGTGAAAGCATTCAGTTCAGCACAGTTGATCATACACAAAATTATTCAAGCCAAAGTTCAGTCACAGCATCATGTCAAAACTACTCAACCAGCTCTGCATCAGTTTGCAACACAAAACCAAAACCATAACTAACTTTCATTTCTAACCAATACTCCATCCACAAATTAACCACCAAACCAAAATCCTGCCATTCAAACAATTCTGCACATCCATACAAAAAAGAACCTGCCATACATCTAACCATAAACAATACTAACAACCCTGTACATCTTACACACTCAGACAAAAAAAACATATCAGCATACACATGAAACTCACATTCCTACATACATACAAATTCAGCAGACCTGCACCATTAAAACCATACAGTTCAAAAACATTCATACAATATACCTGCAGCATCATGATTCGAAACAAGAGCAAAACATTCACCCATCATAAACCATGAACACCATTCAGCCACAAAGAAGAAAAGAGGAAAGCCCCCTGTATAAATCACCCCAAAACTCCAAACAGTTTCAAACTTACAAAAATCTAGCAAAGTCATAAACCTAAACCAACTGTGACCATCCATACCTTAACCTTCTAACAGAAAAACCATAATAACTATCTCATAACAGATCCTAACAGAACTTTCATCTAACTTCTAAACTCAGTTAAACACTAACATAGAACCTACTCCAATTGTCTAACCTCACCATCTACTAGCAGTTCAGTTACACAACAGAAAATTAGTACAAATAATATCATAACTAACTCTTTCCCCCCACCTTTCAATTTCAAACCATTTGTAACCCCTTACTAACAGTTTTTAACAAACCTAACTAACTATCAAAACAGAACTCCAACTACCTCTAACAGAAAACCAACCTATAACTAACCTAACTGTTATGTAACTAACTTCCTAACAGCAACAACCATATACAAACAGAATTGTAACCAACTTCTATAACCCTCATAACCAACTCTCAATCTCACCCTTCAATATCATAACAGAATTCTCACCAATCCAATGGCTCACATCCTCTCATGAACTCTATATAAATCAATCTCCCTCCACAATTCAAAATCCCCACGCCATTTCACACTCTCTTCTCCTCCATACGCTCCATTCCTCTCCACAATTCTTCAATCACTCTCTCCAACTTCATCACCATTCATCATCTTCATCACTCCTCTCATTCACTCTCTCTCGAATTCATCTCCATCATCTTCAAATTCATTCTGCAACTCCCTCAATTCTCTCATTCCCTCTACTATACGCTCGCTTTCAGAGGCCACCGGAGCTTCTCATCGGAGCTCCGATCGGTCGAGCTTAGCCTCATAAATTCAGAAATTCAAAGCAAAAGAAGAATTCAAGAAGAAGGAGAAGAGATCGTAAAGAGAAGGAAACAAGAACGAGTTCGGAATGTGTGTTACCTGAAGAATTCGTCGTCTTCGTTTTCGTATCGGCTTCGATTCACGACTTCTTCACCGCTCGCGTTTATTTCGCCATGAACTTCCGGTCTTCTCTTCATCTCGCGCGCTTCTTCGATCCAGGTGAGCCCTCCGATCCTTCGAACTTCGACCTTTTCTGCGTCTCTGTCACACCATAATGCTTCCGCTCCTCTTTTTGTTCTTGATTGTACTGATTTCACAATTTAGGGTTCTTAATCCCCTTTCTGATTTGAGAGTGTTGAAACCGTGTACGAGCGAAATTGAAGCTGAATTAGTGTTCGGGGTAGATCATAGATTGGGGATAGGGCTTAAATTAGGGATTTGGTTGAGCTCCGCCGCCTCCGGCGCGGCGGAACGATTTCCGGCGAGGCAATAGCAAGGGGAAGGTCTGAGAACGAAAACAAGAGAGTTGAGATTAAGAAGTTGAAGCGTCATATGTCTAAACTAATTTCTCTTCTTTTATTTGTCTTTTAGTTTTTTATTTTTCATTTTGTTTGAAAACGGAAAACATATGGATCATGATCTCGGGCCAGATTACTCCACACCCCCTCTAAGCCCACCATATCACGTTTTTGGCATAACAAAGTCTGTAACAATAAGGTACCCTGGGCCAAGTGAATTCACTGCTTACACCCCTCATACGGCCCGTTATTCCTTTTCTGGCAAATAGGAACTAACAAAAATAATTCTTGGGCTAGACTTCTGGCTGGGCCCTTCGCCCATTGCTACTTGCACCACACATTTCATTTTGCACCCCCTAAATAGTTTTGTTTTCAATTAACAAATTTAGGTTCTTCTTAGATTTATTTTCTTTTCTTTTGGTAAATAAAAATATGCAATTCTTACCATCATTTCTAGACATTAACCCAAGTTTTCGCCATATAAAAAATGCACATAAAAAATATTAGTTTCTTACGCTAATCATTTTTTAATCTCTTTTGTTCAAATTAGAATTTAATTTCTTTCATAAAAAACCATAAAAATAGTAGTATTTTTAATTCATTTTTGTACTACGTTTTTGACTGGTTACTTCATGCTTGTGTATAACTTTGTACCATTGTAGCTTTCTTCATTTTCGCTTCTGTTATGACTTTAATTTTCACGCTTCTTTTAAACCCTAACCTTAGGTAGAAACCATGATAATATTAAGTAGAATTCCCCATTCATATTAGGCTAGTTTTCTTAGGCTAGTTTCTTTTTCTTTTACAACTTTAATCCATTTAAAAATACTTGAATAAAAATCCCATAAAAAATACCAAGAAAACTCACAAAAAATGACTAATAAATACTTTGACTAATAAAAAGGGAATGGAAGCTTGTAACTTCCCTTGCTTAAGGGATGTTCGAGTGCTTGGAGCTCCCTTGCTTAAGGGTTCCATTCAGGCGTAAGTTCCCAACCTCTAAAAAACACAAACCAAAGAGTAACTCGAGTTTCCCTTGCTTAAGGGATTTCCTCGAAACACTCAAACTCTCTCTCTCTCTTCACTCGCTTTCTTAAGGGCACCGTTATTTCCGCCCCATTGCATCCTAGGTTGTCCCCTTGTGCAAGAGCGTGAACGTTAACTCCGCCCAACTAAAAAACACAAAAACAAACAAAACTATGGAGCCGAACTACGACGCTCTGATTCTTGAAAAGGATACGTAGGCATCAAGTCGCGGGGCTTGAACGAGCACATTTGTAAATATCCCTTCTTTTCCCCGTATTTCTTTTGCATTCATTCGCATATAGACATAGATACACCCTTTAGATAGAAACAAACATAGGTGGATACCATCGAGTACGATGGGCGCGAGGGGTGCTAATACCTTCCCCTTGCGTAACCGACTCCCGTACCTTGATTCTCTGGTCGCAAGACCCTGTTCCTTCCTTTGTTAGGTTTTCTGATATTCCTTTCCCTTATGGGATAAATATATTGGTGGCGACTCTGTTCATTTTTCGCGAGCGTGCGACAGCTGGCGACTCTGCTGGGGATGTTGCTAGACCTATTGCGGGTCCATTCTTAGCGAGTCGATCCTAGCCTGCGTTTGTTTGTTTATTTACTGGGTGTTTACTTGTTTTATGTCTATATCTTGTATATATGTTTGCATGTTTATTTTCTGCTTGCATATCATGTTTATTTCTGCTTGCACATCATGCATATGGATTATATTTTGTGTTCCCTGGGGTCTTCTGTTCTGTTTTGCAGGTGGGGGGTTTTGTGAGGTAAAAGGCCCACTACCCAGGCCAAGTGACATATAGGATTAGCGTGGATGCTCATGTTGACTCCCGTAGCGCTTGCTATGGCCGAGATTGACATGGGGTACCACAACTGGGCGAGGTTCTTTCATGGAACACTGTGTCTGGCACGCTTGTTGCCTCAAACACTTTGTACCCCATGGGAACTATAGACCCTAGTGACCATTAGGGACCACCTGTCCATGTCTAGAATTCATACCTGTGAGATTGGGGTTGGACAGGAAACCTTGGCTCCTACATACCATTGCTTCTTCATACTCGAGGTTGGACCTTTATTTGGTCTATTCTCCTGGTGCTTGATATTCTGGTATTCCAAAAGGGCGTCGAACCTTTGATCCTGTGACATTTGACCTACAAAGGCTTTACATCAGTCATTCAGAGGATTGCACAGATTGCTACTCAGATTATATGGACCTTGATCCCATGCCTTTGCATTGCATAACATCATTCCTTCATCCACTTCATTTGTGGGGGATCCTAAAGTCTATTTCAAAAAAAAAAAAGGAAAAAGAAAAAGGAAATAGAAAATCAAAAAAAAAGAAAAGAAAAGATATTCTATACAAAAAAAAAGGCTTTGATTCCAAAAGAGAAAATAAAAGAGAAAAAGAAAAAATGTGAAAAGACTTAAGGATTCTCCATAAATGAAACATGCATTCATAATATCATGCATTTCATGGTTCTATCTGAAGCTTATGGGGGCCCTTTTCATTCAAATTCCGACTTCAACAAAAAATTGACTTCTCACCGTTGTGCTCGAAAGTTAATGATGGAACAACTCTGTGGGTTTTAAATGACATGAGAACAGAAATAGAGACTGACAAGAATCAGTGTATGGAGGTTATTCGAGTGTTTTCTCTTTGACAAGAAGAATTGAGACGAGTTCCTCCTAGGCCAAATGCAAATGTTAATCTCACCCATGAGAAGGTCTTATGAATCAGAATGTTTGAAATGATGTTGAGATTCTTGTTCTTGGTAAGGAGAATTCACATCATTGAAGTCTCCAAGTTTCCAATTATTAAAACTGACAAAAGGTTCCACCTCTTGGAGAAAAGATTGAAAGCCATAAAAAGTCGTGACGCCACTGATTCAGATGTTGTTGGTTTGTGCCTAATGCCTGATATCAAGAGATGCAAAGATCATCCACTCTCACTCCTAATGATGGTATTGAAGATAAATTGGTAATCATCTCCTATACATGTGTGGAAGTTGCTTGGGGCTCCCGCACGAGGGATAAGCAAGACGCACTCTTATCTTGAGCATTGCATCATTTGCATTGCTCGAATCCCTAAAAGCGTTACAAATTCCTGGATGACTTCGTCAAAATCTTCTTCCATGTGGTAATCAAGAGTGTTCTTCCCAATGCTTCTCATTCTCAAGGCTTTACTTCATATCTCAGTTGTCTCTTCTCATAATTTCCTTCTCAGTGGCCTCCGCTTGTTAACAAAGACGAGAAGAAGATGAGAAACAAATTGATGTGATTCTATTGCCTTGTGCTCATTCGTTTCCTTGTTTGTTGGAATCACAATTGGTTAAGATTCTAGTATTGGGTCTTCTTCACCATAAGTAGCTCTCTTGAGTTGATGATCATACAAGATTCTTTCCATTTATGATGGCGATTACTACTCTGGCAATTATGCTTGGGGCTCCCACACGAGGGATAAGCAAGACATACTCTTATCTTGAGCATTGCATCACCTGCATTGCTCGAATCCCTAAAGTAAGGCAAAAGTTTACAACTCTTGGGTGACTTCGTTGGAGTTTTCTTTTTAATCTGAAGTATTTGGAAAGAACTGCAAAAAGTATTCATGATCAACAAGTCCAGACGGAGTCAAGCCTCCTCAACCATGGCAATCATCAATTCATTTTTGCATTTCATTTGTAATTTTCCTTGTTTTGTTAAATGTTTCTTCCATGTAAAATTTGTTTGTTTTAAATAATAATAAAAATGCATTGCATATGCTAATTTCGGATCAATCCATTCGTGTTCACTCATATCTTTATGTCTATCGATATCAAACTCTGGTTTAAGCAGAAATATCAAAAGGAGAATGAGAAATATAATAAATGCAAAAATCTCTAATTGTGTGCTTTTGAATAAAACCCCGCTGAGGATGTACAGGCATTGTTTCTAACCCCCAAACACTGGAGATATAAGGGAGTGCAACCCTCTTTAACCCCTTTGAGCCTTGAAGTAGGAGTTTCTTTTCTATACAAAAAAAAGGAAAAAACCCTCACATTTAACCCAGGGGCAGGGTAGCGTTCAATTATCCTGATCGAGCAATCAAAATTCATCAGGAGTGTCCGTCCAAGGATACAACAATGGTTATCTTTCAAAAGGTTGAGGAAAGTCAATACCACAATGGTAATCCCTCATCAACCAAAGAATGAGGCAGTCACAATCACCTCCCGCAAATCAAAGATTCAGGATCACACGACTTGTTCAAAAAAAAAAGGTGAATTAAAAAGAAAGAAAAGCCCGCTAAGTCAACAACTTGAAAACAAGTGACTTAGGCAAAAATTAGGGCATCCCGCTGGACTCCAAAATAAAATTCAAAAGAATTTGTCCAGGCAAAAGTTAGGGAAACAAAAAGAAAAGCAAAAGCGAAAAACAAGGATTAAAAGAACAAAGTCGTGTGATCAGACACCAAATCGAAAGGTAATGTGACTGCCATGTCCAAGAAGACTCCATTAATCCCTCAATCATTTCAAACTCTTTTTGAAGGATGAACGCTCGTATCAGGTTAAGTTGAACTCAGGACTGGAGAACATCACGAAGAATGGGTGGGTTAGGTTAGACTTTGAGCCTTAAATCCTTTCTTTCTAAAACCGTGAACCAGGCCACGTTACAACCCTTGAAAGACCTAATTGAAGCTGGGTTTATTTCGAAAGCACACCACACCAAGTTGTGTAAAATTGACTCCTAGATGTTTGCTTACCATTTATGTTGATATCGATATGACAAATAATTCAAACACTGAATGTCACAACTTTGTTTTAATAACTTTGATCTCGAAGCTAGCATAAGCATTGCATCAGGTTTATCATCTTCAAAACAAATATCTTTTACTTGTGAATAAATACTTGACATCAAGGAAGATTAAACAATGAACAACTGCAGAAAGAGTTGATCGATTCTATGAGCCATTCACTTCAAAAGCTGATTACTCCAAGGGGCAAGTTGTATGAAGACTCTGTCAATTGAAGCACCCATTCAAGCTTCCATCAATCTGGGGCAATCAAGTCGAGGAATCTATCTTGAGTTCAACCAATCTGGGGCAGTTACGTCAAGATTCGACAAATCTCTCCAAGGACCCTTTGAGGAAGATTTCTTCATGGGTCGTGAAGCTTGGGGCACAATCTTCTGAGTCACATTGCCTCTCTCCGATCATAGGAGTTTATTTCTCCTGGAACTTCGGTCTCTCCCCAAGCACATGAGTTTATTTCTCATGGGAGTTGTCCCATTCCCCGACCTGGTCTCCTCTTCTGAAGTTCTCATCCTCAACATGGTGAATCGAGGGAATCTCCTCAAATTTACCATCCCCAAGCAATTCAAAATGTAGGGAAAGTCAGATGAAGTCACTTCCTCCCCAGCAAAGCTATATTCCAATCCTCAGTGCAGTTGCTAAAGATCTTTGGCACTACAGGGGGTTCCAACACCGACTCATATTGGCATCTCAAGACAACAAGCAACGGACCCCAATGATCTTGCTCCTCCATCTCACCAAGGCCTTTATTTGGCACCTTGCATATAGTTTTCATTTCATATAACATTGCATCTTCAAAAGCGTAGCATATCCATCAAAATGGAGCATTACGCCATAAAAAATTTCAAACATGCATACTAAGCATAAGCCAGATAATACAAATCATCCCTCAACCAAGACGATGTTACTTCCCCACTGGAGAAATGTCCTTACGTATTCCGATTGATATCTGCTACTCCATTACAATTCTCCTCCATCCACGGTGCCGATACCTGGTATCCTCAATCCCCAAAATAAGTCTCATGTTCTCTCCCCAATGTGGATCGGATACAATGTCTTTCTTTGTCAGAATCGTTGTTTCCAAGGTTATTTCCCGCATGCTGCGTGCAAATTAGAGTGCGAATGAGGGTGGGCATTCAACCCATCTCATTTTTCAATCATTTGAATAACCATACTTGGTGTGTGGCAATTCGAACGATTGCCACTCATAAAGAGTTACACCCCGCCTTTGGCCTGAGGGATTAATGTAATTCTTATGCTTCGCCAGCATCAACATCTTCGTGAATCTCCAGTATTTACCGATGTCTTTTGATCGAGTCTAGTCGTCATTAGTCTCCGTGGTCCCTCCCCCGTATGGGAATACTTTTCAGGTTCAACCCCCGTGTTGTGAATCCTTTGCCTTCCGACCTTCAAATCATTTCAAAACCCAGTTCCCGTCCTGGTAATCATTTTCCAAATCCAGTTCCCGTCCTGGTAATCATTTTCCAAATCCAGTTCCCGTCCTGGTAATCTTTTTTCAAATCCAGTTCCCGTCCTGGTAATCTTTTTTCAAAACCCAGTTCCCGTCCTGGTAATCATTTTCCAGATCCAGTTCCTGTCCTGGTAATCATTCCTCAAAGCCCAATTCCCGCCTTGGCAAACTTTTTCAAAGTCCAGTTCTCGCCCTGGCAAACTTTTTCAAAGCCCAATTCCCGCCTTGGCAAACTTTTTCAAAGACCAGTTCTCGCCCTGGCAAACTTTTTCAAAGTCCAGTTCTCGCCCTGGCAAACCATTTCCATCATTTTCAGTCCTCGTCTGATATCTTATGGTGAAGTCAGTTCTCGCCTGACAATCACCATTCATCTATAATTTCTTACTGTAAAACCAATTTCCAATCCCCAGCAAATCATTATTCTCTTTTCCCATTCAACCATTATATACCATAAATCCCTCCACCAGAAAAACAAAAATTTCTCTTTCCCCAGCAGATATCAAAACAAAAATAAGGATAACACTTATACCATCTTCTCTTCGGGACAAATTTCTGGTACTTTGATATTTAATCGTCTTCTACCTCGAATGTTCGAAACGCTAGCGCCAATCTCACCTTCAGGTTTAAGACGATTAAATAGGGGCAGCTGTCATACCCCAAATTTGTCCTACCCTTTCAATTTCTAACTGGCTTAGACTTCTCATCTCATGTACATGCTCCATTAATTCATTTAACATAACATGCATCGTTAATCAATAAACATGGTAGGGGATCATGGTCATAGAGAGAGCTGATTTTTCACATGGTTTGCAGTTCATACCCCGTACATGCTTGTTTCTATTGAGGTTTTTTACTGGTCATGGATTGAGGTTCATTTCACTGTGCTTGTGTCAACTAGTGGATTTTCAAGGTTGTACCTATGATTATCATGTGGATCATCACAAAGTTTGAGTTTCATCTGGTTTATTTTCCAATTCAAGGTTTGGCTCATCTGGTTACCTGGAACACAAGCCATTCATTTGTGGATTCATTCATTTGAAGACAATATCGGGTCACTTTCAATTTTTGAAGACATGTGGCGAAATTTCAGCTTTTGACCAAAGTCCATAATGGACTGTATTAGGCTTTTGTCTTATGATGATTATTCAAGTTGCGAGTTGAAAGAAATATGTGAAGATTCATTTGAATATTTTGGAGGAAAAGGCACTTTAGAATTCAAAGTCAAAGCATGCCATATGTTACTTCAAAATCAATACCGGATCCATCTCAATACAAGGTCGTTACATGGAAATGGAAGATTTATAAGAAAATGTACAAAATAGCAGCTGTTGACTTCCTAAGGGATCTATTTCCCTTCATTTATTCTAATCTCATCTCCTTCCACTCCACATTCATGTTGCTCCATGCATTGCCAAAGAAGATGACATAACTCCATACAATACCATCTAAGCTCAAGCCAAAATTCAGTATGAAACTCCCTGCAATAGAACTCAAATATTGAAGCTGCACATTCAAACAGTCCAAACTATACATGCCAAACCTGCTACAAACATGCATCCATTCTGCATAAAGAAAAGGAAAAAGGGTGAAAGCATTCAGTTCAGCACAGTTGATCATACACAAAATTATTCAAGCCAAAGTTCAGTCACAGCATCATGTCAAAACTACTCAACCAGCTCTGCATCAGTTTGCAACACAAAACCAAAACCATAACTAACTTTCATTTCTAACCAATACTCCATCCACAAATTAACCACCAAACCAAAATCCTGCCATTCAAACAATTCTGCACATCCATACAAAAAAGAACCTGCCATACCCTATCTAACCATAAACAATACTAACAACCCTGTACATCATACACACTCAGACAAAAAAACCATATCAGCATACACATGAAACTCACATTCCTACATACATACAAATTCAGCAGACCTGCACCATTAAAACCATACAGTTCAAAAACATTCATACAATATACCTGCAGCATCATGATTCGAAACAAGAGCAAAACATTCATCCATCATAAACCATGAACACCATTCAGCCACAAAGAAGAAAAGAGGAAAGCCCCCTGTATAAATCACCCCAAAACTCCAAACAGTTTCAAACTTACAAAAATCTAGCAAAGTCATAAACCTAAACCAACTGTGACCATCCATACCTTAACCTTCTAACAGAAAAACCATAATAACTATCTCATAACAGATCCTAACAGAACTTTCATCTAACTTCTAAACTCAGTTAAACACTAACATAGAACCTACTCCAATTGTCTAACCTCACCATCTACTAGCAGTTCAGTTACACAACAGAAAATTAGTACAAATAATATCATAACTAACTCTTTCCCCCCACCTTTCAATTTCAAACCATTTGTAACCCCTTACTAACAGTTTTTAACAAACCTAACTAACTATCAAAACAGAACTCCAACTACCTCTAACAGAAAACCAACCTATAACTAACCTAACTGTTATGTAACTAACTTCCTAACAGCAACAACCATATACAAACAGAATTGTAACCAACTTCTATAACCCTCATAACCAACTCTCAATCTCACCCTTCAATATCATAACAGAATTCTCACCAATCCAATGGCTCACATCCTCTCATGAACTCTATATAAATCAATCTCCCTCCACAATTCAAAATCCCCACGCCATTTCACACTCTCTTCTCCTCCATACGCTCCATTCCTCTCCACAATTCTTCAATCACTCTCTCCAACTTCATCACCATTCATCATCTTCATCACTCCTCTCATTCACTCTCTCTCGAATTCATCTCCATCATCTTCAAATTCATTCTGCAACTCCCTCAATTCTCTCCTTCCCTCTACTATACGCTCGCGTTCAGAGGCCACCGGAGCTTCTCATCGGAGCTCCGATCGGTCGAGCTTAGCCTCATAAATTCAGAAATTCAAAGCAAAAGAAGAATTCAAGAAGAAGGAGAAGAGATCGTAAAGAGAAGGAAACAAGAACGAGTTCGGAATGTGTGTTACCTGAAGAATTCGTCGTCTTCGTTTTCGTATCGGCTTCGATTCACGACTTCTTCACCGCTCGCGTTTATTTTGCCAAGAACTTCCGGTCTTCTCTTCATCTCGCGCGCTTCTTCGATCCAGGTGAGCCCTCCGATCCTTCGAACTTCGACCTTTTCTGCGTCTCTGTCACACCATAATGCTTCCGCTCCTCTTTTTGTTCTTGATTGTACTGATTTCACAATTTAGGGTTCTTAATCCCCTTTCTGATTTGAGAGTGTTGAAACCGTGTACGAGCGAAATTGATGCTGAATTAGTGTTCGGGGTAGATCATAGATTGGGGATAGGGCTTAAATTAGGGATTTGGTTGAGCTCCGCCGCCTCCGGCGCGGCGGAACGATTTCCGGCGAGGCAATAGCAAGGGGAAGGTCTGAGAACGAAAACAAGAGAGTTGAGATTAAGAAGTTGAAGCGTCATATGTCTAAACTAATTTCTCTTCTTTTATTTGTCTTTTAGTTTTTTATTTTTCATTTTGTTTGAAAACGGAAAACATATGGATCATGATCTCGGGCCAGATTACTCCACACCCCCTCTAAGCCCACCATATCACGTTTTTGGCATAACAAAGTCTGTAACAATAAGGTACCCTGGGCCAAGTGAATTCACTGCTTACACCCCTCATACGGCCCGTTATTCCTTTTCTGGCAAATAGGAACTAACAAAAATAATTCTTGGGCTAGACTTCTGGCTGGGCCCTGCGCCCATTGCTACTTGCACCACACATTTCATTTTGCACCCCCTGAATAGTTTTGTTTTCAATTAACAAATTTAGGTTCTTCTTAGATTTATTTTCTTTTCTTTTGGTAAATAAAAATATGCAATTCTTACCACCATTTCTAGACATTAACCCAAGTTTTCGCCATATAAAAAATGCACATAAAAAATATTAGTTTCTTACGCTAATCATTTTTTAATCTCTTTTGTTCAAATTAGAATTTAATTTCTTTCATAAAAAGCCATAAAAATAGTAGTATTTTTAATTCATTTTTGTACTACGTTTTTGACTGGTTACTTCATGCTTGTGTATAACTTTGTACCATTGTAGCTTTCTTCATTTTCGCTTCTGTTATGACTTTAATTTTCACGCTTCTTTTAAACCCTAACCTTAGGTAGAAACCATGATAATATTAAGTAGAATTCCCCATTCATATTAGGCTAGTTTTCTTAGGCTAGTTTCTTTTTCTTTTACAACTTTAATCCACTTAAAAATACTTGAATAAAAATCCCATAAAAAATACCAAGAAAACTCACAAAAAATGACTAATAAATACTTTGACTAATAAAAAGGGAATGGAAGCTTGTAACTTCCCTTACTTAAGGGATGTTCGAGTGCTTGGAGCTCCCTTGCTTAAGGGTTCCATTCAGGCGTAAGTTCCCAACCTCTAAAAAACACAAACCAAAGAGTAACTCGAGTTTCCCTTGCTTAAGGGATTTCCTCGAAACACTCAAACTCTCTCTCTCTCTTCTCTCGCTTTCTTAAGGGCACCGTTATTTCCGCCCCATTGCATCCTAGGCTGTCCCCTTGTGCAAGAGCGTGAACGTTAACTCCGCCCAACTAAAAAACACAAAAACAAACAAAACTATGGAGCCGAACTACGACGCTCTGATTCCTGAAAAGGATACGTAGGCATCAAGTCGCGGGGCTTGAACGAGCACATTTGTAAATATCCCTTCTTTTCCCCGTATTTCTTTTGCATTCATTCGCATATAGACATAGATACACCCTTTAGATAGAAACAAACATAGGTGGATACCATCGAGTACGATGGGCGCGAGGGGTGCTAATACCTTCCCCTTGCGTAACCGACTCCCGTACCTTGATTCTCTGGTCGCAAGACCCTGTTCCTTCCTTTGTTAGGTTTTCTGATATTCCTTTCCCTTATGGGATAAATATATTGGTGGCGACTCTGTTCATTTTTCGCGAGCGTGCGACAATGTATATTTTTTTATATTCTTTATTTTGTTATGAAAAGTAATTTATTACATTGTGAAAAGTTGTTTTACATTAAACGAATACTACATCTTTAAAGTAAGAAGAAAAACTCATGTTTAAATATGAACATTATTTTAAATATGTCAATATGAAACTTAAAAGGTTTAAATCCAAGAAAATAGTAGGGAATCAGTATTAAACTTAATTAGTTTTATTCTTATATGGTTTTAACCATTTATTTACCACTTGATTTTAATTAATATACAATTACATCTCTCTTAAAGGTTAAAGAGTCAACATGCTCATCATATTTGATCTATAAAAATTATTTTACCACAACATTTGAAAAATGCTCACTAAAATCATTAAACTAAAGACAAAATTAATACTCTCATTTCAAAAACATGTACCTCTACTTCTGATAGCCACCTATCTAGTTTAACTTAATCACCAGCTAAGAATATGGGTATTAATCAAAGAATAAGCTTTATCGCATTCATAATTTTTTCATTCCTAAAAACTTGTTTGTCCATCAATTTAACACAATAAACATAAATAAATTTTAGTTCATTGAATTATCAGCTATGATATAATATCTTTATAAGATGAGTAATTGATCAAATTATAATGTCAAAATTGAACTTTCAATAAATAATATTTTAAGATGCAAATATGATTAACTTATTGTTTATCATAAACATAAATTTGTTATTTTGTAAAGACAATGTACTTACCACTCCTTGTAGAACACATGTGATGTAGATGAAACCATTAGACATAAACAACATTTTTAATAGTTGTAAGTATTGAGTGTTATTTAACATTTTGTATAAAGAAATATCATAATCAATAATTTAATTTATTTTTTATTTGTTTAATTGGATGTGATGCCATATATAAATTTAGTGTATTTAAATAATTTAGAAATGATAAAGTAGTATTATTTATCTTAAGATAAAAATGAAAATAATAAATTGGACAGATGTTTTATAAATAATTGAATCCAATTTTGTATACTTTCACTTTGTACAACTTCATTAAAGTTGGACAACTCTCAGTTTAGTTTTACAAATAGTCGGTACTTAAATTTATTAAAGTGTTTTATGGAGTATAGTGAAATGTTTTTCTTGATAGATACCACAACATCCAAACCACATTCAAGAAATACCCTTTCATGTAAGAATTTCACAATCGTTTGTGTGAATCTCATATTCATTTGTGATTTTCGGTGTAATCAACTTCCTTTTTTGAGAATAGAGAGTATTAGGTTTGTATTCCTTATCAGAATTAGTTCTTCATAGGAATTATAACCAACACCATTTGTCCCATTCCTGCTCAGATCATATTCATAGAAGCCATCATGCTTCTTCCTATGCTTCTAGCTAGGAACTTCCGTAAAGCTTTGTCATATTTGTCAATGACATCATCAATACTCTAAGAAGCTTTTGGAAGAGCTCTTGTGCCTTTGAGGGCAGAGTTCTCGTCTTTAAGAAAAAAAATTCTTTATTAATAATGAAGAGATTTTCCTTAAGCTTACTATTTTCAAAAGATATGGATTCATGAGACCTTTTGAGTTCCTTGAATTCAATCTTGAGTAACTTATGTCTTTCCCGAATTTCAAGTAAGGAAATAGTTAATTCAGAATGAGTTAGGTCAGAAAATATCTCTTTTAAGAATACCTCCTTTGTTTCTGATTCTGAGTCTGCTTTATCTTTTGGAGGGACCTTTGCATCTGAAGTTCCATCATGCGCCATCAACGCCATGTTAGCCTATTCTTCTTTCGAGACATCTTCTGAAGAGTAAGAATCTTCCGAAGTTGCCATCAGCCCTTTCTTCTTTCTATTAAGAGCTTTCTTCTCAGGCTTGTCCTTCTGAAGTTTAGGACAATCGTACTTGGGGTTTCCTTGCTCATTGATTCGTAACAAATAACTTCTCTATCACTATACCTCCTTTGACCAAAAGTAGACTCGAAGCGACCACCAATCCTTCTAATACTTCTAAATTTATTACTGCTCTAGAGTTGCCCGACACTAAGGAACGACCCAATCAACGTCCACCTTTAAGACGGTCCAAATGACCTAGGCCCAGTCACTCATGGGCGGAGAAAGCACTCTCCCCACCCCGACACCGAGCACGATGCAACCTCGCTGACCAGATCAACTCCCATGTCCCTAGGCGTTTATTTGACTCCCCGGATCTCACCTCGTGTCGACCAAGATCGTCCCTCTGCTCGCCTAACGACTAGTGTCTAGCAATCTCCCAGAATTCCTAGGCTTGCTCCTATAATCCTAGAAATTACGGGTTGTGGGCCTAAGTCCACGACCTAACCCAAAACTCAGACCGTTAGCCACGTGTTGGAGGTATTATATAAACTATCTCACCTGAGAGAGTCAGGTAACACATTTTTCATAACCCTAAACACTTAATCGTATCTTAAGACCGTACTGACTTGATCGTCGGAGTACCTTGTAGGTACACCCCCTCTCCTCTTCCTCGATACCATGCAAGATGTTCGTGGCCTTTTCTGGTTGTGATCTCTAGGTCGAAACAGTGGCGCCATCTGTGGGACTTCACTTGCTACCATAGTCTTCCTCCTCCTCAAGAACGTAGACCAAAAGAAAATTTCATCAGTTATACTATAGCCAATCTCAACGGCAAGCATAGTGTGCGCTCCACCATCATCTCTCCCGAGCACCTCACCATTCATGGTTTCATCAACCCTTTCATCGAGGACTCCGTCCGTCAAAAAAAGGACGGTGAGACAGCATCCCTTTCTCCGAATAACATTTTGGACCTGCCCTTTCAAGATGCTATAGTGGAAAATTCCAAGAACAATAAAAAAAGGGTTCCGGGAACATCGCAACAAATTTCTACACCGAGCAACACAGATCCCATCCTGGAAGCTCTCTTCGAGGCCATTAACAAGAACAACACCCTTATCCTTCAATAGAGCGAAAGGATGGGAGTGTTGGAGAAAGCACTCCTGCCAAGGTCCCCTACCCAAGAGAACCGATGGCGATCCCGAAGTCCCTTTCCTCGGCCACAAGAGAATCCCCAAGGCCGAGGGGAGCCCGAACGACCTGCATCAAAGAAACGGAACCAGAACTCTCCTCAACGAAATCCGTCGTCCCTAGTCGCCAAAAAGAGAAAAGAAAGTTCTCGGGCAATTAGAGGACAAAGTCCTTCCAAAGAGCGTCCGAGGAGCCCGTTCCCTCGATCAAAGAAATCGGGGATCACTTTCCCGCTCCCCTGACCATAGCAACGACGACGAGCCCTAAGGCCCTCTGTCCCAAGAAATCCTCGCCACCAAACTCCCCAAGGGTCTCGAAAAACCTCCTTCATTCGGCACGTATGACGGGACTACAAATCCCGATGAGCATCTAGAAAGCATTAATTCTATGCTCGACTACCAAGGAGTACGAGGCGCGATCAAATGTAAAATCTTCTGCACAGCTCTAAGGAAGGGGGCGATGACTTGGTACAAGAGTCTCCCTGACGGGTACATAACATCTTGGAAGCAGCTGGGGAGCACCTTCTTCCGACATTTCACAGCCTCTAGGCGCTATCCCAAATCGGAGGCGTCCCTAGAAGCCATCATGCAAGGGAAAGACGAATCCCTTCGGGATTTCATCGACAGATTCAACCAAGAAGTCGTCCAGGTTTCTACTACGGAGACAATGAAAATAATACTTGCTCGAACGCAGCCTACGCCCGTGTAGTGATTTTTCCAAATCCGTTGGCATAGAGACACGTTCAACCCTAGAGGCCCTCCTTGTCAAAGCCCAGGCATACATGCAATACAAAGAGAAAGAAGCGGCCAACACAAGCCGCAATTCCCGATATCAAGAAAATGCCAAATCGTCAAAATCCAAGTATCCGTCGACATCTCGTCGAGGGGGAGACAAAAAGAAGGAGGACAAGAACCGTGACCCCTAGGACTCTAAGGGGCCACCCGGTCGTTTCCATGACTATACCCCTCTGCTCGTCTCCAGGGAAAAGATCTTGTCCGATTGTGTCAATTCTGAGTTCAAATAGGAAAAGGATCGCTTTCCCCGACAGACCCTAGTCAAGCATAACACAGATAAGACAAAATACTGCAGGTTCCACAAAAGGCACGGGTGCAATACGGACGACTGTGTCCATCTGAAGGACGCCATCAAAATACTGATTAAGGACAGCCACCTGAAACAGTATACCAAGAAAAAAGCTGACAGCCGACCAGAGTAGCAAGAAGCCAAGAGTATCGACGAGAAACCGACCAAAAATTGAGGATCTATGTCCGTCGCTCTTAGTATCACCCTCCCTGAGGACTTCTTCGTCCCGGACCAGATGGCATTCCCAAGCGCCAATGTGATTTCTAGGGGCGGAGGGAGCAAGTTAACAATCGGCTTGGTAAAAAGGAAATTCGAGGAGCTGATCCAACAGACTTCGTCCAAAAGTTCTACCCTAATTACTACTCGAGGAACATCCACCCCGCTGACCTTTTATAAAGAAGAATTGTCGG
Source organism: Vicia villosa (assembly GCF_029867415.1). Classification (NCBI taxonomy): domain Eukaryota; kingdom Viridiplantae; phylum Streptophyta; class Magnoliopsida; order Fabales; family Fabaceae; genus Vicia; species Vicia villosa. The sequence goes on from NC_081184.1 coordinate 47,792,711, forward strand.
ACGGTTCACCTAATGCTACCATCCCTCTCCTCATCCGCGCTCAGATGGCCAACTTTGACGTACGGGGCATATTTGTTGACCAGGGGAGTTCAATTGACATCATGTATACGCAACTCTACTCAACGCTCCAACAAGACGAGACTCACCTGACTCCTTACGTAGGCTCCGACCTACAGGGCTTCAACGGGTTTGTTACCAAGCCGCGGAGCTTCGTAGAACTCATTGTCACCTTCGGAGCAGCCGAAACAACCAGATCCATCAAGGTCCAGTTCCTTGTGATCAACTTCCCGTCCTTGTACCAGTGCATCCTCGACAGGCCCGCACTCGCCGAACTCGGTGCGGTACCCTTGACATTGCACCTAAAGATGAAATATCACACATCAAAGGGCCTCGTGGCCACCCTCCACGGGGACATCGAGGCCACAAGAAGATGTTTCGAAGCATCGGCCAAAGGACTGAACTGCATCAACGTCCCGAGCAAGAAGCTTGCCCTCCCAAACAGCTCTAAAGGGCCTAAGCCTCTGCCACGCGTTGACTCCGTGGACCTCGATAGCAGATTCTTCAAGGACAACTTCAAGGAGCCCAAGCAGGGTGAAAATTTGCTGAACATCAGCATCAACAGCACCGAGCGTGCGGATCCCCGACATCCCATCCCTGACGGTGACTTCGAGATCACCCCCCCTTGGAGACGATCCTAGCAAAGGAGTGATGATCGGAGTGAGCATCCCAGACCTCGCAACGAAGCAATTGAGGGCCTGCCTCAGGGAGAACGATGATCTGTTCACGTGGTCTACCACCGACATGCCCGGATTAGACCCAGAAATTTCCTGTAATCACTTAAGTGTAGACCTGGACGTTAGAGCCGTAGCCCAACATAGGCGCCGACAGTCCCCCAAAAATATGGTGGCTGCCAAGCAAGCTGTTAGGGATTTACTAGCTGCTAATTTCATTTCGGAAGCCAAGTACACCACTTGGCTGGCCAACACTGTATTTGTGAAAAAGAGTAATGAAAAATGGCGCATGTGTATTGACTATACTGATCTCAATCAGGCATGCCCGAAAGGTGCTTACCCTCTACCGAGCATAGACAAACCCGTTGATAGTTTTGAAGGTTATAAACTCTTGTCCTTCATGGACGCATATTTCGAATACAACCAAATACCCATGGCAAAATGAGACAAAAAATTCACGGCCTTCATGACCGAATCGAACAATAACTACTTTAACATAATGCCCTTCAAATTAAAAAACGCTGGAGCAACTTATCAACGAATGATGAACAAAGTATTATGAGGAGAAATCGGAGACATGCTTGAAGTCCATATGGACAACATGATAGTAAAATCCCAAGAGGAGAATGATCACACCGCCCACCTAAAAAAAGTATTCGACCAAGCGCAAAAATGCAAAATGAGATTCAACCCTGGGAAATGCTCGTTCGGGGTGCGAGTAGGAAAATTCCTCAGTTTCTATTTAACCGAAGGAATCGAAGCAAACCCCGACAAATGCAGAGCCTTCTCCGAGCTCCCCACGCCGAGATCTAAAAAATCCATCCAGAAGCTGAACGGAATGCTCACGTCCCTGTCCCATTTCGTGGCAAAGTTTGCCTAACACGCCCTCCCCTTCTTCAAACTCCTGAGAAAGGAAGCGACATTCGAATGGTCGGAGGAATGCGAGCAAGCTCACCTCCACCTTAAACAAGCCTTGTCAAAACCCACGGTCCTTAGCAGGCCCGACAATAGGGAGATTCTCTACCTCTACCTTGTTGTCGCCATTGAGGAGGTCAATGCGGTCCTCGTACGGGAAACACCCGAGGGACAAAAACTCATATACTTCACTAGCAAGGCCTTGCATGGTCCCGATCTCAAATACCAACAAATAGAGAAGATAGTGCTGGCCCTCATGGACGCTGCCAGAAGACTAAGGCACTATTTTCTCGCCCATACCATAGTCAGGCGGACTGACCAACCGATCAAACAACTACTGGGACGACCGAACATGGCTGGTCGGATGCTTAGATGGTCGTTAGAGTTGTATGAGTTTGAAATCAAGTATGAAAACAAGAAAGCTCTAAAACCTTAAGTCCTGGCCGATTTTGTCGCCGAAATGACTCCACCCTCCTCCCTAACGCATGGGGCGCACAAATGGATAATTTTCATAGATGGAGCATCCAGTTTCACAGGAAGCGGGGCCGAATCATCCTCGAAAATGGAGAAGGCATCTTGGTCGAAGTCTCATTATCTTTAACCTTTCCAACGTCCAACAATTAAGCAAAGTACGAAGCCTTCCTCGCAGGCCTACGGCTAGGAGATGACATAGGGGTTGAAGAAATTGAGATATGCACCGACTCCCAACTCGTCGCCCTATAGGTACGAGGAGAGTACCAGGTCAAAAATGATCACCTGGCCGAATATCTTGTCCTAGTGAAAGAAAAAATTCAAAGTTCACCGTCGTGGAGGTGAAAGACGTTCCCGAGAACACAACGTACGAGCACATGTCCTATCTAGACTTACTACCACAAAGAATAAAGGGGGAAACAAATCTTTTATCCAATAAATTCTCCCTCGACCAAGCATTGAGAAACCGCCGGGCACGCTTGACGTCAACGCCATTGGTGACAGCAATTGTTGGATGACACCCGTCTTCAATTTCCACAACCACAATGAGTTTCCCTCGAATCCCAAGGAGGCCAGCACAATAAGGCGCAGGGTCTGCTCGTACATCTTAATCGAGAACAAACTCTATCGACGAGGACTTAACATCCCTTTTCTCAAATGCATTGAGGAAGGTCAAATTTCCCACATCCTACGAGAGATCCACGAGGGCATAAACGCCCAACACCTCGGCGATATACCCTTAGCCCGGAAAGCTCTATGTGCTGGTTACTACTGACCTATCATGCAATTTGATGCCAAGGAGCACGTAAAAAAGTGCGATAGATGTCGGCGACACGCAGACATGCACATTGCACCCTGGAACGAGCTGAAAAGCTTGTCATCCCCGTGGTCGTTTGCCTTGTGGGGCATGAACATCCTTGGGCCATTCATAGTGGGGTGTAGCCAAAACAAGTACCTCATCTTCGGAGTAGATTATTTCACAAAATGGATAGAAGTAGAAGCCCTGGCAAAGATCACCGTGCAAAACATTCTGGGATTCTACAAGCGCAACATCCTTGCTCAGGTTCGCATTCCCCAGGCAATCGTCACCGACAACATAACACAATTCATTGGCAAAAACTTCCAAGAATTCGTATCCAGCTTCGGGACGATGCAACACTTCGCCTCCATCGAACACCCTCAAACGAACGGGTAAGCAGAGGTCGCCAACAGAGTCATCCTGTGCGATCTCAAACGTCGGCTCGATCAAATCAAGAAACACTGGGTCGAGAAACTCCACAGTGTCCTCTAGGCATATCGGACCACACCTCATTCGACCATTTGGGAAAGTCCTTTCCGACTAGCCTACGGAACAGAGATAGTGATTCCCGTCGAAGTACACATACCCTCAAGGCGAACAGAATCTCCTATGGAGATAGATGAAATCAACGAAGCTCTAAGAGAGGAACTCGACTTGGTCGAAGAGGTCAGATCGAGAGCCTCCCTCCGGGAAGCCTCGCTCAAGCAAAAAATAGCCATAAGGTACGACATGAAATCCAGGAAGATAGACTTTGAGGTCGATAGACTTGTCCCAAAAATAAACCACAAAGACTCCTGCGAAGGAAAGCCCGTGGCAAACTGGGAAGGCCTAGATCAAGTTCGAGCAAAAACAGACAACGGAGCCTACTACCTCAAATGCTTAGACATGGAAGAACTAGCTCGACCATGGAATGCAGAAAAAATTAAACAATATTTCAGCTAAAAAACGACAAAATCATCGACCTCCTCGGCTACACTACAGTCTCGGTAGGACTGACCAAGCACGTGCCCCCCAATACGAGCGTTGCGTAACGATATGGAACAAAAGGCAATACAACGCTCCTATAACGAGTAAGTCCTCTTCCCGACGGGGAACCCTCAAATCAAGCTCCACCGTCGTTGTACCACGCTGGCAGAACTCCCAAGTCATGATGGGTCGTTCATGCTAAGGAACTCGGATGAAGAACGAGGATCCGAGCACCTCCAATGTAACACCCCATATTTCCCTTATTTAATTTAATTATAGTTTAAATTATTTATTGGAATTATTTGGCATTTTATTGGATTAATTGGGGAAAATTGATAAATAAGGTAATTGGGCTTGGTGTCGTGTTTAGTGAAATGGGGGTGCTAAGTGTTAGGCCCTTACTAAAGTTGAATTTTATTTTCATAAAACAAGAAAAATTGGAAAATAGAAAACAAAAGAGTCATAGAAGAAGAAGAGCAAGAACGTGAAAGAACTTTGAAGGAAGAAGAAGAAGAACCAAGAGCTTTTGATAAGGTAAGGAGGGACTCTCCAATTATCATCTACTATTAGTTTGTGAATGATAATACCGAATTTGTATGTTGTTTGTTTCAATTGAGATGTATGTTAGAATTTGGGATTTTGGGGTTTTGGGAGTTATAGAGTAATTTTGGTGAAATCAAACTATTTTAGAACATGTATGATGTTAGAGGACCCCTAAGTATGTTAGAAATATGTTAAAATGTGTAATTTGATGCTGTTTTAAGGTTTTGATCATTTTGGTGTGATTGGATTTGAGTTGCGGGAAGAGGAAATGTTGTAGAATGGGGATTTTTCTGCTATATCAGTAATGGAACGGGTTACATGATGGAGGTAACTGATTAAATGGTCCCTTCACAGGCAAATAATTGCCTTTCGCAGTGATGTAACCGGTTACATCATTTAGGTAACCGGTTACCACTGAAGCTTTTTGAAAAATAAAAGTTTCTGCCAGCGATGTAACTAGTTACATCATTTAGGTAACCGGTTATCACTGAAGCTTTTTGAAAATTAGTTCAATTTCTAAAGCTGAACTAGTTGACAAGAAGGGAAAGAAGCTTATGGATAGGGGTAAGCCATATGGAAAAGGTAATCCGAAAGCTGGTGGTTAGAAAAGGCCTAGTGCGGGAGACTCTAGTGCTCCTGTTAGGTGCTATAGGTGTGGTGAAGCTGGACACCGCATCCATGGATGCAAGAGTGAAGAGAAGAAGTGTTATAGGTGTGGTAAGGCAGATCATGTTGTTGCTGAGTCTAAGGGAAAGACCGTGACTTGCTACAACTATGGTGAAGAAGGCCATATCAGTCCACAGTGCACTAAGCCAAGGAAGAATCAAGTTGGTGGTAAAGTCTTTGCTCTATCTGGTTCCGAGACTACTCCTGAGGACCGATTGATTAAAGGTACGTGTATTATCCATGGCACACCTTTAATTGCAATTATTGATACTAGAGCAACTCATTCGTTTATTTCCTTGGACTGTGCTAAAATATTGAATTTGGAAATATCTGATATAAATGGAAGAGTGGTTATTGACACTTCTGTGTCGGGTTCAGTGACTACTTTATTTGCTTGTTTGAATTGTCTGATTGATATCTTTGGTAGGGAGTTCGGAATGGACTTAGTGTGCCTTCTGCTAGAACAAATTGACGTTATCCTGGGAATGAATTGGTTGCAACTCAACCGGGTTCATATCAATTGTTTCACGAAGACGGTTATTTTTCCTGAAGATGTTAGTGTTGAGGACTTGGCGATGACCGCTAGACAGGTGGATGAGGCGGTTAAAGACGGGGCAGCCGTGTTTATGTTGTTTGCATCTGTGGAGGTGAAAGGAAAGGCAGTGAGTAATGAATTACCTGTAGTACGTGAATTTCCGAAGGTTTTTCCAGAAGATGTAAGGGAGTTGCCACCTGAGAGGGAAGTGGAGTTTACTATTGATTTGATTCCTGGAACTAGTCCTTTGTCGATGGCACCTTATCGTATGCAGCGTCTGAGTTGGCTGGATTGAAGAGTCAATTAGAAGAGTTTCTTGAGAAGGAATTTATTCGTCCTAGTGTTTCACCGTGGGGTGCGCCGGTATTGTTGATGAAAAAGAAAAAAGGTTCGATGAGATTATGTGTAGATTATAGACAACAGAATAAGGTTACTATCATGAATCAATATCAGTTGCCGAGGATTGATGATTAAATGGATCAACTGGTTGGAGCGTATGTATTCAGGAAGATTGATCTGAGGTCTGGGTATCATCAAATTCGTGTGAAAGCAAACGATATTCAAAAAACTGAATTCACAATGAGGTATGGTCATTACGAGTATACAGTGATGCCATTTGGAGTAACTAATGCACCTGGTGTTTTCATGGAATATATGAATAGGATCTTCCATTCTTATCTTGATAAGTTCGTGGTAGTATTTATCGACGATATCCTGATATATTCCAAGAACGAAGAAGAGCATGCAGAACATCTTAACGTTGTATTGGTATTGTTGAAAGAGAAGAGACTTTATGCGAAGTTTTCGAAGTGTGAATTTTGGTTAAGTGAAGTAAGCTTTCTTGGCCATGTGATTTCGAAGAATGGTTTTGCCGTAGACCCTATGGAAGTAGAAGCGGTATCTTAGTGGGAAGCTCCGAAGTCTGTTTCAAAGATTCGTAGTTTTCTTGGTCTTGCAGGTTACTACAAAAAGGCTCAAGTAGATCATTAACCAACTTCTGTAACACTTAGAACATAGATTTCCATTTCAAATTTTTGTCATTTGCAGGGACAGTCGAGTAGATCATTCCAGAGTTGTTGAAGTTCAATTGAGCATTTAGTTAGCTTCACCAAGGCCCCAGGAAGCTATCCAGACCATCAGTACATTTCTGAAAGTCCTCTATCAAACCTTTGATCTTACCTGCAGAGAGGAGCTTTTTGAACTTGAACTCTGTCATTGGTGTATCATTTTAAGCAAAGCTTAATTAAATTGTATTAGTTACAATGCAAGGGTCAAAACCCCTGTGCTTTTGTTCATTTATTCATTGTATATACCATTTAATTTCATTTTGAAAATATGAGGGTTTTCTGGTTCGTTCAAAAAAATTTGTTAGTCCTTAAACTTCAATTAAAACAAATAATATGGTTGGATTCTTGATGAGATTTAAAGCAACTTTCGTGTTTACACTTTTGTAAATAGTTGAGAAATGAAGGAATTGGAAAATCAACCATGGAGGTTGTTGTTTTTGTTTCAACGAAGAAGTTGATGGCCATGGCGCCATCTCTTCATTTTCAAAATTGAGTTTACAATATAATTAACTGGATGCGTCTTTTATGTTGAATACATCGTTACCCCATTGGTTCAACGACGCGCTTTAAGTCACTTGCCATGCACAAGGTCTGGGATTCGAATCCCCCTCGCCCTAGACTTTTATGATTTATTTTGGTTTTATGCATTTCTGATTAGGTTACACATTTATTGAACCAAGCCCATGTTTTAACATACCAGGCGCGTTGACCCAATGGTTATTATGTTTAACTCTAAACAAGAGGGTGTGGGTTCAAACCTGTCATACCCCAATTTTTGACCTAAGATACCACCTCATATCATTTGCATATGCATCATTTGCATCTCTAACAAATTGCATAGCTTGTGTTTGCTACTTGTGACTCAGCAGGGTTTAATCAAGAAACCACTCATCAGTACAAGTAACAATCAATTAGGGTTTTGTTCTCCCTTCATCTCAAAAGAACTATCTTCATCAACAATCAACATTTGGTCCTCAGAGATTCACTTCAACAAACTCAACAGCTTTGAATCGACTGAATTAGGGTTTTGACTGAAGACAGCATACTCCTGACTTTTGCTCAGGATTTGACCTAATGACTTGGGACATGACCTCAAGACCTCAAGTGCATCATTTTGACCTAATCCATTGGCTCATAACATCTCCTATACAAAGATTGATCAGACAAATCCTCAGATCAGGGTTTTAAACTATCAGGGACTGAAATCAGGGATCACATTTGGGAAACCCTAAAAACCCCCAGGAAGTCAATCAAAGGTTTCAATCATCCTCAAATAATCCCTATGACAATATACAGTGGAAATTACATCTCAATTCAAGACCTACAGGCATCAATTTCATCAGGTCGACAATTAGGGTTTTTGACCTAATTCACTGAGCAACTGACTTTTTAATCAGGACATGGTGCCACAACTCAAACCATGGCTCAATATCCTCTAATGCTTCAATATGATCCATTCATACTATTCATTTGATGAGGATAGCCTGTTTCACTTGAAATCTCAAGAAACGCGTTTCGTCTGAAAAAGTCAACTGTACAAGATCACCATTGACTTTTGGGGAATTTTGGTCAACCATGACTTTTGAAGTTTTGAATCATCAATATATGATATGAGAAGTCATTTGATCAAGGAAAATCAAGAAAATCAATCAAGAATCAAAAAGTCAAAAGTTTGACTTTCATACTTAGAAAATTTTTCTAAGTGTTTTTCAATGGTTTTTTCCAAACTTTGGAGGGGAATAACTCAAAATTTCACCTACAAACTGAAAAAAACTTCCAACATGAAAGTTGTAGATTTTGATCCAATAAACAACTTTGACACATATAAATTTTTTCCATAAGATCAACCATTTAAGAGATATGGAGCTTCAAAGTTGGTACTTTTTGAAAACTTCACTTAAAACTTCATTTTCTTCAAAGTTCATGGAACTTTTTCACCCATTTCCTTAAGAGACTTGAAGAAACTTTCAACTAGGCTTTTGAAGTGTGTAATATGAGCTTTCCAAAATGTCAAAGAGCATGAAAAAATATGGAGTGTAGGTATGGTTTTGAATTATGCATTTAGTGATCATTTTCACTTGAATTTTCACCATTTTTCACTAAGTTTCAAGACTACATGACCTATAATCCAAGCAATGATGCAAAGAGGCAATAATTGAAGAGATATTTTCTGATATGAGATCAGAATGGAAGAGGATAGGAAGCTTGGGATTTAACCATGGTTTAGTAACTTTTAACCATGTGCATTAAATGTAAAGATTCCATTTTATCTTCAAATGCCAAATCACCAATTCTTGATCAACTTGCAAAGCTTTGTATTCAGAAACCTTGGCCTATAAATAGAGGTCCAAACTTCATTGCAAATCACACCAAAACCTCACAATTATAGGTTTTCTCTCTTCTTTCTTGAATTACAAGTCATGTGTTTCAAAGTGAGGTAGAAAACTCAACCTCCATCTCTTGCAAGTTCTGACCAAAGTGATGCTTCCCACAAACCACAAACATCATATGGGATGTGTTTGATCCATCCATACACCCCAAATCACCCTAAATCTCAGAATCACTCTTCAACCACCATATTTGCATAAAATGAGCCTTAACATATCAATTCTCATACCAGGCCATATCTGTCCAAGTTAATCATCTAAACACACTCCATATACTTCACATGAACTGTTCCAACCATCATACATGATCTGAAACATCAAAATCAACTAGCTTGATCCTCACTTGAGCTAAACTGCAGTTCGGGTACCACAAGGTGATCAAGAGGTTTCCAGTTCATTCCAGGCATTCAAACACATCACATAAGGTCCATTGAAGCTATCCAGATTGATACAAAGCATCTGTAACACCTCCAGGCACGATTTCAATTTCCAGTTTGGCCGTTTTTGAGGTAAGTGCTCATGAACTTCAAACTCTATCATACATGCATCATAAATGAAAAACTGCCATGCCATCTTGTTTCTGCATATGTATGGATCATTAACCCTCAATCAATTGCAACTTATCATGCACACACACGATTTCAGATTGAAACTCAAAATTAGGGTTCTTCGTGTTCATCAGAAAATTGATAGCCTTAGAGATAAAATAAATGCAATTAAATGATACCATCATGTTCCTGGTGAAAAATCGAGCAAGATAGGCTATTCACTCGATCCAAACAATTCAGTTTTCAGAATTTTCAAATTTGAATTGGGTATGTGTTCTTGGCGCCAGATTTTGAAACTGAAATTAGAAATTGATTCAAAAATATAATTGATTCGTTGCAAATACTAAACAGACCACGCGCGTGGTCCAGTTGGTCATGTTTTTGAGTGGTGAGCGTGAGGTCGTGGGTTCAACACCTCTAGGGACCAAAACCATTTTTTTTTACAACTATTTTTCTTTCTTTTTTTAACAAACTTCAATTAATTATTTAACTAACCAAATTAACTCATTTTTTATTCATTTTTTGCATACCTCTCACTTAATATATATATTTTGAGAATATCAAAAAAAATCATCAAAAAATATTTATTTGATACATTTTTTAATAGTTTTAAAATGACTTGCTTTTAAGTAATTTTAATACTTTTAAATATTATTTTTCATTTGATTTTCAAAGTTAATCATTTGTAAATACTTTTTGAAGCAAACCCTAATCATCTAAATGTTAATTGAAGACAATCTTTTTGTTTATCTTGATTAATTTGACTTCTTTCAAAATTCATATCGTTTTAAAACGATCGATCGCGATTCTTTTCAAAACAATAAACCATTTCTTTTTGAAACTATTGATTAAATCTTTTTAATTGATCAATTGATTTTCAAAACGATGTGGGGCCTCTCGAATATTAGAGAGTATAAGACCCACTCTTTTTTTCCTTTTACAGTTTTTCTTTGTACATAAAACTTTTTCAAAACAATACTTTTCCAAACAGTTTTTTTAACAACAAATCACACATCTTTTTCAAACCATCCACCCTGTTTTATGAAAATAAAACAGGGGCCTCTCGAATATTAGAGAGTGTAAGTCCCATTTCTTTTCTTTTTTGTACAGTTTTTCTTCAAACAGAATAAACTTTCAAAACAAACTTTCAAACAGTTTTACAAAAGCGAAACCTCGCGTCCTGTAAATAAAAACAATCAACCATGTTTTGTAAATAAAACATGGGCCTCCATGTAGGTATAAGTCCCAAGCCCTTTGTAAATACCTGTTTACATAGCTGTGAATAAACTCAAGCGGACCTCTCCCCGAGTGTGAGTCCCGAGCCCCCGTGTATACAAATGGATCATGCTTACAGGTATATTTCCTTCATAAACTCCATTATATACACACACTTTGTCATATATATATAATTGTTCATACCTGTTCATGTTTGTTAATACTTGTTCATGTTTGTTCATATATGTGATATGTGTGCTTGTTCAACTTAGTACAACACTAGGTTCCCCATAGCCTCCTATTGGGCTTCGTGCAAAGAATCTCCACTAGTTTAGGTTAGGACATAGAGTATGGTTTCCCGGTGAAATCGCTCTAAGAGCTCAAACCAACTATACCATGCCTCCCCTTGGGCTTTGTACAAACGAGTGACCCTCCCATAGCCTCCTCTTGGGCTTACAATGCAAGGACCCTGGATTGTCCCTCCCATAGCCTCCTCTTGGGCTTACAATGCAAGGACCCTCGGATAGCCTCCTCTTGGCTTCGTACAAGGACCCACGGGCTTCTTATAAGCATCCCCAATATCCAAATCAAATACCCTAGGAGATTAGACATTTTTCATCTCTATACTAGGAGTATCTCTTTTATATCATCACAAACAATCAATCAATCAATCAAACTTTTTTGCCACAAGGCTGGCTAATCAATCCAACTTTCTTTTTGCCACAAGGCTGGCTAATCAATCAAACTGTTTTACCACCGTACTGGATGATTAATCAAAGTTTTTGTCACAAGGCTGACTTCATTGAAACTTTTGCCACGAGGCTGGCTGATTAATCAAAACTTTTTGTCACAAGGCTGACTTCATTGAAAGTTTTTGCCACAAGGCTGGTTAAACAACAAAAACATCTTTATCATTCTAAGCACCCTAAGCGGCATGGCCCCGGGCTTATAATGAAAAGATTTTCAAACAAAATCAAACAGATGTATGTGATGATATAGATTAGATACATCTAGCATTTAGACGACATTTGTCTATTTTCCTTTGCTTCCACTAGCATAAGTGGGAACTACGATTGCTCTGACTTTCTCAACATCCCTTTGAGAATACGTAGGCACAAGGTCGATCCTTGGCGAGCAAAATAAAACAAAAAAAACCATTCAAACCTTAGCACCCGTAGACCCCGAGCTACAGATGCTCTGATTCCCTCTAAGGGATATGTATGCAGAGGATCGCGATGATCTTTGCGAGCATAATCAAACAAACACCTTAGGTCCCACCTATTTCACAAGAACCTCCACCATAACAAGAATGGAATAAATAAAACAAAGAAACCTATAGAGTACTATAGATATGTTGGGTGCTAATACCTTCCCTTCGTATAACCAACCCTCTTACCCAAGATCTCTCCCCCACTTTTAAGGTTATTGCAACTTTTTTCCTTTTCCTCTTTTGGAAACAATAAAAAGTTTGGTCCGTACAAAAGAAAAATCATTTTTTGAGCACTCGAGCCCAAAGAAGGCATCAGGTGTCTCATCCCAAAAAAAGACAACGATTTTTCCCCGCGACAGAAAAATGGCGACTTCACTGGGGACCATCTTTTTATTGTTTCCAAAGAAAGGGTTATTTCTATTTGTTTTATTTTTATTATGTTATTGTTTGGTTCTTTGGTTCTGTTACTTGTGTGGATTCTGTTACAAGTGATACATTATGGACAAATCCTAACCCGGATTAAGTACACATAAGAAATTAGGTGGAGGGTATAGTCATGTGCAGGCGCACGTGAGAATCCTTCCGCTCAGTGGAGGTTCCTTGTTTGTAATATATGTTTAGCGAGTTAATTGCGAAGACATTATTGCTTTCATTGAACTGTAGAAGCTGAGAGACCGTAGAACCCCAACCCATCCTGGCCTTATTAGGTTGTGGTGCAGAAACTATTCAGGTGAAGACTTGGATTAGTTGTCATGCGGAGAACCACACTCAGACGAGTTTTTCTTGAGAATATTGCTGGCTCATGAGTTTAATTGTGGAAAGCCGGTAATATCCGAAAGAAAAATGTAGACTCTGACGTATCAGTAGAACATGTTTTGCAGGTGATTAACTAGAACTATCCCATGTTTGGTTCTCTGACCTCATGCTCGTGACGCTGGACCTTTGAACCTGTGTGTACCATGTTTGTGTTGCCATGTCTGTATTACCATGTATGTGTTACCATGTTTGAACTACCATGTTTGCTTTACCATGTTTGAATATGTGGCATCCATCCATCCACGCATTCATACATCCATAAAAAAATAAAAAATAAATCTTTTTCCATAAAAACATGATTTTTCCAAACAATTAGAGAATTTTCTTTGCAAACATTATAGGGTTAAGTTATGGAAAAAAGGTATACCAAGAGGTACGGTTTCAAAGAGCCTAATGTGGAAAGACTGAAAGAGTTAGCATCTTTTGTACAAGATCCTTCTGATTTTAGGAAAAGCCATGGAAAGCTTTTGCCTATCTTGAACACTCATGTTGATGAAGGGCTTCTCAAAACTCTGGTTCAGTTTTATGATCCCGTCTACCGGTGTTTTACCTTTCCTGACTATCAGTTGGTACCAACCTTGGAAGAATATGCCAATCTTTTGGGTATTCCTGTGTCTGACAAAATACCTTTCAATGGTTTGGAAGCCATTCCTAAGTCACCAGTCATTGCAATAGGAACTCACTTGAAGAAATCTGAAGTAGAGAGTAATTGGACTACCAAGGGAAACCTTCCAGGTTTGCCTTCACAGTTTCTAATAAAGAAAGCCTTTGACTTCATCGAGACTGGTAGCATGATAGCTTTTGAAGCTGTACTAGCCTTGCTCATCTATGGGTTGGTTTTGTTTCCCAATATCGACGACTTTGTTGATATCAATGCCATAAAGGTCTTTTTGAATGGAAATCCCGTTCCGACTCTGCTTGGTGACATGTATTTCTCCGTCCATCATAGGAATCACCAAGGTGGTGGAATTATTGTATGTTGTGCACCTCTGTTGTTTAAATGGATTGTTTCGCACTTACCTAAGTCTCCCGTTTTCACGGAAAACCGGGAAGGTTTGCGATGGTCTCAAAGACTTATGTCTCTTACTAATAATGATATTCAGTGGTATACCTTGGCTCGCTGCGGTACAGAAACCATTGAAAGCTGTGGAGAATTCGCCAACGTACCCCTCATTGGTACACAAGGAGGAATTAACTACAATCCAGTCCTAGCCCGACGACAACTCGGGTATGCAAATTCAACTAAACCCATTGGACCTACAGTGGAAAGTTACTTTTATCAGGAAGGAAATGATCCTCAGGGGTTGAAAACAAAAATGGTGAAAGCCTGGTACGACATCCGATGGAAAGAAAAAGGTGAGACAAAGAACTGTATCGCTACAAGCGCCTACACCTGTTGGGTAAGGAAAAGAGCAAGGGAGTTTCAAATGCCTTATGATTATGAAAAACCCATGTTCCCTGTGGTGCCTCAACGACCCAACATTCCCGCTATGGAGGAATACCAAGACACTTTGACCAAGATGAGGATAGAGAAAGACGCTTGGAAAGAAAAGTTTCGAAGAACTGATGTGGAAAATAGAAAGTTGAAGAAACAAGTGAAAGAACACGAAGAAACTCTCTATTACCAGGATGGATGGCTCATGAACAAAGATGAGAAGATCCGTCGGAAAGATGCCGCAATCAGAAGATACATCAAAGAAAGCAAGAAAAAGCTTGAAGGCTCAACAAGCAACGCTCCGATACCTGACAATTGGAAGAATGTGGTTGACAAGCTGAGAGCTGAAAAGGCCGAATTGAAAGCTCACTATGGGAAAGAAATCATGAAGCTCAAGTTGCACAATGCATTTGGTTCTTCGTCTGATGAAGATGCTTAGGATTTATTTAAATTTTCATGTATCATTTGATTCTGTAAGGAGCTACGCTCCAATGTTGTAACATTTCCCATTATTGTAATAAAAAATGAATGAATAAAAGAATAGTTTGTGTTCAAATGTTTGCAAGGAAATAATCTTTAAAATGTTTGGAAAAATCATAAATTTCTTTTTGCATACATCATTCTGCATATCGAGTCTGTTGTATAGAGTCTTATCTTTTGGATCTTTCTCCAATAGATCGTCAAGCTGTCGCGTCTCAAAGTTTCTCGACCGCGCTCGCAATCAGATCACAGATACAATACTCGTTCAAGCAGAAGAAGAGTAATGGAACACTCTGAACAAGAGAATATTGAGCTTCGTGGTACGGTGACCACCCTTCAGGAAAGGTTGGAAAGTCTCACTACTCTGGTTGACTCCTTAATGGCCGCACAGAATCAGCCGCCGCCACCCAACAGTCAAGCAACAGTAACATCTGAAGTCACTACTCCAGTTTCTACAGTTGCGTTCGGTATTCCATCTTTCTCCATGCCAGAAGGTTGGGGCACGCCTTTCAGCTTTGGTACAGGTTTTCGCCATAATTTCTCTGGGGTTCAAACAGCTACAACTGAAGCGCCTGCTGCACAAAGTTCACAGTTTACTCCAAATCAGGGGGTAACTTTTTCTCAAGTCACTATGGCACTTTCTCAGCCCACTATGACAGTTCTGACTCCTACGGTTCACACTGTTCCTTATGATGGCAATGAGATTTATCATGATCAAGGTGATAGCACAAATCAGCGTAATCTTGTAGGAGATCTCCAAGAGCAGTTCAACAAGATTCAGCTGGAAGTCAAAGCTATTCGTGGAAAAGATTTGTTTGGAAAGAATGCCCAGGAGCTATGTTTGGTTCCCAGTGTACAAATACCAGCTAAATTCAAGGTCCCAGACTTTGAGAAATACAAAGGAAGTTCTTGTCCACAAAGTCATCTTGTGATGTATGCCAGGAAGATGTCTACTTATGCAGATAATCATCAGTTGCTTATCCATTACTTTCAAGACAGTTTGACTGGTGCCGCACTGAAGTGGTACACAGGCTTGGATAGCACCAATATTCGAACTTTCAACGATCTAGGCGAGGCCTTTGTCCGACAATACAAGTATAACTCGGATATGGCTCCGGACAGAGATCAGCTTCGATCCATGGCTCAGAAAGACCATGAAACTTTCAAAGAGTATGCCCAACGATGGAGAGAAACTGCTGCTCAGATTAATCCACCGTTAAAAGAAAAAGAGATGACAAAGATCTTCTTGAATACTCTCAGTCCATTTTACTATGAACGCATGATTGCTAGTGCTCCAAGTGATTTCACCGAAATGGTAAACATGGGGATGCGTCTAGAAGAAGGAGTCCGAACCGGACGTCTAACTAAAGAAGGTGGGTCTTCAAGCGGAACCAAGAAGTTTGGAAGTGGTTTCCCAAAGAAGAAAGAACAAAGTGTTGACATGGTATCCCAAGGGAAGCCAAGAGGAAATGTTAATCGTCAACGACAGGTAGCTGCTATCGCACCAGCCGTTAATGTTAATACAACACCGAATCCGGGATTTACTCCGCAGTTTCAACAACAACAGCCTCGACAACAGGCTCAGCAGTTCAGCAATAATCAGAATCGTGTACAAAGAGCTCCACAGTTTGATCCGATTCCAATGACCTACACAGAATTGTACCCTGCTTTGATTGAAAGAGGTCTTGTTCAAACTAAAGCACCACCACCAGTACCTGAGAAACTCCCATGGTGGTACAAAGCTGAGGTCTCATGCCCTTATCATCAAGGAGCACCTGGCCATGATCTCGAGCATTGCATAGCTTTGAAACATGAAGTTCAGAGGTTGGTAAGATCTAATCTCCTCTCTTTCAGAAATTTGAATCCAAATGTGCAAGCAAATCCGCTGCCCAATCATGGAGGGCATGTTGTAAATATGGTGTATGGATGTCCTGGTCCATACCGAGTCTATAATATCAATTTCTCAAGAGCCAATTTGGTACAAATGCACGCCACTCTCTGTCGAGGGTAGAATTTTCGCCAGCATCACTATGGTTCCTGTAGCATATGTTGTGTAGATTCTCATGGATGTTCGATTGTGAGAAGAGATCTCCAAGTTCTGTTGGATAATGGTACTATTCAGATCTATAGAAATAGGAATGAAAATGAAGTTAACATGATAGGATGCTATCCGCATGAGCTTTTAGTCTCAGATATCAACTCGGAAATGCCTACAGTTAACGTCATCGTTCCTCATTTCAACATGCCTGAGCGCATGGAAGTTACCTATAACAAGCCGAAGGTTCCTGTTGCTCCTTTAATCATTTGCCTACCTGGACCTGTTCCCTATGACTCTGACAAGGCAGTTCCATACAATTACAATGCCACAATGATAAAGAATGGACAAGAAGTTCCTTTACCTACTCTTTCATCTGTCGTGAACATCGCTGATGTGAGTCGAGTAACAAGAAGTGGACGTGTGTATACTCCACTACCTCCGAAGCAACCTGTTGCTCCTGCGACCGGACAAAATTCTATCAGTACACCAGCAGGGAATCCTGTGGAAACTCCTGTCAGTAATACAAACACTGATGTTGGTCAATCCAGTGGAACCAATGTCAATCCTGACTTTGATGAAATTTTGAAGTTTATCAAAAGAAGTGAATACAAGATTGTGGATCAGCTTATGCAGACTCCTTCAAAAATCTCAATACTTTCATTGCTGTTAAACTTTGAAGCACACAGGGAAGCCCTGATGCGAGTCTTGGATCAAGCTTTTGTTGATCATGATGTGACTGTTGACCACTTTGATGGGATAATAGCCAACATAACAGCTTGCAACAATTTAAGCTTCTGTGATGAAGAACTACCCGAGGAGGGTAGAAATCACAATCTTGCTTTACACATTTCTATGAACTGTCAGTCAGACTCTTTGTCCAATGTGTTGGTAGACACCGGATCTTCCTTGAATGTGATGCCAAAGACGACTCTTGCTCGTTTGTCTTACCAAGGAATGCCTATGAAGTTCAGTGGTGTAGTTGTCAAAGCATTTGATGGATCGCGAAAATATGTTATCGGCGAAGTCAACCTTCCCATGACAATTGGTCCACATACGTTCCAAATCACCTTCCAGGTCATGGACATTCAAGCTGCTTATAGCTGTTTGTTAGGACGACCATGGATCCATGAAGCAGGGGCAGTAACTTCTACGCTCCACCAAAAGTTAAAGTTTGTAACAAATGGAAAATTGGTAACAATAAGTGGAGAACAAGCCTTGATGGTGAGTCATTTATCCAATTTCTCTTTCATAAGTGCCGATAATGAGGAAGGAACTCAGTTCCAAGGTCTCTCTTTAGAAGACGAATCTTCCAAGAAGAAAGCATCGATCTCTTCTTACAAAGAGGCGGTAAAAGTAGTGAAAGATGGAACTACCACTGGCTGGGGGCAAGTTGTGATTCCGACCAAGAATGAAACTAGAGCAGGTCTCGGATGTCCACCAACATTCTCAAACTGCACCAAGAAGGATGAAACCCTTCGACCGATCAAAGAAACATTCATTAGTGGAGGATTCCTTAACCCAATTCCTCAAGAGGTTAATGTCCTTATCGAAGAATGTATCGAAGAAGGTTTACCCGATCCTGAAGAAGAATGGAAGTGTTATCTCAATGACTCGGGATACATATCTCAGGAAGAACCATATCCTCCTTCGGAGAAACCCAAAGGCAATGAAACTGAACCTGTTCCTGCAGAAATCTGGGACACCTTGGGACAACTAAGTGGAAAATTTGATTACATGGTGAAATACACTGCACCTGAAAGTTACAAGATTGCGATTGAGGATATCCAACCAACTGGATGGGGAGATTCCTTTGAATATAATAGTCAACCAGAAGAGGCTTACCAATGCTCTCAATTTTCTCAGCAGCCTGAAGTTACTGAAGATTTCGGCTTCAACGCATCTGCCAAGATTGATAATCCTGAAGATGGTTATTATCACATAAATGCCATTTTTGAAGATGAAGGGGAAGATGATCCCGCAACCGACTCAGAAAGTGTTGCTGAGAATGAGTCTCTTCATCCTGAAGACTGGGAAATACATCCTGAAAATTATGGAGATTGTGACTCATCTTATGCTCTTCAAGAAGTAGAAGAAGACTGTTTCGACTCTACAAAGAACAAGGTTGATAAACCAGGACCTTCAAATCCTGCTCGACCAGCGGTCAATGTCAATACTGAAGATAATTCTGGGGAGAATTTTCCTGAATACATAATACACAGAGGAGTTCGTTGCTACTGGAAAGCTGTCGACGTTCCGAATGTTGTTCGCCGCTCAAAGTAATCACTTCGCTGTTATTTTGACCTCCTGCCTTGCCCAAAGCAGAGAGATGTTTTATAGGGCTTTGTTTTTAAATGTTCCGCCCAAATAACTTTGTGTATAGGGCTTTGTTTTAAAAGTTTCCCTCTTTGTCCTGCCCAAGACAAATGAGTTTGTGTTTAGGGCTTTGTTTCAAAAATGAATCATAAATAAAGTGTCATTTTGAATTCCCTACATTATATGTTTTATTTTTGCCTTTTTTTTCTGGAAATGGTAATCCTAAAAAAACCAAAATAAAAAAAAACTTTTCAAAAAAATCTGCATACACTCTTGCATTCATAAATTTTCTGAAATAGATATAAATCACATGTGCAGATTAACTATTGATAAACCCATTGAATGCAATAACCCTATGCCCTCTCCCAACTTTGAGTTTCCTGTGTTCGAAGCCGAAGAAGAGGAAGAAGAGGATATCCCGGACGAGATTTCTCGATTACTTAAGCACGAGGAAAGAGCCATTCTGCCTCACAAAGAGCCTTTAGAAAAGATCAACTTGGGTTCTGAAGAAGACAAAAAAGAAGTGACCGTTGGATCGCTGCTTGATGCTGATGTCAAGAGTAAGTTGACAGACCTTCTCAAAGAATATGTTGACGTGTTTGCCTGGTCCTACCAAGACATGCCTGGGTTGGATACCAATATTGTTCAGCATTACTTGCCATTGAAGCCAGAATGTCCGCCGGTTAAGCAGAAATTGCGAAGGACTCACCCTGATATGGCTAATAAGATCAAAGTGGAAGTTCAAAAGCAACTCGACGCAGGTTTTCTTGTCACCTCTGAGTATCCTCAATGGTTAGCCAACATAGTGCCAGTTCCAAAGAAAGATGGCAAAGTCAGAATGTGTGTTGACTACCGTGACTTGAACAAAGCCAGTCCAAAAGATGATTTTCCATTACCACATATCGACATGCTGGTCGATAACACCGCTAAGTTCAACGTCTTTTCCTTTATGGACGGGTTCTCCGGTTATAATCAGATCAAGATGGCTCCTGAAGACATGGAGAAGACATCTTTCATCACCCCATGGGGTACTTTTTGCTATAAAGCGATGCCGTTTGGATTAAAGAATGCAGGCGCAACTTACCAAAGAGCAATGACTACTCTCTTTCATGACATGATGCATAAAGAAATTGAAGTTTATGTGGACGACATGATAGCCAAGTCCAGCACAGAAGAAGAACACATTGAATACCTTTTGAAGTTGTTTCAACGACTAAGGAAATATCAGCTTCGCTTGAATCCTAACAAATGTACTTTTGGGGTTAGATCTGGAAAACTCTTGGGGTTCATTGTCAGTCAAAGAGGTATCGAAGTAGATCCCGACAAAGTCAGAGCTATTCAAGAGATGCCTGCACCAAAAACTGAAAAGCAAGTAATAGGATTTCTTGGACGATTGAACTATATCTCCAGATTTATCTCTCAAATGACTGCTACTTGTGGGCCGATTTTCAAGCTTCTCCGCAAAGATCAAGGGGTTGTATGGACTGAAGATTGCCAGAAAGCGTTCGACAGTATCAAAGAGTACCTGTTAGAACCACCAATATTGATTCCTCCGGTTGAAGGAAGACCACTAATCATGTACCTTACTGTGTTAGAAGAATCCATGGGTTGTATGCTTGGGCAACAAGATGAAACTGGTAAGAAGGAGCATGCCATCTATTACCTGAGTAAGAAATTCACAGACTGTGAGTCTCGTTACTCCATGCTCGAAAAAACATGTTGTGCTTTGGCTTGGGCTTCAAAACGTCTTCGCCAATACATGATCAACAATACTACTTGGTTAATCTCCAAAATGGATCCGATCAAGTATGTCTTTGAAAAGCCTGCCTTAACAGGAAGGATTGCCCGATGGCAAATGCTGTTATCTGAGTATGACATTGAGTACCGTGCTCAAAAAGCAGTCAAAGGAAGCATTCTCGCCGATCATTTGGCGCATCAACCAATTAATGAATATCAATCTCTCAAGTTGGACTTTCCTGATGAAGATGTCTTGTACTTGAAGATGAAAGATTGTGACGAACCGTTACCTGAAGAAGGTCCTGAGCCTGGATCAAGATGGGGCCTAATTTTTGATGGAGCAGTAAACGCTTTTGGCAATGGAATTGGGGCAATCATCATCACTCCCAAGGGTACTCATATCCCGTTCTCCGCCAGATTGCTATTTGAGTGCACCAACAACATCGCAGAATATGAAGCTTGTATCATGGGTCTCGAAGAAGCCATTGACTTAAGGATCAAGATCCTAGACATATATGGAGATTCAGCCCTTGTGATCAACCAAATCAAAGACAAATGGGAAACTTTCCACCCTGGCTTGATCCCTTACAGAGATTATGCAAGACGTCTTTTGACTTTCTTCAACAAGGTTGAATTGCATCATATACCTCGAGATCAGAATCGAATGGCAGACGCCTTGGCTACTCTATCTTCCATGTTCAAAGTCAATCATTGGAACGATATGCCTACAGTCAGAATTACGCGCCTTGAAAGGCCCGCCTATGTGTTTGCAACTGAAGCAGTCATCGATGATAAACCGTGGTTCCACGATATCAAACGCTTCCTTCAAACTCAAGAGTACCCGCTTGGGGCATCAAACAAAGATAAGAAAACTCTAAGGAGACTTTCTGGCAGTTTCTTCCTGAACGGAGACGTGCTATACAAAAGAAACTTCGACATGGTTTTGCTCAGATGCGTGGACAGACACGAAGCAGACATGTTAATGCATGAAGTGCATGAAGGGTCCTTTGGAACTCATTCAAATGGGCATGCAATGTCCAAAAAGATCTTAAGAGCAGGATACTATTGGTTGAGAATGGAATCTGACTGTTACAAACACGTGAAGAGATGTCACAAGTGCCAGATCTACGCAGATAAGATCCATGTACCGCCGACTCTACTCAACGTTCTCTCATCTCCATGGCCTTTTTCCATGTGGGGGATCGACATGATTGGAATGATCGAACCGAAAGCTTCAAACGGTCATCGTTTCATCTTGGTGGCCATTGATTACCTCACCAAATGGGTCGAAGCAGCATCTTACGCCAATGTTACAAGACAAGTGGTTGTGAGGTTTATCAAGAACAACATCATTTGCCGATATGGTATTCCCAGCAAGATCATTACTGACAATGGTTCGAACTTGAATAACAAGATGATGAAAGAATTATGTGAGGAATTCAAGATTGAGCATCATAACTCTTCTCCTTACAGGCCAAAAATGAACGGCGCTGTTGAAGCTGCTAACAAGAACATTAAGAAGATCGTCCAGAAAATGGTCGTCACTTACAAAGACTGGCATGAAATGTTGCCATTCGCTTTACATGGGTACCGTACTTCAGTGCGTACTTCAACAGGGGCAACTCCCTTTTCTCTAGTATACGGCATGGAAGCTGTGCTCCCCGTAGAAGTTGAAATCCCATCAATGAGAGTCCTCATGGAAACTAAGTTATCAGAGGCTGAATGGTGTCAAAACAGATACGATCAGTTGAACTTAATCGAAGAAAAACGTATGACTGCTCTATGCCATGGACAGTTATACCAAGCAAGGATGAAACAAGCCTTCAACAAAAAGGTTCGACCTCGTGAATTTCGAGAAGGCGACCTCGTGCTTAAAAAGATCTTGTCTTTTCAACCAGATTCTAGGGGCAAATGGTCTCCTAATTACGAAGGCCCGTATGTTGTCCAAAGAACATTCTCTGGCGGCGCCATGACTCTTGCAACCATGGATGGTGATGAACTCCCATATCCTGTGAATGCTGATGCAGTCAAGAAATACTTTGTCTAAAAAATACAAAAGAACAGCTCGGTAAGTTGAAAACCCGCAAAGGGCGACTTAGGCAAAAATGAGCGTCTCGGTGGACTGAAAACCCGAAAGGGCGGTCCAGGCAAAAATTAGAGACAATAAACAGAAAAGAATTCATCCTGGTAGATTGAAAACCTGAAAGGGCAATCTAGGCAAAAATTAGGGATTTATGACAAAGTAACTGCATCAGTCCGTACTTCGTCACCTGAGGAGTCTTTTTCATCAAAGGATCTTCAATCAAATCATCGCCAATCTGAAGCAACAAGCACAGTTGGAACTCAAAGTTGTTAAGGGAATAGTGGTTATTGCTTTCAATGTAGCCTTTTCCGCATAATTACCATTTCCAACTTTTGAAAATACTCTATGGAATCACGCCTTTAGCTGATTACCATCCTATTAAATAAATTTGAGCCTTGTGCCCTTTGTTTGCAATCTCTAATTTCTTTTAGCTTGCAAAATGACGCTTTAATTGTGTTATTCACTTTTGAAAAAAAAAGGAAAAAAGTTTTAAATGAATTTACTTTTCTTTTTCAAAATAAAAGCGAAATTTTCCTTTGAGTTGTGAACAACGGAAGGAACATCAACAGCTATCTCCATAGGAAGAAGCTCTTCTATCCCCAGTGAAGAAGCTCTTCTATCCCCAGTAAAGAAGGTCTTTTATCCCCAGTGACAAAGATTTTCCATCTCCAGTGAAGAAGCTCTTCCATCCCAGTAAAAATGCTTATCTTCCCCAGAGAAGTTTAAAACACGCAACACCATTCATCACCCGTGTTATCTACACCGTGTTGAAGAACATTTGCCAAGTATCTGGTTGTATTGCGACGTCGGTCCCTCTCCAGTATCTACTCTTTTGTCTGTCAGTCTCGTCAGCATGCATGCTACATTCATGACATTCATCATTCATACATATTTGCATCATTTATGCATTCTTGCATTTTTCAATGTTTGCTTTAAAATCACTTGTTTAGGATATATTCTTTTTCCAGTTCCCCACTGAGATCATTCCTCGTGGAAGAAGGTTGCTTTAGTTTCTCCTTTCAAAACAAAGGAGGAGATCCCCAGTTGAGTTCATTCCTCATGGGTGCAAAGTCTTGTTTGACTATTTCTTTCCAATTCATTCATGGTTAGAACTTTGTCTTTACCAAAGATTCAAATTCCGATTCTCCAAATAGAGTCGTGAAAAACAGACAATAAGCAATAGCCTCATCATCTGAGCAGCTCATGTCTCTTCCGAAAGTTTTCTTTTCCTCTCAAGGAAATCCATCATGAAGATCATTTGACGATCAGGGTCTTATTACTATTCACAAGGCTGAATAACCAGTAATTTCCCTAACAAAGTCTCCAGAATCATTTTATCACTCGGCTGATAATTGATCATGTCTTCAAAACCACTATCACAAGGCTGGTAGTCGGTAACCTTTTGTTCTGGTTATATTATTAAACATGTCTATCACAATGCTGATAGTCGGTAATATTGACCAAACCTTTGAAACCCTTTTTACCTTCTCAAGTCTATCACCATGCTGGTAGTCGGTAACACCGTTTCATACCTTTCACCTTCGCATTATTAAACAAGTCTATCCCCATGCTGATAGTCGATAATGCCGATAGGTAAGCTTTTCTTACAAAGCTATCATTCTCTGGCGAAGCGTACACTTGCTTCCCGAAAAGAGAAAAACGGATTCTCTTCCTAAAACGGATTGAGACATCCTTCCCGATCTCTTTTCCCCAGCGGAGTCAGTTCTTGATTTTCCCTCGGTAGAGATATCCTTGCATCATTCGCAATTTTGGTATCTTAGGTCCAAAATTCGCGTCTTCTGATATTTAAGTCTCTTCCACCCTATCAAAACGAAGATTTTCAATCTTCATGTCTCAGGTTGAAGAAACTTAAATAGGGGCATCTGTCATACCCCAATTTTTGACCTAAGATACCACCTCATATCATTTGCATATGCATCATTTGCATCTCTAACAAATTGCATAGCTTGTGTTTGCTACTTGTGACTCAGCAGGGTTTAATCAAGAAACCACTCATCAGTACAAGTAACAATCAATTAGGGTTTTGTTCTCCCTTCATCTCAAAAGAACTATCTTCATCAACAATCAACATTTGGTCCTCAGAGATTCACTTCAACAAACTCAACAGCTTTGAATCGACTGAATTAGGGTTTTGACTGAAGACAGCAAACTCCTGACTTTTGCTCAGGATTTGACCTAATGACTTGGGACATGACCTCAAGACCTCAAGTGCATCATTTTGACCTAATCCATTGGCTCATAACATCTCCTATACAAAGATTGATCAGACAAATCCTCAGATCAGGGTTTTAAACTATAAGGGACTGAAATCAGGGATCACATTTGGGAAACCCTAAAAACCCCCAGGAAGTCAATCAAAGGTTTCAATCATCCTCAAATAATCCATATGACAATATACAGTGGAAATTACATCTCAATTCAAGACCTACAGGCATCAATTTCATCAGGTCGACAATTAGGGTTTTTGACCTAATTCACTGAGCAACTGACTTTTTAATCAGGACATGGTGCCACAACTCAAACCATGGCTCAATATCCTCTAATGCTTCAATATGATCCATTCATACTATTCATTTGATGAGGATAGCCTGTTTCACTTGAAATCTCAAGAAACGCGATTCGTCTGAAAAAGTCAACTGTACAAGATCACCATTGACTTTTGGGGAATTTTGGTCAACCATGACTTTTGAAGTTTTGAATCATCAATATATGATATGAGAAGTCATTTGATCAAGGAAAATCAAGAAAATCAATCAAGAATCAAAAAGTCAAAAGTTTGACTTTCATACTTAGAAAATTTTTCTAAGTGTTTTTCAATGGTTTTTTCCAAACTTTGGAGGGGAATAACTCAAAATTTCACCTACAAACTGAAAAAAACTTCCAACATGAAAGTTGTAGATTTTGATCCAATAAACAACTTTGACACATATAAATTTTTTCCATAAGATCAACCATTTAAGAGATATGGAGCTTCAAAGTTGGTACTTTTTGAAAACTTCACTTAAAACTTCATTTTCTTCAAAGTTCATGGAACTTTTTCACCCATTTCCTTAAGAGACTTGAAGAAAATTTCAACTAGGCTTTTGAAGTGTGTAATATGAGCTTTCCAAAATGTCAAAGAGCATGAAAAAATATGGAGTGTAGGTATGGTTTTGAATTATGCATTTAGTGATCATTTTCACTTGAATTTTCACCATTTTTCACTAAGTTTCAAGACTACATGACCTATAATCCAAGCAATGATGCAAAGAGGCAATAATTGAAGAGATATTTTCTGATATGAGATCAGAATGTAAGAGGATAGGAAGCTTGGGATTTAACCATGGTTTAGTAACTTTTAACCATGTGCATTAAATGTAAAGATTCCATTTTATCTTCAAATGCCAAATCACCAATTCTTGATCAACTTGCAAAGCTTTGTATTCAGAAACCTTGGCCTATAAATAGAGGTCCAAACTTCATTGCAAATCACACCAAAACCTCACAATTATAGGTTTTCTCTCTTCTTTCTTGAATTACAAGTCATGTGTTTCAAAGTGAGGTAGAAAACTCAACCTCCATCTCTTGCAAGTTCTGACCAAAGTGATGCTTCCCACAAACCACAAACATCATATGGGATGTGTTTGATCCATCCATACACCCCAAATCACCCTAAATCTCAGAATCACTCTTCAACCACCATATTTGCATAAAATGAGCCTTAACATATCAATTCTCATACCAGGCCATATCTGTCCAAGTTAATCATCTAAACACACTCCATATACTTCACATGAACTGTTCCAACCATCATACATGATCTGAAACATCAAAATCAACTAGCTTGATCCTCACTTGAGCTAAACTGCAGTTCGGGTACCACAAGGTGATCAAGAGGTTTCCAGTTCATTCCAGGCATTCAAACACATCACATAAGGTCCATTGAAGCTATCCAGATTGATACAAAGCATCTGTAACACCTCCAGGCACGATTTCAATTTCCAGTTTGGCCGTTTTTGAGGTAAGTGCTCATGAACTTCAAACTCTATCATACATGCATCATAAATGAAAAACTGCCATGCCATCTTGTTTCTGCATATGTATGGATCATTAACCCTCAATCAATTGCAACTTATCATGCACACACACGATTTCAGATTGAAACTCAAAATTAGGGTTCTTCGTGTTCATCAGAAAATTGATAGCCTTAGAGATAAAATAAATGCAATTAAATGATACCATCATGTTCCTGGTGAAAAATCGAGCAAGATAGGCTATTCACTCGATCCAAACAATTCAGTTTTCAGAATTTTCAAATTTGAATTGGGTATGTGTTCTTGGCGCCAGATTTTGAAACTGAAATTAGAAATTGATTCAAAAATATAATTGATTCGTTGCAAATACTAAACAGACCACGCGCGTGGTCCAGTTGGTCATGTTTTTGAGTGGTGAGCGTGAGGTCGTGGGTTCAACACCTCTAGGGACCAAAACCATTTTTTTTTACAACTATTTTTCTTTCTTTTTTTAACAAACTTCAATTAATTATTTAACTAACCAAATTAACTCATTTTTTATTCATTTTTTGCATACCTCTCACTTAATATATATTTTTTGAGAATATCAAAAAAAATCATCAAAAAATATTTATTTGATACATTTTTTAATAGTTTTAAAATGACTTGCTTTTAAGTAATTTTAATACTTTTAAATATTATTTTTCATTTGATTTTCAAAGTTAATCATTTGTAAATACTTTTTGAAGCAAACCCTAATCATCTAAATGTTAATTGAAGACAATCTTTTTGTTTATCTTGATTAATTTGACTTCTTTCAAAATTCAAATCGTTTTAAAACGAGCGATCGCGATTCTTTTCAAAACAATAAACCATTTCTTTTTGAAACTATTGATTAAATCTTTTTAATTGATCAATTGATTTTCAAAACGATGTGGGGCCTCTCGAATATTAGAGAGTATAAGACCCACTCTTTTTTTCCTTTTACAGTTTTTCTTTGTACAGAAAACTTTTTCAAAACAATACTTTTCCAAACAGTTTTTTTAACAACAAATCACACATCTTTTTCAAACCATCCACCCTGTTTTATGAAAATAAAACAGGGGCCTCTCGAATATTAGAGAGTGTAAGTCCCATTTCTTTTCTTTTTTGTACAGTTTTTCTTCAAACAGAATAAACTTTCAAAACAAACTTTCAAACAGTTTTACAAAAGCGAAACCTCGCGTCCTGTAAATAAAAACAATCAACCATGTTTTGTAAATAAAACATGGGCCTCCATGTAGGTATAAGTCCCAAGCCCTTTGTAAATACCTGTTTACATAGCTGTGAATAAACTCAAGCGGACCTCTCCCCGAGTGTGAGTCCCGAGCCCCCGTGTATACAAATGGATCATGCTTACAGGTATATTTCCTTCATAAACTCCATTATATACACACACTTTGTCATATATATATAATTGTTCATACCTGTTCATGTTTGTTAATACTTGTTCATGTTTGTTCATATATGTGATATGTGTGCTTGTTCAACTTAGTACAACACTAGGTTCCCCATAGCCTCCTATTGGGCTTCGTGCAAAGAATCTCCACTAGTTTAGGTTAGGACATAGAGTATGGTTTCCCGGTGAAATCGCTCTAAGAGCTCAAACCAACTATACCATGCCTCCCCTTGGGCTTTGTACAAACGAGTGACCCTCCCATAGCCTCCTCTTGGGCTTACAATGCAAGGACCCTGGATTGTCCCTCCCATAGCCTCCTCTTGGGCTTACAATGCAAGGACCCTCGGATAGCCTCCTCTTGGGCTTCGTACAAGGACCCACGGGCTTCTTATAAGCATCCCCAATATCCAAATCAAATACCCTAGGAGATTAGACATTTTTCATCTCTATACTAGGAGTATCTCTTTTATATCATCACAAACAATCAATCAATCAATCAAACTTTTTTGCCACAAGGCTGGCTAATCAATCCAACTTTCTTTTTGCCACAAGGCTGGCTAATCAATCAAACTGTTTTACCACCGTACTGGATGATTAATCAAAGTTTTTGTCACAAGGCTGACTTCATTGAAACTTTTGCCACGAGGCTGGCTGATTAATCAAAACTTTTTGTCACAAGGCTGACTTCATTGAAAGTTTTTGCCACAAGGCTGGTTAAACAACAAAAACATCTTTATCATTCTAAGCACCCTAAGCGGCATGGCCCCGGGCTTATAATGAAAAGATTTTCAAACAAAATCAAACAGATGTATGTGATGATATAGATTAGATACATCTAGCATTTAGACGACATTTGTCTATTTTCCTTTGCTTCCACTAGCATAAGTGGGAACTACGATTGCTCTGACTTTCTCAACATCCCTTTGAGAATACGTAGGCACAAGGTCGATCCTTGGCGAGCAAAATAAAACAAAAAAAACCATTCAAACCTTAGCACCCGTAGACCCCGAGCTACAGATGCTCTGATTCCCTCTAAGGGATATGTATGCAGAGGATCGCGATGATCTTTGCGAGCATAATCAAACAAACACCTTAGGTCCCACCTATTTCACAAGAACCTCCACCATAACAAGAATGGAATAAATAAAACAAAGAAACCTATAGAGTACTATAGATACGTTGGGTGCTAATACCTTCCCTTCGTATAACCAACCCTCTTACCCAAGATCTCTCCCCCACTTTTAAGGTTATTGCAACTTTTTTCCTTTTCCTCTTTTGGAAACAATAAAAAGTTTGGTCCGTACAAAAGAAAAATCATTTTTTGAGCACTCGAGCCCAAAGAAGGCATCAGGTGTCTCATCCCAAAAAAAGACAACGATTTTTCCCCGCGACAAAACCCCATTAGCAACAATCCCTTATGTTTTATCACTTGTTTCTTTTTTTTTATTACAATTTTAACATTTTATTAAAAATAGCAAATCAACTTATTTTTAAGTGATTTTTTACATGCTTCTCATTTAACTTGTTTATCTTATGAATATAATTTAAAAAATCCAAAAATATTTATTATTTAATCATTTTAAAATTAAAACTAAAACAAGTCTTTTATATGTTTAAAAAGTTTTTAAAATCATTTCTTTTTGACTTTTGCACCAAGTAACTTGTGAATATTTGTATGAAATTATTTAGGGCTAGGTTAAAGTCACCTTGGCAATACCATGTTCCCTTAAACTAACTCTCTTTTAGGGTTTGATCTTTAAATCAACTTTAAAATTAATTAGGATTAGGTGTGTTTCAAAACCCTAATTTCAAAACCTAATTTGAAACTCCTTTGATCTCTAGCAATGCCATGTTGATATAACTTGTTTGCTTTGATCTCCCCTTGTATATATACTTGTACATACTTGTTGATAATTATATCCTTGTACATTTACACTTCATTTATGGTATTATCATTGTATATACATACTTTGTTTACTAACCACATGCATGAGATATCCATCCATCATCCATAATATTCATTCAAACATGAAATGATTCAAAGGTAAAAACATCCTCTTATCCACCATTTACACTTGACTCTTATACATTGATTTCTTTGTTATAATCACTTGTCTATCTTTATGTTACACATGTTATCACACATATCATTTGAGTTATTCATGATTGATAGCTTAAGTTGTTGCTAAATATCCAAAGGAATGGGAATGGTATTGACTAATATTTTCAAGGTACTTAATCTCTCTTCCAAACTCTTTTATCTTTGTGCTTAGTATTGTTACGGCTTTGCACCCCACTTGTTTAGAAAATGGTTTTGTATTGTTAAAGCTCAACCTTCTTAAATCAACCCTTGGTTTTGTATTGTTAAAGCTCAACCAACTTCTTTTAATACCTTAGCCTTGTATTGTTAAAGCTTGACTTCTTTTAAAAAACTTGTTAAGTATTGTTAAAGCTTAAAATTTTAAAAACA
Source organism: Vicia villosa (assembly GCF_029867415.1). NCBI lineage: Eukaryota > Viridiplantae > Streptophyta > Magnoliopsida > Fabales > Fabaceae > Vicia > Vicia villosa. Next base: position 47,823,587 of record NC_081184.1, read on the forward strand.
TGTTGACTATTGTTAAAGCTCAACACCCAAAAAGATTTTGCCACTTGGCTCTTTTATTTTCCTTTTAAGAGAAACTATAAAAGCTCTGACTTCCCTACTGCACTTAAGGGGTATGTAGGCCTGAGACGCAATGTCTTACCGAGCTCACTTTTAAAACTTTCTTTTCTCATCCTCCCACTCTATTTAAACAAAAACACAAAAAGGCATTTTATAACAACAACAATGATAATATTTTCAAATAGGTTCCTATGGAGTACCATAGATGTGAGGGGTGCTTAAAACCTTCCCCTTGCATAACCAACCCTCCGTACCTAAATCTATGATAAGTTTATTAGTTTTAATTTTAAAAACTTCTGTGAGTTTTATTCGCTCTTTCTCCCATTTCCTTTAGAAACAATAAAGCGTCGTGGTGACTCTATTTAAAACATATGAGCTAATTTAACTCAATGGCTTTAGTCTCACAAATTTCACCGCTACAGAAAAGTGGCGACTCTGCTGTGGAGAGAATTATTCCTAAGAAGGTTGAACCTATTTTTTCTTTGTAATATTATTGTTGTTATTACTGTTATTATAAACTGCCTATGTGAATACCAGTTACTTTTTGTTGGTTGTATTGGGAAAGAGCTTGATTCCCCCTTGTGGTGATATAAATCCTAACCCGAATTTGAGTGCACTTATGATAGGAGATGGTAAATTCATTTTGATCTCGAGGGAGTAATCCCAAAGAAGTCAATTTGAGATCCATCGCTCAGTGGAGGCCACCTTGAAAGTAATCTTTGTTCACCAAGTAATTGAAAAAGCATCATTACGTTCAACATGAGAGCTGTAGGAGCTGAGGACCTAGAAACATTTTGACCAATATTGGCCATTAGGAAGTAGTGTGGAAATTGTATTTGGATTCAATTTCAAAATGGTTGTTACACAAAACTACACTCAGATGAGGATCTCTTGAAATATTATTGAAACAAGCAAGTAAATTGTGACATTTATAATTTCCAAGTTAAACTGTGTAAGTCTGGGAACTTTTTAGAACCTTGTACTTCAGGTACAAAACAACCATAGTACACACCTTTGGGATGGGTAGATCTTTGGCTCCATGCTCGTGATGTTAAACCCTTAAACCCCATGTTTTTACTATGTTTGCATTCATGCATCCATGCATTTTAAAACCAAAGTTATCTTTTAAGGAATTAAAGAAACCATTTTTCTAAACATTATAGGAATGGAACCTGAAAGAAGAAAAAACAAGAAGTATACTTTCTAGAGTTTAAAAGTAGAGGAATTGAGAAATCCAGGATCCCTGATTGTTGATTAAGACAAGTTCTGTAACAAGTATGGAAGGCTGTTATATCTCCTCAGAACAAAGATGAAGGAAATAATTCTCTCTACATTGATCCAATTCTATGATCCCTTATATCATTGCTTCACCTTCCCTGATTATCAACTATTGCCAACCTTGGAAGAATATTCAAGCATCATAGGGTCACCCATAAATGGAAGGATTCCCTTTACTAGTTTGGAAGAAGATCCAAAGTCTCGTGACATTGCAAGTTCACCCACTTAAGGAAGGATGAGATTAAGAAGAACATGGATACCAATGGAGGATTACCTGGATTACCTGTTCCGTTTTTGATGAAGAAAGCTTTATCCATTTCAAAGGAAGGAAAGGTGGAGGACTTTGAAGCTGTCTTTGCCCTTCTTGTCTATAGTTTGTTCTTGTTCCCAAATATTGATAACTTTGTTGATATGAATGAAATTAAGATCTTTATGAAAGAAAACCTTGTTCCTACCTTGTTAGGAACACTTACTATTCCATCCATTTAAGGAATTCCTATGGAAAGGGAATGATTACTTGTTGTATTCCTTTGTTATACAAGTGGTGCAACTCTCATTTGCCAATTACCAATGATTTTTGAGATCTCCAAGAAGGACAAAGATGGTCATAAATATTATGACTCTCACCAACACCGACATTTCTTAGACCAACAACCATTTTTATAGGATGAAGACCTTGGATAGCTGTGTTGGTTTCCCTAATGTGCCCCTGTTTGGTACAAAAGGAGGAATCAGTTATAGCCTTGTGTTAGCTCGTCGTCAATTTGGATTTCCTATAGACAAAAAGCCAAGGAATATCTTGTTGGATGGTTTCTTCCTTGACAAAAGGGTTGAAAACAAAGAGTTTAGAGAAAGGATTGTTAAGGTTTGGCATCCTAGTCATAAGAAGGAAAACAAAGACTGGAATACCAAAGGGGATCTCTCACTTGAGCCTTTTGCAGAACGGATAAGTTCAAGAGCTGCTGAACTTAGGATGCCTTATCTTCTTGAGACATCTCCACCTCATGTTGAAAAGCCTATTGCACATGTTGTTTCTCCTCCAACAATGGAAGATCTCCAAGAAGCTCTGAAGTAGATGAAGAAATCAAGAGACCATTGGAAGAACAAGTTTGAGTACTCCGAATGTGAGAAGGGTATAATGGAAAACCTCTTTGATGAGCAAATGAAAGAGAAAGAAGACTTACTTTTCCTCCAAGATGTTTGGCTTGTGGACAAGGATGCTACCATTGCTAGGTATGCAAGAGAGAAGAAAAGGAATCAAGAAGAAGTACTCTCTCCTGAAGCAAATGCATGGAAGAGTATCATTGAGAAACTTGAAAAGGTTAAGCTGAAGAAGAAAAAGACTCAAGATGACATGGATACTTCACATTGAGCTCTTATGATTACTCTATGATACTAGCTTTCTTTGTTATTTCTATCTTGTAACTCTTGAAAGTATTTTTATCTTGTACGTCCGTTGTCTCTTTGTAAACTCTTGAAAACATTTGGTACTTCAATGACCCTCGAGTGTCCCTCGATTTTCCCTCGATGACCCTTGTCCCTTATTTGTACCAACGATGTCCCTTATCCCTTATTATTAATGAATGAAATTTTCTTTTCAAGTTACCTTATGGTGTTTACATTTACAAGCTCTTAGTAATTTCTTGAAATATATCTTAATAAAAACAAAAAAAAAATGAAAAGTCTTTTGCATTGCATTCATCATATCACATTCACATTCACTCATGAGTTAGAGTCTTATTCCTTCCTCCTTCTCTCCAGAGAGTCAAACTGACGCACCGGTATAATACTCGCGTCAATCACCGTCGAAGAATGAAAGATGGTATAGTTGATGAACAAGAATGGCAAGAAGAAGTTGTTGTCTTGCACTCTGGTATTAAAAGATTGACATCTATGGTTCAAGACCTGGTGACTACTCAGAATCAACCATTAACTCAAGCTCAAGCTACTGTGATCTCCAAAGTTAAAGCTCCTCAGATTCCTGCAAATCCGGTATTGAATCCTATGACCACTAGGCCATACGGGATAGAGATGGATTTCCAATTGGTTGAATGACAGATTCCTGCGCAACAAACTGCAATCCCTCAAGATGTTATGACTACTACTCCTACTGTGGTGAATCTTGTTCCTCTCCACAATGAGCAAATTTTCCATGGCGCACCTTCTGAAGGTATGGGAAGAATGGATGAGTTTGAAGACCAATTTCTAGAGATGCAATAGGAGATCAAGGCCCTAAGGGGAAAATATCTATTTGGGAAAGAAGTTAATGATCTTTGTTTAGTCCCGAATGTCAGAGTTGCTACCAAGTTCAGACTCCTAGAATTTGAGAAGTATAAAGGGAATTATTGTCCTCACAGTCACCTGATCATGTATGTTCGAAAGATGTCTATGCAATCTAAAGATCAACGTCTGCTGATTCATTACTTCCAAGATAGCTTATCTGGAGCTGCTTTGAAATGGTATATGGGTTTGGATAGTAAACACATCTGTACTTTCCATGACTTGGGTGAAGCATTTATCAGACAATACAAGTACAAAATTGATATGGCGCCAGACAGAGATCAACTCCGCGTTATATCCTAGAAGGAGAAATAATAATTCAAAGAGTACGCACAAAGAAGGCGTGAACTAGCTGCTCAAATTATCCCTCCGATGGAAGAGAAAGAAATAACTAAGGTGTTCCTCAAGACCCTAAGTACATTTTACTATGAAATAATGGTGGCATGCGCACCCATTTATTTCACCGAGATGGTAAACATGGGGATGCGACTTGAAGAAGGTATTTGAGAAGGCCGTTTAAGCAAAGAAGCTGGTTCATCATCATCTGATGGTGGAACAAAAAGGTTTGGTAGTAACTTTACCAAGAAGAAACAAGAAACTTTAAGCGCCATTTCATGAGGAAGAAAGGACAATACCAGCCTCAACAAATTGCTGTTGTTACTCCCATTGTTAGTCAAGCTCCGCAACAAAATGTTAAGAGACCTCAACTTCAACAACAAGCTCCTCAACAACAAAGTCAACAAACGAGGTATCCACCTTTTGATCCCATTTCGATGATTTATACAGAACTTCTCCCTATACTGTTACAAAGGAACTTGGTTTAACTGTTGGACCCACGACCTCCTCCTACTAATCCTCCATACTGGTACAAGGCAGATGCTCATTATACTTTTCATAAGGGTGCTCCTGGTCATATTGTGGAAAATTGTTATCCTTTTATGAGTGAAGTTAAAAAGCTGGTCCGAAGTGGTATGCTCACCTTCAAAGATGTTAATCCAAATGTTCAAGAAAATCCATTACCCAGTCATGGGGCAGTTAATGCTGTGCACATTCAATCTGGTTATGAACGCGTGTACAATGTCCGATAATCAACAAAGTCTTTGGTGAAAATGTACGCTATCTTGTGTGAACTCGACTATTTTCCTTGTTCAATATTCCCAAACTCCATCGGTGGATTAACCACTATGGTTGATTGTCGCTACCGCAAAAAATAACCAGAGTCGCCACTAATATATTTATCCCATCGAGGGAAAGGAATATCTGAACACCTAGAAAAGAATAAGAACAAGGTCTTGCGACCAGAGAAACTAGGTACGTGAGTCGGTTACGCAAGGGAAAGGTGTTAGCACCCCTCACGCCCGTCGTACTCGATGGGATCCACCTATGTTTGTTTCTATCTAAAGGGTGTAATATATGTCTAAAGTCTAATGCCAAAGGGAAATGCATGCAAAAAGAAGAAAGGAAACCACGGGGAAAAGAAGGAATATTTACAAAATTGTGCTCACTTAGGCTCCGCGACCTTATGCCTACGTATCCCTTATCGGGAATCAGAGCTACCATAGTTCGGCTCAACAATTTCCATTTGTTTTGTGTTTTTTAGGTGAACAGAGGTTAAGGTCACAATCCACGATGCTCGGCCTTTTGGAGACTTATACGCCTAAGTATGGAAAAGACTTAACATGCTCTTAGAAGAAAAAGAAAAAGGATTTGTTTGTATTTTTTGATGTAAACGGGTGATGAACAATTCCCACTACCGGGTCACTTATCACCTCTCTACTTTGGTTTAACTTTGAAAATTTATTAAGTGTCTTAATTGTTTTTGTTTAGTGCTTTTTAAAGGGAATTAGTTTCCGATTTGAATCACACAAAAGTATATAAGTGGTGTCAAAGCAGATTAGGGAATACACCCACTTACTTCTCTCCCACTAAGGTTTATTATGGTGTGATACGCCTCTTTATTTATTAGGTGTTTTAAAGTTGAAAAAGAAAAGAGATGAAGAAGGGGAATGACTAACAAAAGGGAAATATATATCCTAATGTTATCATACATTGGTGGACCTAAGGTCAAGGATGAAAAGAATCTCCACCTATTGCTAGCATGTATAGAATATCAACCTAAGTTGTTCTATGTGACTCGAGGTCACCACCCTAAGGGAACATGGCAAACCCATGGTAAAAGATAAGCAAAGAGATAATCACCTCACTTGGGTACTTGAGCAAATACCCAAGACATAACGTCAAACTTAAACAAGAAAGACATACTATCATACCCCAAAATTTGCCCATCATAGTTTCATACTCAAACTCATTTGAATATCAAAGGCTCAAGGCTTGTCTGAATGCACACCCTCCTAATTAGAGGCTTCTGAACTAGGGTTTTGAATTTCTTGGTAAAAAGGGATGAATCACGACCTACAATGGACTTCATATGACTTCTTATGTTTCAAACTACCTCTATGACAAAATACAAGCTTCAATTCCAAGGATTGCCCAATCAATTGCTTAGAAAGTCAACAGTCGACTAGTTTGACCCAAAAGTCAACTGTGGTCAAAGTACAGTCAAAATTCCTGATTTTTTGTCAACATCCTTATTTTGAAGTATCATTCATCATTTGATCAAGGATTGATCATGATTCATCAAGAAAAGTTCAGAAATCAACAAAACCCAAAGTTTCTAAATTAGGGTTTTTAGACCTAAAGCCAATTGAACTTTGACCAGCCATAAATTTCACATGGAACATCATAAATTTTCCATCTAAAGCTTATTTTGAAGGAAATTGAATTCTCTACAAATTTGTCTCTCACATGCCAAGTCTAAAAATGCTTCATTTGAGAGATATGGATCAAAATATTACAGGTCCTTTTTGAAAGTCAACCAAAAGCAGTTTTTTGTCAAAGCCCATAGCACCAAGATAAAATCCTCAAATGGAAAAAAGCTTCCAAAATGGCTTATAAAGGACATCTTGAGGTTTCCAAAAAGTCCTAGAACTCCTCCGTACCTTAAAAATTGAGGGAGATATGCCTTGTCAAAGTTGGACAATTTTGAAGGAAAAAATGTGAAATAAAAGGCTTCAAAATGAATTTTCTTGCAAAAAGGCCCAACTTTTTAAAGTCCAAACTTGTATCCCAAGTATCCAAGAGTCTCAAATCTGAAGGCCACGAAAATTTGATGAATCTTTGATTTTATTTGAAATTTTATTCATAAAAATCATGATTTAAATCAAGTATTTGGAGAAAATTTGAAAAGATATGATTTGCTTCTAATTCCAATCAGAATCAATCATGAATAAAATCCACATTTGATGCAAATTTCGTGCAAGGCAAGACTTGGAGAAAAAAGATTGAAATTGGCCATAATTGGAAGTTTCAAAAATCAAGAATCAATCATTCTTCAATTACATGATTCAGCAAGATTTAGTCCAATTTCTTTGCCTTAATTCATTCTATGATAAATAGTGAGCAATTGCAGACCCTTAGGACACGTTTTTGCAGCCAGAAAAACCATAATCCAAGAGCAAAATTTCTTCAATAACATCAATTCGGTTTTGGAGATTGGTGAGGATTCAAAGCATTGCAACGCGTTCCTGAAGGTGTTCTGAAGCTATCCAGGTCCTCACACTCGAGTAACAAGCCCAGAATCATCCTCCAAAAGCTCACGGTTTGCACCATTCTTGCAATCTTCGAACATTACAATTTACACATCTTTATCATTATTTAATGGCATATGTGTGTTTATTATGATGCATTGATAGTTTCTGGGTTGTTCATTGGATCTTTACGCGCATATATAGTGTATCACCATGTTAGGGTTCATCCCTTTAAAAGATAGGGCTTCTTGATTTAGGATGAATCAAGGCTTAACGCATCGTAAACATTCAAGCTGTACCGCACCAGATCCTCGCCAGGTTCTTCATAGTTTTTTTTTTTTTTGTTTTTTTTTTGTTCTTTTTATTTGATTTTGTTTTTTTTTTCTTTTTTTTAATAATTTTCTTATCCTTTTAACTAATTCCTTTTTAATTATAATTGATCATTTTTTTAATTCAAACTTTTTTCATTTTTTATCATAAAAAATAATATAATTATTTTTTTAATTTAATTTAGATAATTAATTTAGTTGATAATTAAATAATTAGATTAATTTAGGTTAATTAATTCGATTAGGTTAATTAATTAATTTAATTAGGTTAAATAATTAGAAGTAACTAGAATAATTAAATTAGGGTTAATAAAATAATTTAATCAGGATTAGTCGAATTAAAATTAATTAGGTTAAAAACCAATAATTAATTTTTAGGGTTTGTCTAGCCTCGATTATTTTTAAAACCCTAGTATCCATAGGGGTCTTAGGTAGGTGTTGCCCATTAACTGTAGGTCTAGGTTTCTTGCCTATAAACCTTTTAGCCATTAATTTTTAAACTGTTTTTGTTAACCTTTTGCCTTCTAACCCTGATTTTATTTTGCCTATTATAAATTGCTTTCTATCATTATCACTTGATTTTTTGCAGGTTTATCATCTACTTTATTATTTCTTGTGGTTTGCCCACGAGTTGTTTTTGCCTTATTATGTAACTGTTCATCGGATGTAATAGTTAATTAGGGTTTTATTTTCCTGCTTTATTTTCTGTATGATTAACTGCGTGGTTAGTAATAAAGGGAGTGGAAACCTTTAATTGAACTTAGAATCATTAATTTTTACAAGATAAAATCATCTGAATTTAATCACTTGATTGTGCACCCACACACCTTTAGGATAACCTCTCTTGCTGCCTTGTTTCCTGTTGCCTTGTGAATTTAAAAATAGTCAAGTCCCTCGATTACGAGGATAACTTAGCAAATGTTGCCCTCAGTTCATTATCATCACTAAAGATCATAAGTCCCTTCGATGTTGCCTTCGGGTATATGATCTTGTCCCTCGAGGTTGCCTACGATATGATGATGATAGTCCCTTTCGATTGCTGAGGTATCCTCACTGGTTGCCTAAAAATGACTATTATATCCTTCCCTTAGACTACCCGCCCTCTTTATGGCAGGGACAGACTGTGGCGAACGATAATCTCGATGACCCTTTTTAAATCCAATGAAAGGACTACCTGCTCTCTTTATGGTATGGATAACCCTTTCCCATTAAAGTCTTAAAGAACCGAAACTTTTTTTAATTTAAGGGTAATTACTTTTAATTGCTTGCTCTGGTTTAAACTCAAATTTTCCTTTACACTATCTTTTCAAAAACCTTCAAAAAGGCTACGCTTATTTTACAAGCTAAAGTCCTTAACACTTTCAAACATTTCAAAGTGAGCTAAGCAATTAAGAGCCCATGGATAACCATGGATACAAAGGGTGTTTATACCTTCCCTTTGTATAATCTACCCCCCGAACTCAATCTCTTTCAAAAAGGTTTTTTTATGTTCTTTTAGCCTTTCTTTAAATTGGATAAAATAAAAGTCGGTGGCGACTCTTGCTTACCGCGACATTTTAGAAAAGTCAGTTCTCCCACCGTATTACAGAACTGGCGACTTTGGTGGGGAATTTTCGAATAAAAAGAGGGGTTACCTTAAAGTTTAGGATCACTTAATGTTTGTTTTGCTTGCTTTATTTTTCAGGGCTGTTTTGGGAATTAAATGAAGGACGAATCCTATACCCGGATTCAAGTCCACTTAAGATAGGAAGTGGCATAGTCATGGCGACCTCCTTCATGTATGTGGAGGATTGGTCAATATGAGAGTTCACGCTTAAGTTAGGACTCTATGGGTGTTTGCATGCTTCTGTTGTGTGAGGGAGGTTCGTGTGGATATCTGTGGGTGAGTCGGAGCTTAAGGACCTTTAGTTACCTTTAACTCATCTTGGCTTTTAGGAACGTAGTGGGGGGACTACTCTTTATGTATGTTTAGAGCATAGTCGCTACCTGATACTACAGGTCAGATAGGATCTTTCTCAGAGTATCATTGCATGGTATGTATGTATCATATTCGAGGGTGCTTTAGAAGGGCTGAAAATTCTGGGTAACCTGGTAGAACCCGTTGCTGATCTCATCCTTATCCTTAGAAGTACCTTCGGGGCAGGGTATCTCACTTGGTCTAACTCCATGCAAGCTAAGCCTAAGGAAATTGTGTGATTTGTGTGGACTTATTTGTGTTTGTGCCTCATGCATACATGCATCATTCATGCATATCATGACTAACCCATTTCAAGGAACTGAAGGATCTTAACCATATGTTGTTTTGTAGGTTATCTGAATATGGAAATCAAAGTTCGTAAACCGTTCTTCCTTAATTTCAAGAAAGTGCCTACGTCATTGAAGGTTTTCTATGACAACATATCTGGTTCTCTCGGGTTCAGTGAGTCTCTCAACACGCTTGTAAGCTTGGTGCGAACTAATGTGGATGAAACTCTTCTCAATACTCTGATTCAATTCTATGATCCTCTGCTGCATTGCTTCACTTATAGAGATTTTCAGTTGGTACAATCCTTGGAAGACTTCTCATACTTGCTGGGACTTCCCGTACTCGATCAGATCCCTTATATTGGTAAAGAAGAAGACCCTAAGTGGGAAGACATTGCGGCTGCCCTACACCTACCAAAAGTTGAGATTGAGAAGGTTTAGATTAGTAAGAAAGAATATTCTGGATTACCTCTTGACTTCCTCTACGAAAAGGCGGAGATTTTTGCTAAGGCTTCAAGCATGGATGCTTTAGAGAGTGTTTTATCTTTGCTAATTTATGGGCAAGTATTATTTCACCATTATGATAAAGTTGTTGATGTGGCTACTACCAAGATATTCCTCAGTAAGAATCTCGTTCCTACCCTACTTGGTGACTTATCTCTATTCATTTTCGAGCGTCAAAAAGGAAAGGTTGTATTCTTGGATGTGCTCCTCTATTGCATAAGTGGTTTATTTCACACTTACCCCTCTCCATATGAAGGAATGAAGAAGGTTTAACTTGGGCTCAGAGAATTATGAAGCTTTCTTTTGACGACGTCATCTGGTACCAGAAGGAGTTTGAGAGAACTTTGTTGTTTGATTGTTGTGGAGAATTCCCCAACATACCTCTTCTTGGTGTTCGCGGAGGAATAACCTATAACCCCATTTTAGCTCGACATCATTTTGGTTTCACTTTAAAAGACAAGCCATGTTCCTTATATTTCAGTGCAGAATATTTCAGCTATGATTCTGATGAAGCTAAGAAAAGAGATCTCTTCATTAAAGCCTGGTCAAAAGTAAACAAAGTTCATGCAAAAGACATAGGGAGGAGAAACTACATTCCATTAGACCCATACTTCCAATGGATTTATGACCGAGTTGTTGAATTTGGGATGCCATACCCATTTGATACGCCTAAAGTACCCAGAATAGCTCCTCCTACTGTTCCGGTTGCGTTTGAACCATATGTCCCTACTCCAAACGAAGATCTTGTTGCAAATGTTAACCAATTGAAGAGAGAAAGGGATGACTTTGAGAGACTTTTGCGAGAAGCTGAAGCTGAAAAAGAAGTGTTGATAGCAAATGCTAAAGAGCGGGAAGTTCTACTTGACTATTTTTCTCGCAAATGGAAGATTGAAGATTTTATTTCTCCGGATCAGATCAACTCATGGGAAGTGGAGATTTCCAGGCTTGTCCAAGAACGAGAAGAGATGATCAAGACACACAAGGAAAAAGTTAGGATTCTGAAAAGGAAGCGTCGTCAAGAAGACAAAAGTCCCGGAATTTAGATTTTTATTTATTTCTTTTTTGCATTTTTACTCTGATGTAACCAATGGATTATGACCTTATGAATTCGTGATTTGACTAATTATGACGATTTTTCCTTTTTGTTTCAACATGTGTTAAAATCCTTTTAGTTCCTTGAAAATATTGCATACATATACGCATATCATTCATAAACATCGCATCACAGGTTTCTATAACAAATCTCTCATCTTTCCGTTATTTATTTCAGTAAGGAAATGGATCTCGAACAATCGGTCAAGAATCTCCAAGCTCAGAATGCTGAGTTCCAAGCTTTGATCCTGAACTTGTCCAAGGGACAATATGAGCTGAAATCCCTTCTAACTAAGAAGGAGAAGAAGATCAAGAAGCCAGTAGGTGTCTTCAGCTTGGGAAGAAGGTTCAAAGGTCCTCTCAAAAGTGCCAAGGAAGTTGACACCCATGAAGAATACGACCACGAGGATAGTGTTAGCATCAAGACTGATGCAAAGAGTAATGTCGGTTCTGCTAAGCAAGATGATGAAGAAGGAGACTATTACTATGAAGAGGAATAGCCTGAAGAGAAATACAAGCAATTGGAGGAAAGTATGAAGGCTATGGAAATCCAGAAGGTACATGGGCTGGATTTTGAGGAACTATGGCTCATCTCTGGAGTAGTTATCCCTCCAAAGTTCAAGACTCCAACCTTTGCTAAGTATGACAGAGTCTCTTGTCCTAAACTTCACCTGAAATCCTATGTGAGGAAGATTCAGCCTCACACTGTTTACAAGATGCTATGGATCCACTTTTTCCAAGAGAGCTTATCTGGAACCCAACTCGAATGGTACTATCAACTGAACGGTGCTACATGGGAAGACTTGGCTGTTGCTTTCTACAAGCAATACCAATACAATGCTGATCTTGCATCTACTCATACTCAATTGCAAAGCATGGCTATGGGTCCGAAAGAGAGTTTTAAGGAGTATGCTCAGAAGTGGAGAGACTTGGCTGGAAGAGTTCAACCACCTTTAGCTGACAGAGAGCTGGTTGACATGTTCATGGGAACGCTGACTGGTCCATTCTATAGTCACCTACTGGGTAGTTCATCCTCTAGTTTTACGGAGCTCATACTGACTGGAGAACGTGTTGAGAAAGGTATTCGAAGTGGGAAGATTCAGGTAGGTGCTACCTCTGGTACTACAAAGAAGCCATATCATGGAAAGAATGAGTCTAATGCTGTGCACAGTCAGAAAGGTCATATTAAGAACGATCAGAACCAGTCTGTTGGGGCCGTTCTAATCTCTACACCAACACCTCAACAAACCCCCAGACAAGGGTATCAGCGTAGGTCAGACGCACCCAGAAGTCAATTCACTAAGATCAACGTGCCTTTATCTCAAGCCCTGCAACATCTGTTAAAGGCCAATTTGATCACTATAAGAGATCCTCCGAAGAATGTCACTACTACATCTCCAAGCTATGACCCTAATGCAAAGTGTGCATATCATTCTAATAGTCCTGGACATCACACGGATAACTGTTGGGGACTAAGAACTAAGATCCAAGATATGATAGATGCTGGTGAAATTGAGTTTGACCCTCCGGAAACTCCAAATGTTATTACTGCTCCCATGCCAAATCATGACAAAGTTGTTAACGCAATCATGGACACGGTCTATGTCTATGATGTGAGAGATCTGTCAACTCCTCTCCCGGTCATCAAGAGAAAGCTGCTGCAAGCCGGTTTATTCCCGGGTTGTGATGAAGGTTGTTATTATTGTGCGGCCCAACCCAATGGTTGTGAGAATCTAAAAAGAGGAATTCAAGGCTGGATGGATCGTCGCGCTATCATGTTTGAAAAGATTCCTTCTGTAGAGAATTTGTGCGAAGGTTTCTCCCGTGGCTTGAAGATTGAGACGTATCAGTAATTTCCAAAGTTCCGTTGAAGATCCCTACTAAGGCTTCATTCAAGATTTCTGCTGAAACCCGTGTGGCTCCTGTGATCATCACTAAGCCTGGTCCAATTCCATATTCTTCTGATAAGGCTATCCCTTGGAACTATGGTGCCGAGGTCTATATTCATGGAGTTAAACAACAACTTGTAATATTGCCGGAACTAGTAAAGTAACAAGAAGCGGAAGAGTGTTTTCTCCAAAAATCTCTCCAAACACTACTGCACCTACTGGTACCCCTATTCCTAATCAGAAAGCTGATACCCGAGGTAAAGGGTCGTTGCTTGAACCCATCCAGACACCAGTTGAGACTGTTACTGAAAATCCATCTCCTGAAGAAGCAAATGAGTTCTTGAAGATCATGCGCAAGAGCGATTATGACATTATTGAACAGATGGGGAATACTCCCTCCAAGATCTCTATGATGTCACTCCTAAGTTGTTCCAAGACCCACGCTAAAGCTATGATGAAGTTTCTAGAGGCTGCCCATGTGCCACAAGAGATTTATGTCACTTAACTTGAGAATTGTATTGCAAATCTGACGACAGACAATTACCTTGGGTTTTCTGATGCTGATTGTAATACGGTGGGAGAACTAACTTTTTGAAATGTCGCGGTAAGCAAGAGTCGCCACCGAATTTTATTTTATCCAATTGGAAAGGCAAAAAGAACAGGAAAGACCTTTGAAAGATTTTGAGTTCGGGGGGTAGGTTATACAAAGGGAAGGTTTAAAGCACCCTTTGTATCCATGGTTATCCATGGGCTCTTAATTGCTTAGCTCACTTTGAAATGTTTGAAAATGTTTGCAGTGAATAGAAAAGGGTTTTGAATAAGGACTTTAGCTTGTAAATAAGCGTAGCCTTTTTGAAATCGTTTTGAAAAGAGGTGTGAAAAGCATTTGGAAGTTTGATTTGAATGTGAGCAAGCAGATAAGAGCCACCTACCCTAAGTTTGTCTTTCTTGTTCTTTATGTCTTTTGTTTGAAAAGGCTATCCATACCATAAGAGGGTAGGAAGTCCTTTCATTGGATGTTGAAGGGTCATCGAGAAAAGTATCGTTCGCCATAAGAATGTATCTACCATAAAGAGGGCAGGTAGTCTAAGGGAAGGATATAATAGTCATTTAGGCAACATGTAAAGACTCCTTAGCATTCGAAGGGACGATCATCATTTATCGAGGCAACATCGAGGGACGAGATCATATTATCGTAGGCAACTCGAAGGGACTATGATCTTTATATCGAGGGACTATGATGATTTTATCGAAGGCAACAGGCTAAGGAGTCCTTACACTCGAAAGGACTTAACTATTCTGATCGAAAGGCATCAGTGAGAGGAGTTACCCTAAAGGTGGGTCTGTGCAGCAATCACGTGATTGTTTTCGATTATATTTATCTTGTATAAATTATTCTAATTCAATTCAGGGGTTGCACTCCCTAATTACTAACCACACAGTCAATATCATGCAGAAATTTAAAGTGCGGAAATAAAATCCTACGCTATTACAAGGCTTCGGGATGGGGGGTTACACAACCAAAAAAACCGGGGATGCGGGAAGTAAAGAGCAGAACGTAAATCTAAGCTATTACAAAAAACTTTGCAGCCTATACATCGATTTCTAGAATTTAAATGAACAATTAAATGAAATGATAACTAAATAACGGAAAGTAAAAAAACAAGCATGCGACATTCACTGGAATTTTGAGAGGGAGAAGAAGATTCGGGAGAAGAAATAAGGGTTAGTAAAAGATTTTAGGTTAGTAAATAACTAGTGCGATACCCGTGCATGCGCACGGGTACGTGTTGGTGCCGTGTCATTTGGGTCAACTAATAGTTATTTGTCTACCTAAAATTTTTGTAAATATTTTTGATGTTTTGATAAATATTTATTTGAATATATTTGGATTATGCATACCTCTTAAGCTTCCATTTTTTTGAATTGTATTTAATCCTGGTAATACTAATTTATTGTGTAAATTATTAATTTGTGTACCAAAAATGTAAATATGTTGTATTTATACTATTTAATAAAATGGAATGCATAATGTACTACATGATGAAGGGTTCATGCATAACAAATATATATATATATATATATATATATATATATATATATATATATATATATATATATATATATATATATATATATATATATATATATATATATATATATATTAGACACATTAATAACTAATTTATTAACTTACTAAATAAATTAGACACGTATTTTGAAAATTAAATTTAATTAAAAAATAATAATTAATAAAATATGATGATTGAATTTAGAAAATATTTATAGTTAATTATATTAGACATGCATACTATGAGATGGACAAACATTATGAAACCTAAAGATGTTTCAACTATAGCATGCGAGAGAAATAGCAGCAATGTTATGTTGTGTCTATAATGCAGAAGCTTGAACAACTTTATATCTAATGGAAGAGGAATGTTCAAATATTATTTACTAAATCTACATTCTACAATCATAGGACATAAGTCACAAAGTTGATTTATTTGCCAATCAATAACATTATATAGAATATTTCGTAACAGTTACAGGCAATATGCCTATAAATCTATATAAATATGCCAATCCTAAAAAAGGACAACAAATTGTGTAGGATCCATAAGCATTAACCTGTCAATCAAAAGTATAACACTCCATCTCAACATCAAATAACGAAGAGCGCGGACACCATTTTGAATCAGGTTCCTCTCCCAGTCAGCTATATCCCCAAAAGCATGGTCAGGAAGACTCTCAAACGACTCCTTCCATGGAACATTCTTAGCCAGATCATAAGTAGCTCGACGTGTCGCTTTTTTATTCGGTCCGCAAGGTATCTTTGAAGTTAGAATATCACATGCTTCATTTAGTTGTCCAAAAAAATAAGGCCATATTCATTTGTGAAAAAATTAGCACTTGAAGAAAGCTTTAAACTCATCTGTCAAATTGATTTTGATGTAAATTTTCTAATCTTAGCAACATAAGGAAAACTTCGTTAGGAACTACTTTCTTGATTCACAGATAATGTGAAGATTTAAGACTTACATTCATGTCACAAAACCAGAACAAATAAGATATTGCTACTGCTGGAGCTCTTCCAAGTCCTGCAGTACAATGCACATAAACTTAATTCCTTTTCCCTCAGAAATCGCCCATTCCAAAGATGAAACTGCTTTAGGTAGCGCACTTCGCAAAGAGTTTGGATCAAAGTCTACTGCCTAACAATATAAATAAACAAAAATATAAATGATATTTCAATAAAATACAAGTAATCAAAACATTCGTTGTCCCTGCATCCACGTAGCGTCGGTAAACAACAACATTTACTACCATGTAGAAAACAAAGAGTGTTCCAATTGACACAAGGTTGATAAGAACATCAAGATCAGTGAAAAGTGCAATTGCTGATGTGAATATCCCTGAAAGAGAAAAATGTTACCATCATAAAAAAGCACAATAATGCAACCACTAATAACAGTAGAATGTGAAAGGTCAAAAAAATAATGAAGTTGTAGAACAATAGAAGCATAAAATAGCATGCCTTCAATACACACAACAGTAGCCTACTTATCAAGTCGAAAAACTCACCAATACCATGCTTAGCCATAAGTAGTAATCCTTTTGAAGCAGCACCTCGAATCACGCAAACACCGCCAAAGCCGATCATAGACTTCAAAGCCCAAGCCCTTCACTATATTTCCATCCATTACCACCACTGTTCTATTTTAATCCCGCGTGTCATTAATGCTCAATAAGGAGTGAGAGCAATCTTATCCTACCGAGCAATCTATCTCGCCCTCGAATCGAATGGCATATCCATTTATCTAATGAACTGTTCTTCATGAACTTGTAAACTAAAAGGCTGCAAAACAAACACTTAAGCCAATTAAAGCGGAAAATGGATCCTCTCCTATTTTTTCTCTTCAGGTTCCATCCAGCTCCAAATCCAATGGCTGAAAAGCATGAAAAGCATGAAAAGAATAAAAATGTAAAAGACAGTTTGGCATAAAATATGATCTAAAGGATTGTAACTAGTGCAATCAACCCACTAACAGTTTCAGTACCATGACACCATCTTTTGCAAACTAAGACATTTCACTAATCAAACTAACATTCAACCCCAAATCCCATCAACAGTTTCAATACTAACATTTAACAGTTTAGACTAACTATTCTTGGCATCAAGATAATATTGACACGGTGTTGGAAATCATGGATCCGGGAGTGTCGGACCACGCCCTCCTTTGTCTGCATAATCAGGATCGGAATAGTAAACCGCAATATTTCTTTAAATTTCCTAACAATGTTGTAAATGCTGATGGCTATTTAAACTTGAACATACACATATCACAACACCGTATAACCATACCCCGATTCAAAAGGTATCGTGATACAAGTTTTATCTCGTCACGATAGTTCAAGCAAAAGAATAAACTTCATACCAACTTGGCGACAACAAACAAAAGGTTCAACAGTCACACAAGCCACAACTTCAGGCCATCGGTACCGAGCAGTCGCGCACTCAACACTGAATCAAGCCGCTAACAGATCACAGATGACTCATCACCTGCCCTCTTGACATACCTGCATCACAACACAAATTCGTTCAGCAAAACTGAAACAATTAAACCAACGCTCATGAGAATCAAAACCAGTGCAAAAAGTCAAGATTACTTATTTCAGCGTTTCCTAATATTACCTCAATTGCATCCCGTAAAGGCCCCCAACATTCAATTTTGTTGTATATTTTTGAGCTAGAATGGAAATACACTCAAACGATAGAATCCAGCAACTCTGGATGCTCATGGAAAAGAACAGAATCTGTGCATTGAATTGCTTTGAGTACATGGCATGCTCAAGACAATAATCCAACCATGTGTCATAATAAATTTAGGCATAGGACTACCATAAAAACACCGAAAAACTGAGAGACTCATCGTTGCAAGAATATGAGAACAAAACATGCCAATAATTTTAAACAATGATTTAGATATGCTCTTCATGAAAGAAAGCCTTCTTGAGAATTTAATACTAATCCAGTAATCTCCAACTGGAGAACCAATTTACACATATATCAGTTATAGTATATCACGAGTTCACTAATCAGGGACCCATATGCAATTTTTCGATGAAGTTGCAATGTAGAATACTACCTCCGGAGTCAAATATAAACAATTTCTAGTTCTAGTCGAGAGGGAGAACATGTTAGAACATATGATTAATTTTTGCTTATATTTGAGCCAGAGGGAGAACATGTTAGCACAGTCTTAGTTCTAGTTCTCAGATTATTTCGATTTTGATAGGAATTGGATGCATTAAAGGGATAACATAAAGTAAATGCAAACATATCAAAGGCATTTCCTTGGAGAAAATGTGATATCTAAGGACTATAATTATATATAACATGTTATGCTACAACCACTCTTATCTTGAAGGTCCCTGACAGAACTGCATGCATTATAGTACTTCACTTTAGAAGTCACTGTCTCCAACTTTGGTCTTCTCGCCATTCTCAAGAAGCTTCTCAACTGTCAGACATAATGAAATCAACATTGAAGTTTCAGGAAATGAAATGCAGTGTGAATATGTAATAGGGTGATTAATCCAATACTGTATATATCATGTTTGTTCAAAGAATAGATTGTTACACCATTGAAAATCATTTAATGAATAATCAATATTACGATATTGTTAAATATTACACAATAGAATATATAGCCTGAAGTTTGTTTATTAAGTGTAACTGAACTAACCTTCTTTTTCGTCATCGGCGTTGCAAGAATCATCATGGTTGGTGGTTCCTTCAAGCCATTCTTCTAGTTTCGCTTCTTTATTAGCCTAGAAGTCAACAAACCTTTCTGATAATGACAGCAACTTAATGCTAATCTCACTATCATCAGTCTGTAAGTGTTGAGACCCGTCTTCAACCTGACTCGATAGAGGAAATTCATCCGGTTCAGTAGCTTGTACAGATGAAGTTATACCGTCTGATAAGATGCAGAGATAATAACCGGTCTGGATCATATACTTAGATGTAGGCTGCAGCGAGACATAACATAATAACCCCGGGACACGTGAATAGAAAGAGCGAAGACAAAGTGAAGCCTTGTTAGCAAGTCAAGGTCAACATCTATCCATTTCACCTCTTCAATAATTTCCAAAATATGCTTCGTCCTCTTCTTAAGCTCTATTGATTCAAGAAGATACAGATCAACACTAAAAAATGTGCCCTCGTCAATAGGACAAGTAACCTGTGAAACACATATGCTAAGGTTAACACAGGGATGATTAACATAGATTCTTTGAAAATCTCTTAAAATATACACACACAAACAACTGAGACATAAAATATGGCAGGAGATAAAGACAGACTTACCCTTTCGCTGGTTTTTTCTGCAATTTCATTGATCAGACAAAAATGCCAACATTAATATTAGCTTCATCAGTGAAATTTGAGTCCTAAATATGAGCATCAATACAATCATATAGCACTTTGTAATAGTCCACTATTTAATTTAAAGGGACGCCAGCAAACAGACTAACCGGAAACATTAAGTAAGATATAGACGATTCAAGAATTCATAGGTACACGTTGGCGTCTCTCTTTGCTATATCTCAATTGTGCTGGATCAAATCCTCCTTCCTCAGCTTCATAGACGGCCCAGGATGGTGTGGCAGCCATATAATCTTTGCTATGAAATGACAGAAAGAATACATGTGAGCCAAAGTTAATCACAATCCTTAAAAATACTATATACTGGTTCACAAACTACTGCCTCAGGATGATGATTGAGTTTATAAAGATGAAGAAGACGAGTGAAGAGAATAACTAAAAAAGTACATAAAAATACTGCAGTGAGGGCATGTAAATTAGCTGGATGCCTAACCTGTTGTTTTGCATATTCTTCTGCAATTTCTCTAGCCCGTGAAACACGGCAACTGCTTTGTTTAGCGCATTTGCTTGTTGAAAGCAAGACCAAATAAAATTTCAGCAGCACATATCAATAACAATAATCTGTGAATTAGAGGAAAATTAGCCATTGAAATTAAAAGGGACAACGTATTCACCCCCAAATATACATAAAAATATACAACCTTCCATTTGTGATGCACTCAAACAGAAACCTTCCACAGCTCTTTGGGATCGTTGATGTCGTAGAGTTTCGCCACCGGTCTGGCCATAATTTCGTAGCAGTTGGCACATCCAGGGAAGTTTGAGGGTTGGGAAATGAAAGAAGAATACGTTAAACATGTTATAAATAGCAACAACATGTATGTCACCACCCTGGAAAAAACATTAAAATCAAACATACAACAAACCAAAAACAATATATGAAAAAACAACCAAACAATTCACTTCATTACCGATACATCAACAAAAATCATCTCAAAATGCTCCCTCTTGTTCGAAACAACTTTCCATAAGTTCTTTGCTGTCATTGATGTCACATATTTTTGCTAATGGTCTTGCCATATTGAACACTGGTATGATACTGCAGAAAAGTGTAGCCAACCAATACTATAAATAACAAAACCATGTAGGAGTTACAAACTCTTCATTCCACTCTTCATTACATAACCATAACCGATGCTGAAGCTGAATGGAAAGAAGCATATAAAGTCCTCATTAAGTTCTGCTTGTAACACATAATAATGGAGCATAGAAGCTGCATGGACAAACCGAACTTAATGCCAATTATATGAGACATCAATTGTGGAATATGGAACAACATACCTTCATTAATCATCAAAATTACACATGGCGCATCAAGAAGAAACAAATTCTGCTCTAAGACTAAGCCACTTGGCAGCACCACATAGAAAGTTCAAAAAGATAGAACTTTCTTATATTATAGATTAGAACCTAATTATTTATGAAATTAACAAAATTCCAAGTTAATTATCCTAAGTCTAAACAATTATTAAATTAAACTAAATCTAATCTAACCTAATTAAATCTTGAATTGAAAATTAGTCTTAATTATAAAAAAAAAAAAACTAATTGATTCCTAAAAGGTTAATTAAAATTGATCTTAAAAAAAAGAAATTAAATAAAATTAAGCTAAAATTTATTATTATTATTTTTTGTGATTTTAAAAAAAACTACTTAATTAAAGTTATGAAAAATAATTGGTGACAAAAGACTAATCCTAATTTTTATTAGGTTAGTTGGTTAATTGGGAGTTGTTAATTGTTAGTCAATAGGTGGAAAACAAACAGCAAAACAAACAAACAAACCGAAAAAAAACACAAACAGAAAAAAAGGAAGAGAAGATGATACTGGGCGTGGATCCTGTGTGGCTGGACTATGGAGCTCCATGGTGGACTTCATCTTGTGGCGTCAGATCCTTGTTAACGGAGATCCCGTGGAGGAGAATGAAGGTGCAACGTAGGCTTTGCATGGTTGTATGCATTGGATTCGTTGGAAGGGTATAACATGTATTTTATGAAAAAATATAATGTCTTGCCTGGGGTTCGAACCCCTGCCTTCTCGAATGCCAAGGATTCTAGTTACCATGTGTGCTGCAAATTGTTAGTCATCTATACGATACCTGAAATATATTATAATCAAAATAACAAGCTTAATGGGCTAAGTCAAACAAAAGACTGTTGTGGGCCCCAGCGTTGCCATACGCAGCCAATGAAAAGAGAGAGAGAGAGAGAGAGAGAGAAAATCCTGCAGAGTTGACTGGCCAATGGGATTTGGAGAGAGTGGTTAGAACTTTGACCAGCCAATAATAATGCATGAAAACGCCACTCGTTTTGTCTTCTTTGTCCGAGCTACTGTTCATCACCTTCAACATAGGTACCTGCGGATCTTCTTAAAGAAAAAAGAGGTGGAACCTTAGTTTCTTTCACCTCTTTTTTTTTTTCTTTCGTCCCCTTTTTGGCTGCTCTTGATGAGTATATATATGAGAACGTATTAGGGTTTTTGTTTTGGAAAGAATCAATTGCTTGATTGAAGAAAAATTTGTGAGAATATTTGATTGGAAATATGATGCAATCTTTCTATTTTAGATCCATTCTCTTTCCAATCCCTTTCTCCACGAAGTTGGGATGGATTTTTGACTTGATTTGGTCAATGAGACATTCACATGATTTTATTTGGGTTTATTTGGATTTTATTTGATTTAAAAATGAATTTATATGAATAAATTCAAACATAAATAAAATAAAACTATAAAATATAATCCAAATGGTCTTTGGGCCAATTTTGATCTTACAATCACGTGTGTGAGATATAACCCATGGCCCATTACTTAAAAATGTGAATTTTGCCATTTAAGATTTCAAGCATTTCTCAAAAATAGTCCAACTTGCACTAGTCATAACTCTCTCAATATTTATCAAATGGAGATGTTATAGGACTTTTTGGAAATCCCAAGATGTCCTCTACAAGCCACTTTGGAACATATTTTGCGTTCGGAGATTTTATCTTTGTGATAAGGCTCCTGACCAAAAACAGCTTTTGCGAGCTTCTAGAAGGACCTGTAATGTTTTGGCTCATATCTCTTATGCGGAAGCATTTCTTGACCTTGGGCCCAACATCAAAGTTGTAGAGAATCAAATTTCCTTGAGAATGATCTTTCTTTGAGGAATTTCTGAGAAAATATGAGAGAGATATGGCTGGTCAAAGTTCAGTTGACTTTTACCTAGAAACCCTAATTTAGCAACTTTGTTCTTTTGTGGATTTTGATCTTTTCTTGATGATTCATGATCAACCTTTGACAAATGATGAATATAACATTAGAATGTTGATGTTGACAAAAAATCAGGAATTTTGACTGCAATTTTACCGCAGTTGACTTTTAAGTCAAACCAATCAACTATTGATCATTTGAGCAGTTGACTGAGCAATCCTATGAATTAGAGCTTGAAACTTGGCGTGAGGATCCTTTGGGACATGTGCGAAGCCATGAAGTCTATTTGAGGCATCAGAAGTTGATCTCTCCTAGAGAAGATCAAAACCCTAGCTGGAGGGTTGTTGCTTAGGAGAGTGTACACTCAGTCAAGTCTTGAGCTTTTGACATTCAGATGAGCTTGAAAATGAAAATGAGATGGGAAAATTTTGGGGTATGACAGCTTCCCCTGTTCAATCTTCTTATACCTGAGGATGTAGATTGGTTTGTATACCAGCCGAAATCTGAAGGTAGAAGAGGATTGAACACTAGAATACCCAAGAATTTGCCCTTACTGAGACAGGGGCTTTTTGCCGGAGATGGGTTTAAGGATGCCACCCAGGTGTTGGAACATTATGTATGATACGGGCTTAGATATGCCATGTGGATATTGAGATAAAGTTGACTGAGATGGGCTTAAAGATGCCATCTGATCTGGATAAATACGAAAGTCAGGATAAGTCGTACGTTAGACTATATCCGAGCTTGAAGTATTGAGAGGTGTTTGTCGGAGATGGGCTTTAAGATGCCATCTAGTTTCTGATAGTATGGAATTCAGAAGGAGTCAAACACTAGATTGTATCTGAGCTCGGTGTGTTAAGAGAGGTTTGTTGGCCCGATTACACTGAGCGTCGGGATCATTGTTGTGACTCTATTGTCATGATTCCATTATCGAGACTCAATTTTCGTGACTCCATTGTCGTGACTCAATTGTCGTGACTTAATTGTCGTGACTCGATCGCCGTGACTCGATCGTCGTGACTCCATTGTCGTGACTCCATTGTCGTGACTTCATTGTCGTGACTTCATTGTCGTGACGTCATTGTCGTGACTCCATTGTCGTGACTCCATTGTCGTGACACCATTGTCGTGACTTCATTGTCGTGACGCCATTGTCGTGACTCCATTGTCGTGACTCCATTGTCGTGACTCCATTGTCGTGACTTCATTGTCGTCATTTTTGAACGTCGATTTGAATGTCGATCGTCAGCACTGTTCGTAGCAACTGATTCAGATCCTGAATTGTCTCTGATTTATGTCTTGAGTGAGTGTCAAACTGGAATTTGTGTCGGGATGGGCTTAAAGATGCCATCCGGATGTTGATAATATGAGAGTTAGAATTAGTCGTCCATTAGACTATATCCGAAGGAGTGTGTCAGAACGGGTCGTACATTAGACCGTATTTGAAGGTAGAATTTCAGAACGAGTCTTTCGTTAGACCATATCTGGAGGTGAATACCAGAACGAGTCTTTCATTAGACCATATCTTGAGAAGAATATCAGACCGAGTCCTTCGTTGGACCATATCTGAAGGTAGAATATCAGAATGAGTCTTTCGTTAGACCATATCTGAGGAAGAATATCAGAACGAGTCCTTCGTTGGACCATATCTGAAGGTAGAATATCAGAACGAATCTTTCGTTAGACCATATTTGAAGAAGAATATCAGAACGAGTCCTTTGTTGGACCATATCTGATGGTAGAATATCAAAACGAGTCTTTCGTTAGACCATATCTGAAGAAGAATATCAGAACGAGTCATTCGTTAGACCATATCTGAAGGAGGGTGTTATGATTCAGTCTGTCTGTCTCTTTCTTTGACCGTGTCAGTACCGTTCGTGGTGACCGATTTAGATCTTTGAAGTATGATCGTGTCCACACCGTTCGTGATGATAGAATTAGATCTTGGAAAGATGATCGTGTCTACACCGTTCGTGATGATAGAATTAGATCTTTAAATGTTGATCGTGTCAGCACTATTCGTAGTAACTGAATTAGATTTTGGGAAGATGATCGTGTCTACACCGTTCATGATGATAGAATTAGATCCTTGTAGGTTGATCGTGTCAGCACCGTTCGTAGTAACTGAATTAGATCTTGGAAAGATGATCGTGTCTACACTGTTCGTGATGATAGAATTAGATCCTTGTAGGTTGATCGTGTCAGCACCGTTCGTAGTAACTGAATTAGATCTTAGAAAGATGATCGTGTCTACACTGTTCATGATGATAGAATTAGATCTTTGAGAGTTGACCATGTCAGTACCGTTCATAGTAACTGAATTAGATCTTTGAAGATTGGAGATTTTGTTTATCTATTTGTACATGTATTCTGAAAAAGGTAAAGTTAATCTTTATGCAATGTCATGATGCATGTATTATGTGATAAGTTTCTCAAAATAAATGAGAAACTTGTATGTATGAGTTTATCATGAGACACTGTTTGCAATGTATGGATATGTATGTGATATATGATGTATGAACACGGCTTATGCCGTTTGGAGTGTATTCATGATTCCTTCTTGATTGAGAAAATAAGTCTCCATATCATTGTGATTTTGATGTCTGATCTTGTCTTGAAGATATACAGCTGGGGATTTATGATTTCTGCTTGGGGATGAGAGCCATTTGAATGATTGATCTTGTTATACCCTGACTGGGGATAAAAGAGATGAATAACCTTGTTTGGATAAGAGAAAAGTGTCGGGGAACCGGCAATGTCGAAGATGTAACCTCTGTTGAGGAACTAAGTATTTGTTGGGAGGAGAACATTTGAAGATATCTTCTTAGTGATTACTCTGTGGGGATATGATCTCGTGAAACCATCACTGTGGGAAGGCATGGATGCTTTGAATATTGCCCCCAGTAGTTATAGTGACTTTCATTCTTGGACTTGTGTTGATTAGAACACATCGATGAGTTATTGAGCGGATTGTCAAACGGGCCTTGCATAGTTTTGCCCTATTTATTAGGGAATTTGAAGAGATTCGCCTGGCGAGGACTTTATGAGATGTGTATTATGGATGACATGCCCCCGGTAATCATAGACTTAGGACAATGCCCCATGTAGATTGGGATGTAGCTTTAGACCCACTTGGATGCATGCCCCTGATTGTTTGGCATTCTTGAGAGATTATCGGAATCTTGACCTGATTGCCCCAGATCGACTAGATCAACTGTGTCATGCCCCATGTATACATAGGAGACGTTGCTTTTGAACTTATTTCGTCTGTCGAGATAACGTTTGGTCATTAATTGTACCATGTGCAAATTCTTCCTAATGCTAACATTTGAAATTATGTAGCAAAATATGTTTAATAATGGATTCATGAGATGCAGTGCATATGTCTGTCTTGATTTTTTGAAAGTATTAAAACAGAAGATGTAAAAAGCGTGATGTTTATAAAACGTGATGTCTGTAAAAGGAGATATCAACTCAGCATTTGTAGTAATCCTTAAGGAGTCGGGATACCTTTTTGGTGACAGTATGTTTTCGAACTAACCATGCTTCAGTTAGGACTTTCAAGGGTTGTAACTTGGCTTGGTTCACGGTTTAAGAAACAAAGGATAATGGCTCAAAAATTTATTTATACCCATCCCAATATTCGTGATGTTCTTCGATCCTATGCTCAGTTAACTCTGCGTTTAAGCCTTAGCAAAGCTTGAAGTTGTAACATTGATATTTGATGATGGTTAAAGTACCGGAGGTTTATTTGGACAAGCAGTCATCCCTTTTTTGTAATCCTTTCTTTTTGTCGAGGATTTTAGTGACCTCTTTTGAAATGTTTTCTTTTGTCGAGGAAAATTTTTTAGCAACCTCCTTTTTAACTTTGATTTTGTTATCCCTAACTTTTTCCTGAACTGTTTATTTTGAGATTACAGTCAGCGGGATGTTTTGATTTTTGATAAGTCTCCTTCATAGGTTTTGACTTAACATTTTTATCTCCTTTTCTTTTTTATGGATATTGACTGCCTGGCTTGATGATTACAGGAACTCATCATTACTTGTGTAAAAACAACTGATATAATTGAGTTAACTGAATAACTACCCTGCCCCAGGTTATGATTAAAGGGTTTCAATTTGTAGCTGAAAGAAAACTCCTACACCTTAGGCTCAAAGGGGTTGACGAGGGATTAACATCCTTATATCTCCACTTTTTAGGAATTGAAACAATGCTTGTACATCGTCAGCATAGTCTGTTCGAAAGCATATTGTATGAGGTTGCGGCATCATTTTCGTCATCCTCCCTCAAAAATCTTACAGCTTAGCAGGAGTTGAGTATCACAAAACATAAACAAAGTAAAGACATAATTTAAAATGAGAGATAGCGAAATAATTTATTCAAGACAAACATATGCAATGCACTGATGATGATTATTAAAACAGATAATGTCTATCATGAGTCAAATGTATAATCAAACAGAAAAGGAACTTGCAAATAAAAGTAGATCTAATGATCCAAAAGTTCGTCCATCTAGACGTCAATCAGTCTTGTCATGACTAGGTATAGGAGCGGTGATCACCACAGGAGTTTTCAGGAGGGTTGAATTTGATTTCTCCGTCATTGATCAGATCTTGAATCTTATTCTTCAATGTCCAACAATTGTTTGTGTAATGTCCAGGACTGTTGGAATGGTACGCGCACCTCGCATTGGGTTTATAGCCAGGAGTGGAGGTGTTAGAATTCTTAGGAGCGTCCCTCAGAGTAATCAATCTGATCTTCAACAGATGTAGTAACTCTTGAGCCGACGACATATTGATCTTGGTGAATTGACTCTGAGGTACATCTGGCTTACATTGTTGTTGTGGTGCCGGTGTAGAGATCAGAAATGCCCCATCAGATTGGTTACGTTCATTACGGCCTTTGCGGTATCAGCCATATGAGGCTCCTCAAGTGAGTTGAAATCAATGATCTTGTCATAAATTAAGTTTTGAATCACATGCTTCAACGGTCTACAATCCTTTACATCATGATCAGGATTGTTCGAATAATAAGCACATCTCGCATTGTAATTGTACCCAGGAATAGGAGTGCCTTCAATTCTTCTTGCCCCTTGGCCAAGTTAAGGATTATCTCTTGGAACCGGTTGTTTTGAGCCTGAAGATTTTTGACTGATTGCTCGAGATCCATCTGTGCTGAATTAAACAGTGAGAGAGAATGGGAAGCCTATTGCGGAAACCTGGTATGCAATGTTTATGAATGTAGATGCAATGTTTTCAAGGATCTTTAGGTAATTTAGTTCGCGACATTTAGAAATTGGTCGGTCACAGCTTTGTCTGAAGAACTCTAACTTTTGTCTTTGAACGTCCTTCTTTGAGAATCAAGCTCACCATATCGATTGGGTCATAGCCTCTGATTCGAGATATCTCTGAATTTGAAGGTACATGGCTAGAGGAAAATAAATCCTCTTGCCCCTTGATAGATACTGAGTCTCTGAATTCGAAGGTATGTGGCCGGAGGAAGATAAATCCTCTTGCCCCTTGATAGGAATTTAATCCTTGATAATTAGCACCTGCAATTGTGCGCCCCAAATTCCTAAGATCCTTGAAAGGGTTAGTTAATATGCTATGTCATGATGTCATGATGTCATGATGTTATGAGAGTGCAATGCATCAGGCAAAATGTAAGATAGTAAGGACAAACAAGTCCTACAACAAAACCTGCAAGGAAATCAAAGGGTTAGCAGCACACACAAGCAAGACACACAAGTGTCCTTAGGTTTAAAAGCTTGCATGAAGTTTGACCAGGTAACTACCCTTCCCAAAGGTACTTCTATGGATAAGAGAGAATTTAGTAATAGGGTTCTACCGGTTACTCAGAATTGTCAGCCCCTCTAAAGCACCCTCGGACATGATGCATTCGCATCATGCAATGATACTTTAAGAAAGAACCTATCTGAGTTGTAGTATCGGGTAGCGACTAGGCCCTCAACATTTGTCAAGAGTAGCCCCCTACTACGTCCTAAAGGCCAAGATGGGTTAAAGGGTAACTAAAGGTCCTTAAGCTCCGGCGCACCCAAAGGTATATACATAGACCTCCCTCATTTGAGCAAGGTGTGTATATATCTATGGAGTCCTAACTTAAGTGTGAACTTCATATTGACTCATCTCCCACATATGTGAAAGAGGTCGCCATGATTATGCCACTCCTATCTTAAGTGTACTTGAATCCGGGTATAGGATTCGTCCTTCATTTAATTCCCAAGCAACCTTTAAGATAAAGCAATCAAAACAAACAATTGAAAACATTTAAGTGATCCTAAACTTTAAGGTAACCCCTCTTTTATTCGAAAGCGTCCCCAGCAGAGTCGCCAGTTCTGTAATACGGTGGGAGAACTGACTTTTTGAAATGTCGCGGTAAGCAAGAGTCGCCACTGACTTTTATTTTATCCAATTGGAAAGGAAAAAAGAACAGGAAAGACCTTTGAAAGATTTTGTGTTCGGGGGGTAGGTTATACAAAGGGAAGGTTTAAAGCACCCTTTGTATCCATGGTTATTCATGGGCTCTTAATTGCTTAGCTCACTTTAAAATGTTTGAAAATGTTTGCAGTGAATAGAAAGAGGTTTTCAATAAGGACTTTAGCTTGTAAATAAGCGTAACCTTTTTGAAATCGTTTTGAAAAGAGGTGTCAAAAGCATTTGAAAGTTTGGTTTGAATGTGAGCAAGCAGTTAAGAGCCACCTACCCTAAGTTTGTCTTTCTTGTTCTTTAAGTCTTTTGTTTGAAAAGGCTATCCATACCATAAGAGGGTAGGAAGTCCTTTCATTGGATGTAGAAGGGTCATCGAGAAAAGTATCGTTTGCCATAAGACTGTCCCTACCATAAAGAGGGCAGGTAGTCTAAGGGAAGGATATAATAGTCATTTAGGCAACATGTAAAGACTCCTTAGCATTCGAAGGGAAAATCATCATTTATCGAGGCAACATCGAGGGACGAGATCATATTTATCGTAGGCAACTCGAAGGGACTATGATCTTTATATCGAGGGACTATGATGATTTTATCGAAGGCAACAGGCTAAGGAGTCCTTACGCTCGAAGGGACTTGACTATTCTGATCGAAAGGCAGCAGTGAGAGGAGTTACCCTAAAGGTGGGTGTGTGCAGCAATCACGTGATTGCATTCGATTATATTTATCTTGTATAAATTATTCTAATTCAATTCAGGGGTTGCACTCCCAAATTACTAACCACGCAGTCAATATCATGCAGAAATTTAAAGTGCGGAAATAAAATCATACGCTATTACAAGGCTTCGGGATGAGGGGTTACACAACCAAAAAAACCGGGGATGCGGGAAGTAAAGAGCAGAACGTAAATCTAAGCTATTACAAAAAACTTTGCAGCCTATACATCGATTTCTAGAATTTAAATGAACAATCAAATGAAATGATAACTAAATAACGGAACTAAAAAACAAGCATGCGACATTCACTGGAATTTTGAGAGGGTTAGTAAAAGATTTTAGGTTTGTAATTAATTAGAACCTAATTATTTCTTAAATTAACAAAATTCCAAGTTAATTATCTTAAGTCTAAACAATTATTAAATTAAATTAAATCTAATCTAACCTAATTAAATCTTGAATTGAAAATTAGTCTTAATTATAAAAAAAAAAACTAATTGAATCCTAAAAGGTTTATTAAAATTGATCTTAAAAAAAGAAATTAAATAAAATTAAGCTAAAATTTATTATTATTAATTTTTTTGATTTTAAAAAAAACTACTTAATTAAAGTTATGAAAAATAATTGGTGACAAAAGACTAATCCTAATTTTTATTAGGTTAGTTGGTTAATTGGGAGTTGTTAATTGTTAGTCAATAGGTGGAAAACAAACAGCAAAACAAACAAACAAACAAACAGAAAAAAAAACACAAACAGAAAAAAAGGAAGAGAAGATGATACTGGGCGTGGATCCTGTGTGGCTGGACTATGGAGCTCCCTGGTGGACTGCATCTTATGGCGTCAGATCCTTATTAACGGAGATCCCGTGGAGGAGAATGAAGGTGCAGCGTAGGCTTTGCGTGGTTGTATGAGCTGGATTCGTCGGCAGGGTATGACATGTATTTTATTAAAAAATATAGTGTCTTGCCTGGGTTCGAACCCCTGCCTTCTCGAATGCCAAGGATGCTAGTTACCATGTGTGCTGCAAATTGTTAGTCATCTATACGATACCTGAAATATATTATAATCAAAATAACAAGCTTAATGGGCTAAGTCAAACAAAAGTCTGTTGTGGGCCCCAGCGTTGCCATACGCAGCCAATGAAAAGAGAGAGAAAAAATCCTGCAGAGTTGACTGGCCAATGGGATTTGGAGAGAGTGGTTAGAACTTTGACCAGCCAATAATAATGCATGAAAATGCCACTCGTTTTGTCTTCTTTGTCCGAGCTACTGTTCATCACCTTCAACATAGGTACCTGTGGATCTTCTTACGGATTTAGCTGCGGATTTACCTGCAGTTTTTCCATGGAAAATTCTAGATATTCAAACCTCCAAAAATATCACAAATAAATAGACAAGAAGAACCTTGTCCCCCTAATTCAGCCCCTGCGAGTTCAATAGCATGGTCCGTTTGTCCAGAAAATTCTTGTACATGGAGATTCGAAGGTAACATTTCCGGAGCCCTAACAATGGTGAACTAGGGTTCAGGGCTTAAAGCTCACATATAATGATTTGAACCTGTACTAAGTCATCTCAGGAACATGTTAGAAGCATCAGCATATGTTAAAGCGCAACGAAAATAAAAATTCAAAAGCTTCAAATATGGATGACGATGGTGATCATGGTATGATGCATTTCGGACGTGCTCATGAATTAGAAGTTACCTGGATCAACCTTATATTCTCTGCGAAGTCAAATGGAAGGAACGAGAGGCTCTGAATCTTACTGAAAACGAATTCCCCTCGTGCCCTAGTTTGATATATTTTTGAGACTTGGAACCTTAGTTTCTTTCACCTCCTTTTTTTTCTTTTGTCCCCTTTTTGGCTACTCTTGATGAGTACATATATGAGAACGTATTAGGGTTTTTGTTTTGGAAATAATCAATTGCTTGATTGAAGAAAAATTTGTGAGAATATTTGATTGGAAATATGATGCAATCTTTCTATTTAAGCTCCATTCTCTTTCCAATCCCTTTCTCCACGAATTTGGGATGGATTTTTGACTTGATTTGGTCAATGAGACATTCACATGATTTTATTTGGGTTGATTTGGATTTTATTTGATTTAAAAATGAATTTATATGAATAAATTCAAACATAAATAAAATAAAACCATAAAATATAATCCAAATGGTCTTTGGGCCAATTTTGATCTTACAATCACGTGTGTGATTTATAACCCATGGCCCATTACTTAAAAATGTGAATTTTGCCATTTAAGATTTCAAGCATTTCTTACAAACAGTCCAACTTGCACTAGTCATAACTCTCAATATTTATCATATGGATATGTTATAGGACTTTTTGGAAAGCCCAAGATGTCCTCTACGAGTCACTTTGGAATATATTTTGCATTTGGAGATTTTATCTTGGTGATAAGGCTCCTAACAAAAAACAGCTTTTGCGAGCTTCTAGAAGGACCTGTAATGTTTTGGCACATATCTCTTATGCGGAAGCATTTATTGACCTTGGGCCTCATATCAAAGTTGTATAGAATCAAATTTCCTTGAGAATGAGCTTGGGTTGAGGAATTTCTGAGAAAGTATGAGAGAGATATGGCTGGTCAAAGTTCACTTGACTTTTACCTAGAAACCCTAATTTAGCAACTTTGTACTTTTATGGATTTTGATCTTTTCTTGATGAATCATGATCAACCTTTGATCAAATGATGAATATAACATTAGAATGTTGATGTTGACCAAAAATCAGGAATTTTGACTGCAATTTGACCACAATTGACTTTTAGGTCAAACCAGTGGACTATTGATTATTTGAGCAGTTGACTGAGCAATCCTATGAATCAGAGCTTGAAACTTGGCATGAGGATCCTTTGGGACATGTGCGAAGCCATGAAGTCTATTTGAGGCATCGGAAGTTGATTTCTCCTTGAGAAGATCAAAACCCTAGCTGGAGGGCTGTTGCTTAGGAGAGTGTAGACTCAGTCAAGTCTTGAGCTTTTGACATTCAGATGAGCTTGAATATGAAAATGAGATGGGCAACTTTTGGGGTATGACACTGATCTAAGTCCCAGTGGATAGAATCATAACAAGGCTCTGCACATCTCCATAGAATGTGGGGGCACCACTCTGGCCCATGTGTTAGTTGACAATGGTTCATCTCTGAATGTGCTACCCAAGATGGTGTTGGACAAACTCAACCCCGAAGGAATCGTGCTGAAATCCAGCGATGTGATAGTAAAAGCTTTCGACGGTTCAATGAGTACAGTATATGGCGAAGTTGAGCTCCCAATCAGAGTAGGCTCTCAGACTTTCAACACTGTGTTCTATGTGATGGACATCCATCCCGCTTATTCTTGTCTGCTTGGGCGCCCTTGGATATATGGGGCAAATGTCGTGACTTCAAATCTGCATCAAAATCTGAAATACCCAACGAAAGGCAAGATCGTCACTGTGTATGGCGAGGAAGAATACGTGGTGAGCTTTATAGATGAGACCAAGTATGTTTAGTTTACTAGAGAAGCCTTTGAATCTCCCCGTCAGGCATTCGAGTTGGTCCCTCAAGTGGTTCCTAAGGCTAAGGCTTCCCACACTGTTCCTAAAGTTACTAGAATTCCTCCTACAATGGCTTCTCTGAAAGATGCTAGGGCTGTGGTTGAAGAAGGTGGTTGTACTATCTGGGGGCAACTCCCTGATGTCATACCCCAAATTTGTCCTACCCTTTAACTTCTAACTGGCTTAGGCTTTGCATTCATGTACATACATCACTTAGGTCATAATCCATATCCATGCATTCATATCATTGGTACTATTCAAAGGACTAGCAAGAAAAAGCTTTTCTGGCGGAGGGTTTCCTACCAAATGTGTGGATCTGAGGTGTAATCATGTGGCTCTATGTTCATTGAAGACTTCTTGGATTAGGGTTTGTGCAAGCATGTGATCTATCTGATCCTCTTAATCAGGGTTTCTTTGATCAAAGTCAACCAGTTGACTTTTTTGGTCAACATTTAATCAGAAGTGGCTTCTATGTGTGGAAAACTTCTCATACTGACTGTGTGGATGTGTTTGTTTGACTGGATGTGAGTGGAAGAGATTTAATCGGGAATTTCATCAATAGTCGGAAAAATCGGAGCAGTTGACTTTTGGGTCAAAATCGGGAGAATTATTCAAATATTGACTTTTGGTGGAAAATTAATCAAGAAAAGTCAAAGAATGGATAAAATCGGGAGTTCGGCAAAAAAGTTGAAAAATAGAAAAAGAACATTCCAACACTTAGAAAAATTTTTGATGTCTTAAATCTTGTTGAGCAGTCCACTTCAGCACTGGATTACACGTGTCAAATGGCATTTTCTGGAAAAATTTCCAACATCAAAGTTGTTCCTCTCATGGAGGGGAACAACTTTGTAGTTGGACACTTTTTCAATCGAAGCTTGTATGAGGAGTTAAAGTGTTGAGAAGTTGCTGGAAACTCATTCGAATCAAGTCACATTCCCGGTCACAAGTCAGGTCATGACCCGGCATTTTCACAAACACATGGCATGCCAAATCTCCAGCCATTTTTAGAGCTCTACAGAAGTGCCATGAATGCAAAATTGGTATCATTCTCTTCCTTGCCATCTCCTCTATCCATTGAAACAATAATTGAGTCAATTGAACAAGTATTGAGTGAGATGAAAGCTCTCAAAGTGGCACCCTCACACTGACCAGAATGCAACATCTGGCTGGGCAGAATTCCAAGTCACGCGCATGCATTTGATCAAACACATGGCGTGCTGACTTTGAAGCCAATTTTAGAGGTCCACAAATTTCCATTGAGACCCATATTGGTTTTAAACTCTTCCTTGCCATGCCCTTCTTCCAATGAGCTATGGATTATGTTAATCAGACATGCGTGGACCAAGATACGAAAACTCAAAGTCGTGCCTTAACCGAGTCACATGTTGGCCAAAGTACCAAGCCAAAATCCAGGGCACGCGTGCAGGGTCTTGCAGGAATGATATAGCACAATTCATGACCATTTTTCTCCCACTCCCAGCCATCAATTTAAGAACTTCCAAACACGAAGATTATTATATGCCGCCTCCTCTTTACTTTGACCATAGATTTGATTCAAATAGTGAGCCATAGATAGAGATGTATGGACACAAAGTGAGTGTCTTGGAAGGAATGGTAGCAGCATGAAGCGTGTGCACAATGTTGTACCATACCACCATCATTTCTATTAAGCCATGCAAAAACAAACACTGCAAAATAAAAGGGGAAAGAACTTGCATGTTAAAAGAAAAAGAATGATCCGCTGCTACAGTCTCCACGCAAACATTCTACGCACCACCACACTCCACACTATATAAGTCGAAAATCTTCACAAACAACAGACCTCACTCCCATTTTTCAGAATTCATTCTTCTCTCCTCTCCCTCATTTTCTCTCATTCATTCTCTCACCATCTCCTCCACCCTCTCCCTCATACTCCACCTCTAACCACCACTCACCACCCTAACCACCTTTGTAACTACCTACAACCACCCTAACAAACTTGAATAACAACTTCCGGCCACCACCAACTCCCTCTATCTTCACCTCTTTCATCCCTCTGCAACTTTCAACTACCGCCGCCGCACCTCCTCCGTTCAGTCATAATCAAGCTCTCATCTCAAAGATCTCTATTCACTAAAGCTCCGTTCAGCTTCATCACCAACACCATACGGAGGACTTTGGTTTTATTTCTCAAAATCAGAATACAAGGTCTTCATGTAATCTACACCAAGAACCGAGAGGTTCAAAGGAGAAGAACGCAGCGCGTGTAGAGTTTGTTTTGATCTCAGCTCAAGAATTGTCCAGGTATGCGTTCTAACTTCTCTCTCTGCATAACAGTAATGTGATAGGAGCATCGTAAAGCCTCTGATTATGGATAGCACCAGTGATTGTAGCAATTATATGTTGCATGAGTTGTACGTGATTCTGATTCTTGAACTCATTTTCGGTTTCCGCAAAACGGTGTCCATTTGAATGTATGAATGGTGCGTATGAATGCTATGCGTAGTGAGGATCACGTTGCCATGCTTAATACAGATTTTGACGAAGTCCTTGGATGTTAGGGTTTTAGGAATCACCACGGTTCAGAGGTTATGGGTAGAATCGAGAGAAACAAGGTCCAGATTTGGACTCTACGCAAAAAACCGAGTGGAACGACGTCGGTCTTTAAAAATTCTGGGGAGAATGACGTGCAGCGCCGCCGCGAGACCATCGGAGAGGGTGACCGGAGCGAGTCCGGCGCCGGTGCTCTGTTTTGAAAGTCATATTCCAGGCGGTGACGTGGCCTCCATGTACTGGCTCTTTTTCCATCTTTCTTGTTAGTTTTTTGTTTTATTATAATGATTAATTCATAAGGCGGCGCAGTGTGATTGGTTCAGCTTTGTTTTTTGTTGGCTAGTCACTTTAATCACCCATGACCAGTTGATATGAATTCACGTTACATTGCAATATATTTTCACGTGATACAATAGCATGCTGAGATTAATAATTGAAACATATAATTTGCATGTGCTGAATAATAGAAAATTGATTCAATAGAATATGGGCCACGCGTTTTCACCTTTGGGCCTAACGCGTTTTGCTTCACACACCCCCAGTATCAGGCCCAGTTTTCTGCTTGTAGCTATTTTAGTCCATACAGAAAATACTTCTGCACCCCCTCTGCTGGTAATAAAAACAAATAAAAATGATCTTCTTTCCTTTATTATTTTTTGCATGTTAATTGTTTTCCTCCTTAAATAAATAACAAAAATAGTTTTTTTGACCAATTAGAATTTTTAGGAATATTGTTTTCTTTTAATTGGAATTTTAATTGGTGATTTCTTTGACTTTTAATTGGTTGATAAACCATAAAAAATAAATAGTTTTCTTTGTTAATTCAAAATAGTTTCCCACATGAATCAAAAATGCAATTGCTTGTGAATATTTTCATAAATAGTTTAGATTTTGTTCCTTTTATTTTTGTGAATATTTTCCTATATTGTGAAATGCTTAAATAGATTTTTAGAATCAATAACATAGATGTAGAAATTAGGACTAGTTCCCTTTTTGCATTCTTTTTTCTTTTCAACTTTCAAAACATTAATAAAAGGAAGATGCGAATCACATTAAGCAAGTGATAGAGAAATGAGTGGGATTCATTCCCTAATCTATCTCTCAATCACTTAGTGGCATAGAAACGAGTGGGATTCATTCTCTAATCTGTTTCTCAGTCACTACTTAATGGGAGAGAAACGAGTGGGATTCATTCCCTAATCTGTTTCTCAAACGTTAATTAATGGGAGAGAAATGAGTGAGATTCATTCTCTAATCTATTTCTCAAACATTACATAATGGGATGGAAGTGAGTGGGATTCATTCCCTAATCTGCTTCTCGATCATTATACATTTTATGTGATTCGAATCGTGAAGTAAATTCCCTTAAAAAATACACAACCAAAAACACTTTAAAACATCTAACAATGGTTCAGACTAAAACAAAGTAGAGAAAGTGGTGAGTGGCCCGGTATTGGGAACTGTTCATCACTCATCTACCCTTAAAAGATACAAACCAATTCTCTCTCCCCCTTCCCTCTTTTCTTAAGGGCATTGTTATCTCCGCTCCATTGCATCCTAGGCTGTCCCCTTATGCAAGAGCGCGAGCGTTAACGCCGCCCAACTAAAAAACACAAAAACAAACAGAAAAACGTGAGCCGAGCTACGGTAACTCTGATTCCTGAAAAGGATACGTAGGCAGCGGGGTAGGGCCCGTGCGAGTACAATTCTTTATTTTCCCTACATTTTGCATTCATTCGCATTTAGACATAGACATAGTTATACACCCTTTAGATAGAAACAAACATAGGTGGATACCATCGAGTACGATGGGCGTGAGGGGTGCTAGCACCTTCCCCTTGCGTAACCGACTCCCGTACCCTATCTCTGGTCGAAAGACCTCGTTCTTATTCATCTTAGGTTTTCTGATATTCCTTTCCCTTATGGGATAAATATATTGGTGGCGACTCTGTTCATTTTCGCGAGCGTGCGACAGTTGGCGACTCTGCTGGGGAAGTTGCTAGACCTGTTGCTGGTCCATCTTTAGTGAGTCGATCCTAGCCTGCGTTTGTTTGTTTATTTACTGGGTGTTTATTTGTTTTTATGTCTATACCTTGTATATATGTTTGCATGTTTACTTTTCTGCTTGCATATCATGTTTATTTCTGTTTGCACATCATGCATATGGATTATATTCTGTGTTCCTTGGGGTCTTCTGTTCTGTTTTGCAGGTTGGGTGGGATGTTTTATGAGGTAAAAGGCCCAATACCCAGGCCAGAGTTGACACATAGGATACCTAGGATAGAGTGGATAGTCATGACGCCAACAGAATGTCAGGTTCTGTTGATTGCGATCATGAGACCCACGACCCGTCGAGGTTCAAATGAGATACCGTTGTTGGCATGTATTTGCGACAATGATGGTGTTTCAGGAGAACTGATAACGCTGGAAGCCATTGACCTACCTTGACCTAGATTCACCTGTGAGTGGGGTGGGATATACATGACAGGTACCGTTGGTGACTATTTTGTCCTGTTGGTGACTATTGGTTTTCCTGGTATTCCAAAAAGGCGTCGAACCTTTGATCCTGTGACATTTGGCCTGTACAGAGGTTTCACATCGGTTATTCAGAGGATTGTGCTATGGCTATTCAGATTATGTGGACCCTTGATCCTATACTTTTGCATTGCATAACATCATTGCTTTATCCACTTCATTTGTGGGGGATCCTAAAGTCTATTTCCAAAAAAAAGGGGAAAAAGGAAAGAAAAAAAGAAAAAGAGAAATAGAAAAGCAAAAAAAAAAGAAAAAAGAAAAGATATTCCATACAAAAAAAAAAGGGGGCTTTGATTCCAAAAGAGAACTAAAAAGCGTGCGAAAGGACTTTAGGATCTCTCATAAACGAAACATGCATTCACACTATCATGCATTTCATGGTTCTCTCAGATACTTATGGGACCCTTTCTCTTCAGATTTCAAGATCAATAACGGATTTGACTTCTCACCGCCACAAAGATCAACTATGGAACAACTCCGTGAGGAAATGGATGAGATGAGGGAACAAATGGGTCATCTTATGTTGGAGATGCAAGACTTGATCCATAATCAGGGTGCACTAAAAGAGGAAAACAATCAGTTGAAGACTCAATTGAGCTTGGTCATGGAAGTTCTGAAGACAGTATTAAGGAAGGAAGGTGATGTTGTTCCTGCTGCTGCAACAGAAGTTGTTGATTCCTTCTTCCCAATAGGATTCCTTCCCACTCATGGAATGCCTCAGGGAGCTCTCCCTCAACCCCATGTGCCATTACCTCCATGCCAATCTGTTCTTCAAGGAGGCCAAATGTGTGGGAAAAAGCCTAAGAAACCTCAGAGAATTCTCAATCCTATCCCGATGCCTTACGCTCAGTTACTTCCCCGTTTACTGGAGCTTCGGTTGGTTGAGCTACGAGAATTGGATACGCCTGAAAAGCTTCCCCCCACCTTTGATGCCAATGCTCGATGTGAGTTCCATTCTGGGGCACCTGGTCATGATATTGAGAATTGTAGGGCGCTGAAGCACCAAATTCAAGATCTCATTGATTCAAAAGTGATTTTGTTCACCCCCGAGGGTATGTTTGTTCAAGGAAATGGGGTTCCAACTGCGGTGGAAGAAAAGGTTGATTCGTACTTCTATGTCAGATCCACTTCAAATCAGAAGCATAATGCACCATCTTGGGTTCCAGGTTTCCCACCTCATCAATCTCCATTTGTTTCACAGCCAGATCAAAAGAGGAAGACACCTGAACAGAATGGGTATTGGAATCATTGCCATCAGCAGGGTCCACAAATGCCAAGGAGACCACCAAGAAGGATTGACCCAATTCCTATGACCTATAGTCAGCTGCTTTCTCATTTGCTCAAGGATTCTTTGGTCCAACTAAAGGAGTTTAAGCCCCCTCCAACATCGATTCCTCAAGGATATGACTTAAATGCAAGGTGTGAGTACCATTCTGGGACATCTGGACATTCAACTGAGAATTGTAATATTTTGAAACACAAAGTCCAAGATCTCGTTGACTCCAAAGTAATATCATTCACTCCAAATGGCCTGCGCATAAAACGAAGAGTTCATGCCTAAGTGAATGCCCGTATTCCAGAAAGTATCAAAAAAAAAAAAGAAAAAAAAAAAGAAGAATAAGCCCAGAAGGAGTCAAGTCTCCTCAACTATGGCAATCATCATTTCCTTTCTGTGTTCTCATTTCAAGTATTTCCTGTTTTGTAGAAGGCTACTTCCTTGTCTGAACTCGTTGGTATGGTAATAACGGAAGCACCACAAATTCTCGAACAACTTTGTCAGAATCTTCTTTCCAAGAGGTAATCAAGAATTTCCTGTAGAAGCGCCTCTCATTCTCAAGGTTCTTGTGCTCAGTTGTATCTGTGGAGGTTGGTGTTTCAGTTGGTGTTTGAGTTCTCTTTGCAACAAATACCTTCTCTAAGTTTGGTGACTAGGCAAGGTTCCTCCATGTTTGATGGCAAATACTTCTTCAATGAATATGCTTGGGGCTCCCGCACGAGGGATAAGCAAGACGCACTCTTATCTTGAGCATTGCATCATCTGCATTGCTCGAATCCCTAAAGCATTACAAATTCTTGGGTGACTTGGTCAGAATCTTCTTCTGTGTGGTAATCAAGAATGTTCTACACAACACTTCTCATTCTCAAGGTTCTCGTGCTCAGTTGTATCCCTGAGGGTTGGTGTTCCAGTTGGTGTTTTGATCTTTCTTCACAACAGATAGCTTTTCTAAGTTGGATGGCAATGCAAGGTTCCTCCATGTTTGATGGTGAATACTTCTCCAACATCTATGCTTGAGGCTCCCGCACGAGGGATAAGCAAGACGTACTCTTATCTTGAGCTTTGCATCACTCGCATTGCTCGAATCCCTAAAGCAAGGCAAAAGTTTACAACTCATGGGTGACTTTGTTGGAGTTCTCTTTTGAAGTAATCTGAAGTGTTTGGAAGGAACTGCAGAAAGTATTCAAGCTCAATAAGTCCAGACGGAGTCAAGTCTCCTCAACAACGACACCCATTTAGTTTCTTACTGCATTCTCATTGTAATTTTTCATTTGTTTGTTTAAGCATTTATAGCATGTAAAAACTTGTTAATTTCTGAATGAAAATAAATACATTGTTTATGTTTGTTTTGAAGAAATCCATTCGTTTTCACTCATAAATGTTTTTGGCATTACGATACCAACTTTACTAATCACTTGCTTAGGCAAAAGCGGAGGGAGAATGATGAAAAATAAAAATGCAAAAATCTCCAATTGTGTACTTTTGAATAAAACCCTACTGAGGATGTACAGGCATTGTTTCAAATCCCCAAACACCGGAGATATAAGGGAGATAGACCCTCGATAACCCCTTTGAGCCTTGAAGTAGGAATTTCTTTTCTAATCATAAAAAACCCTTATTTTAACCTTGGGGCAGGGTAGTGTTCATTTAACTTGATCGAGTGTTCAGAACTCACCAAAAGGGCATGCATCCAAGGATACAACAATGGTTATCCTTCAAAAGGTTGAGGAATGTCAAAATTGCAATGATTATC
This sequence comes from Vicia villosa, assembly GCF_029867415.1. Lineage (NCBI taxonomy): Eukaryota > Viridiplantae > Streptophyta > Magnoliopsida > Fabales > Fabaceae > Vicia > Vicia villosa. The sequence continues at coordinate 47,865,296 of NC_081184.1, forward strand.
CTTATTCCATCAAGAGATCAAGAGATGACGATACCACAATGGTAGTCCTTCATCGATCAAAGGATGAGGCAGTCACAATCTTTCAAGCAAATCAAAAGCAACACGACATCACACGACTTGTTCAAAAAAAAGGGAGAATTAAAAAAAAAAAAGAGCCCGCTAAGTCAACAACATGAAAATGAGTGACTTAGGCAAAAGTTAGGGCATCCCGCTGGACTCCAAAATAAAATTCAAAAGAATTTGTCCAGGCAAAAGTTAGGGAAACAAAAAAGGAAAAGCAAAGCAGAAGCGAAATAAAAATCCTTCTCAAAAGAACAAAGTTGTGTGACCAGACACCAAAGAATAAAAGTGCGTGACTGCCATGTCCAAAAACAACCTCATTGATTCCTCAACCGTTTCAAAATTCCTCATGAGGGATGAACACTCATGTTGAGTTAACTGAACATAGGATTGGAGAACATCACGAAGGGGGTGGGTACAAATAATTTTGAGCCTAAAAATCCTTTGTTTTCTAAAAACCGTGAACCCAGCCAAGTTATAACCCTTAAAAGTCCTAATTGAAGTAGGGTTTATTTTGAAAGCGCACCCCGAAGAGATAGCGTTTAACTGACTCCCAATGAAGCGAGACACATATCCATGTTGGTATCGTACGTTTGCTTTATCTTCCATATGCAAAAATCGAGGTTGTGTCAACTAGTGATTCAGTCACAAGAGGTCGCAACCTCATTTCATAAAAAGTTTTACAACTTCAAGACTAACATAGGCTTTGCATTGGAGTTATCATTCTTAGAATTAACATTCTTTTGCATACAGAATATGTGCTTAACATCAAAGGAGTTACCATGATGAGAATCAATTAGCAACTTGATCATATCAAAATACAAGAGACTTGAGAACTCCGAGGAGTAAAAGCTAATCTTCTCAAATGTTGACCATCAAGGGGCAGGTTCTCTAAAAAACTCCGCTGGGCATAAACAGTTAATGCTTCCTTTGATTACCATGAGGGGAAGAGTTTGAAGACTCTGTTGAGCGTGGTAAAGTTTGTTTCCATGATTGTTTGACTTCAAAACAAAGAAAGCCTGGGGATTCTAGACAGATGTACCTAATCAGGGGCAATTAAGTCGAGGTTTGACCTCTCAAATTCAGCATATTTGGGGCAATCATGTCGATAAATCTCTTCAAGCTTTGATCAATCTAGGGAAATCATGTCAAGGAATATCTCTCAAGTTCAACCAATCTGGGGCAGTTACGTCGAGATTTGACAAATCTCTCCAAGGATCCTTTGGGGCAAATTCCTCCATAAGTCACGAAGCTTGGGGCACAATTCTGAGTTTTTGTCGCTCCATGACCATAGGAGTTTATTTCTCCTAGAATCTTGGTCTCTCCCCAAGCATGGAGTTTATTTCTCCCAAGAGTTTGTTCCATTCCTCAAGCATAGGAGTTTATTTCTCCTAGGAGTTGTCCTACTTCCCTAATCAAGGCTCCTTATCTGGATTTCTCATCCCCAATATGGTGAATAAAGGGAATCTCCTTAAGCTGAAAATCCTCCAAGCAGTGGCACATGGTGAGAAGTCAGAAATCATTCTCCAAGTCAAAGAAAAGTGCATCTTACAAATCAAAGTCCAATGTCTATTGGCACCTCCACATGATTCTTAACACTAAGGGGATTCTCCCTGGTGTTTATCACTCATCAATGCCTTTATTTGGCACTCTGCATATAGTATTCATTGCATATAACATTGCATCCTCAAAAGCGTAGCATATCCGTCAAAACGGATCATTACGCCATAGAAAAATTCAAACATGCATACAAAGCATAAGCCAGGTAATACAAATCCGCACCCAGTCAAGACAATAATACATCCCCACACAAAAGGTTGTCCTTACAAATTCTGATTGATATCTGCTACTACATTTCAAATCTCTTCCAACCACGGTGCCGAGGCGAGGTATCTTCAATCTCTGATGAGTGTCTGACACAATTTCTTCTTTTGTCCTGGTGTCGAGTCGATGTTGAGTCATAGATCGTAATAGATCTTATTCTTTCAGTCCTGAAGATCATGCTTAGGTCTTCTCCTGATGTTGAGTCGATGTTGAGTCATAGATCGTAAGAGATCTTATTCTTTCGGTCCTGAAGATCGTTCTTAGGTCTTCTCCTGATGTTGAGTCGATGTTGAGTCATAGATCGTAATAGATCTTATTCTTTCAGTCCTGAAGATCATGCTTAGGTCTTCTCCTGATGTTGAGTCGATGTTGAGTCATAGATCGTAAGAGATCTTATTCTTTCGGTCCTGAAGATCGTGCTTAGGTCTTCTCCTGATGTTGAGTCGATGTTGAGTCATAGATCGTAAGAGATCTTATTCTTTCGGTCCTGAAGATCGTGCTTAGGTCTTCTCCTGGTGTTGAGTCGATGTTGAGTCATAGATCGTAAGAGATCTTATTCTTCCAGTCCTGAAGATCATGCTTAGGTCCTCTCCCGGTGTCGAGTCGGTGTTGAGTCATAGATCGTAAGAGATCTTATTCTTTCAGTCCTGAAGATCATGCTTAGGTCTTCTCCTGGTGTCGAGTCGGTGTTGAGTCATAGATCGTAAGAGATCTTATTCTTTCAGTCATGAAGATCATGCTTAGGTCTTCTCCTGGTGTCGAGTCGGTGTTGAGTCATAGATCGTAAGAGATCTTATTCTTTCAATCCTGAAGATCATGCTTAGGTCTTTTCCTGGTGTCGAGTCGGTGTTGAGTCTTAGATCGTAAGAGATCTTATTCTTTCAGTCCTGAAGATCATGCTTAGGTCCTCTCCCGGTGTCGAGTCGGTGTTGAGTCATAGATCGTAAGAGATCTTATTCTTTCAGTCCTGAAGATCATGCTTAGGTCTTCTCCTGGTGTCGAGTCGGTGTTGAGTCATAGATCGTAAGAGATCTTATTCTTTCAGTCCTGAAGATCATGCTTAGGTCTTCTCCTGGTGTCGAGTCGGTGTTGAGTCTTAGATCGTAAGAGATCTTATTCTTTCAATCCTGAAGATCATGCTTAGGTCTTCTCCTGGTGTAGAGTCGGTGTTGAGTCATAGATCGTAAGAGATCTTATTCTTTCAGTCCTGAAGATCATGCTTAGGTCTTCTCCTGGTGTCGAGTCGGTGTTGAGTCTTAGATCGTAAGAGATCTTATTCTTTCAGTCCTGAAGATCATGCTTAGGTCTTCTCCTGGTGTCGAGTCGGTGTTGAGTCTTAGATCGTAAGAGATCTTATTCTTTCAATCCTGAAGATCATGCTTAGGTCTTCTCCTGGTGTCGAGTCGGTGTTGAGTCATAGATCGTAAGAGATCTTATTCTTGCAGTCCTGAAGATCATGCTTAGGTCTTCTCCCGGTGTCGAGTCGATGTTGAGTCATAGATCGTATGAGATCTTATTCTTGCAGTCCTGAAGATCATGCTTAGGTCTTCTCCTGGTGTCGAGTCGATGTTGAGTCATAGATCGTAAGAGATCTTATTCTTTCAGTCCTGAAGATCATGCTTAGGTCTTCTCCCGGTGTCGAGTCGATGTTGAGTCATAGATCGTATGAGATCTTTTTTCCTTTCGGTCATTGTTTCATACAACCATTCTCTTTGAAAACCCCGTGTCGGTACCGCTACCACGTTATAAGCTATCTCCATTCAAACCCATTACCCACCATAAATTCTTCCACCAGAAAAAACAAAATTCTCTTTCCCCAGCAGATATCAAAACAAAAAAAATAAAATAAAAATAAGGATAACACGTACACCATCTTTTCAGGACAAATTTCAGGTCTTGATATTTAATCTTCTTCTACCTCGAATGTTCGAAAGACTAGCGTCAATCTCACCTTCGAGTATAAGACGATTAAATAGGGGCAGCTGTCATACCCCAAATTTGTCCTACCCTTTAACTTCTAACTGGCTTAGGCTTTGCATTCATGTACATACATCACTTAGGTCATAATCCATATCCATGCATTCATATCATTGGTACTATTCAAAGGACTAGCAAGAAAAAGCTTTTCTGGCGGAGGGTTTCCTACCAAATGTGTGGATCTGAGGTGTAATCATGTGGCTCTATGTTCATTGAAGACTTCTTGGATTAGGGTTTGTGCAAGCATGTGATCTATCTGATCCTCTTAATCAGGGTTTCTTTGATCAAAGTCAACCAGTTGACTTTTTTGGTCAACATTTAATCAGAAGTGGCTTCTATGTGTGGAAAACTTCTCATACTGACTGTGTGGATGTGTTTGTTTGACTGGATGTGAGTGGAAGAGATTTAATCGGGAATTTCATCAATAGTCGGAAAAATCGGAGCAGTTGACTTTTGGGTCAAAATCGGGAGAATTATTCAAATATTGACTTTTGGTGGAAAATTAATCAAGAAAAGTCAAAGAATGGATAAAATCGGGAGTTCGGCAAAAAAGTTGAAAAATAGAAAAAGAACATTCCAACACTTAGAAAAATTTTTGATGTCTTAAATCTTGTTGAGCAGTCCACTTCAGCACTGGATTACACGTGTCAAATGGCATTTTCTGGAAAAATTTCCAACATCAAAGTTGTTCCTCTCATGGAGGGGAACAACTTTGTAGTTGGACACTTTTTCAATCGAAGCTTGTATGAGGAGTTAAAGTGTTGAGAAGTTGCTGGAAACTCATTCGAATCAAGTCACATTCCCGGTCACAAGTCAGGTCATGACCCGGCATTTTCACAAACACATGGCATGCCAAATCTCCAGCCATTTTTAGAGCTCTACAGAAGTGCCATGAATGCAAAATTGGTATCATTCTCTTCCTTGCCATCTCCTCTATCCATTGAAACAATAATTGAGTCAATTGAACAAGTATTGAGTGAGATGAAAGCTCTCAAAGTGGCACCCTCACACTGACCAGAATGCAACATCTGGCTGGGCAGAATTCCAAGTCACGCGCATGCATTTGATCAAACACATGGCGTGCTGACTTTGAAGCCAATTTTAGAGGTCCACAAATTTCCATTGAGACCCATATTGGTTTTAAACTCTTCCTTGCCATGCCCTTCTTCCAATGAGCTATGGATTATGTTAATCAGACATGCGTGGACCAAGATACGAAAACTCAAAGTCGTGCCTTAACCGAGTCACATGTTGGCCAAAGTACCAAGCCAAAATCCAGGGCACGCGTGCAGGGTCTTGCAGGAATGATATAGCACAATTCATGACCATTTTTCTCCCACTCCCAGCCATCAATTTAAGAACTTCCAAACACGAAGATTATTATATGCCGCCTCCTCTTTACTTTGACCATAGATTTGATTCAAATAGTGAGCCATAGATAGAGATGTATGGACACAAAGTGAGTGTCTTGGAAGGAATGGTAGCAGCATGAAGCGTGTGCACAATGTTGTACCATACCACCATCATTTCTATTAAGCCATGCAAAAACAAACACTGCAAAATAAAAGGGGAAAGAACTTGCATGTTAAAAGAAAAAGAATGATCCGCTGCTACAGTCTCCACGCAAACATTCTATGCACCACCACACTCCACACTATATAAGTCGAAAATCTTCACAAACAACAGACCTCACTCCCATTTTTCAGAATTCATTCTTCTCTCCTCTCCCTCATTTTCTCTCATTCATTCTCTCACCATCTCCTCCACCCTCTCCCTCATACTCCACCTCTAACCACCACTCACCACCCTAACCACCTTTGTAACTACCTACAACCACCCTAACAAACTTGAATAACAACTTCCGGCCACCACCAACTCCCTCTATCTTCACCTCTTTCATCCCTCTGCAACTTTCAACTACCGCCGCCGCACCTCCTCCGTTCAGTCATAATCAAGCTCACATCTCAAAGATCTCTATTCACCAAAGCTCCGTTCAGCTTCATCACCAACACCATACGGAGGACTTTGGTTTTATTTCTCAAAATCAGAATACAAGGTCTTCATGTAATCTACACCAAGAACCGAGAGGTTCAAAGGAGAAGAACGCAGCGCGTGTACAGTTTGTTTTGATCTCAGCTCAAGAATTGTCCAGGTATGCGTTCTAACTTCTCTCTTTGCATAACAGTAATGTGATAGGAGCATCGTAAAGCCTCTGATTATGGATAGCACCAGTGATTGTAGCAATTATATGTTGCATGAGTTGTACGTGATTCTGATTCTTGAACTCATTTTCGGTTTCCGCAAAACGGTGTCCATTTGAATGTATGAATGGTGCGTATGAATGCTATGCGTAGTGAGGATCACGTTGCCATGCTTAATACAGATTTTGACGAAGTCCTTGGATGTTAGGGTTTTAGAAATCACCACGGTTCAGAGGTTATGGGTAGAATCGAGAGAAACAAGGTCCAGATTTGGACTCTACGCAAAAAACCGAGTGGAACGACGTCGGTCTTTTAAAATTCTGGGGAGAATGACGTGCAGCGCCGCCGCGAGACCATCGGAGAGGGTGACCGGAGCGAGTCCGGCGCCGGCGCTCTGTTTTGAAAGTCATATTCCAGGCGGTGACGTGGCCTCCATGTACTGGCTCTTTTTCCATCTTTCTTGTTAGTTTTTTGTTTTATTATATTGATTAATTGATGAGGCGGCGCAGTGTGATTGGTTCAGCTTTGTTTTTTGTTGGCTAGTCACTTTAATCACCCATGACCAGTTGATATGAATTCACGTTACATTGCAATATATTTTCACGTGATACAATAGCATGCTGAGATTAATAATTGAAACATATAATTTGCATGTGCTGAATAATAGAAAATTGATTCAATAGAATATGGGCCACGCGTTTTCACCTTTGGGCCTAACGCGTTTTGCTTCACACACCCCCAGTATCAGGCCCAGTTTTCTGCTTGTAGCTATTTTAGTCCATACAGAAAATACTTCTGCACCCCCTCTGCTGGTAATAAAAACAAATAAAAATGATCTTCTTTCCTTTATTATTTTTTGCATGTTAATTGTTTTCCTCCTTAAATAAATAACAAAAATAGTTTTTTTGACCAATTAGAATTTTTAGGAATATTGTTTTCTTTTAATTGGAATTTTAATTGGTGATTTCTTTGACTTTTAATTGGTTGATAAACCATAAAAAATAAATAGTTTTCTTTGTTAATTCAAAATAGTTTCCCACATGAATCAAAAATGCAATTGCTTGTGAATATTTTCATAAATAGTTTAGATTTTGTTCCTTTTATTTTTGTGAATATTTTCCTATATTGTGAAATGCTTAAATAGATTTTTAGAATCAATAACATAGATGTAGAAATTAGGACTAGTTCCCTTTTTGCATTCTTTTTTCTTTTCAACTTTCAAAACATTAATAAAAGGAAGATGCGAATCACATTAAGCAAGTGATAGAGAAATGAGTGGGATTCATTCCCTAATCTATCTCTCAATCACTTAGTGGCATAGAAACGAGTGGGATTCATTCTCTAATCTGTTTCTCAGTCACTACTTAATGGGAGAGAAACGAGTGGGATTCATTCCCTAATCTGTTTCTCAAACGTTAATTAATGGGAGAGAAATGAGTGAGATTCATTCTCTAATCTGTTTCTCAAACATTACATAATGGGATGGAAGTGAGTGAGATTCATTCCCTAATCTGCTTCTCGATCATTATACATTTTATGTGATTCGAATCGTGAAGTAAATTCCCTTAAAAATACACAACCAAAAACACTTTAAAACATCTAACAATGGTTCAGACTAAAACAAAGTAGAGAAAGTGGTGAGTGGCCCGGTATTGGGAACTGTTCATCACTCATCTACCCTTAAAAGATACAAACCAATTCTCTCTCCCCCTTCCCTCTTTTCTTAAGGGCATTGTTATCTCCGCTCCATTGCATCCTAGGCTGTCCCCTTATGCAAGAGCGCGAGCGTTAACGCCGCCCAACTAAAAAACACAAAAACAAACAGAAAAACGTGAGCCGAGCTACGGTAACTCTGATTCCTGAAAAGGATACGTAGGCAGCGGGGTAGGGCCCGTGCGAGTACAATTCACTATTTTCCCTACATTTTGCATTCATTCGCATTTAGACATAGACATAGTTATACACCCTTTAGATAGAAACAAACATAGGTGGATACCATCGAGTACGATGGGCGTGAGGGGTGCTAGCACCTTCCCCTTGCGTAACCGACTCCCGTACCCTATCTCTGGTCGAAAGACCTCGTTCTTATTCATCTTAGGTTTTCTGATATTCCTTTCCCTTATGGGATAAATATATTGGTGGCGACTCTGTTCATTTTCGCGAGCGTGCGACACCTGATATTCCTCACAAATCCAACAAATGGGGTTTAGGCTGCACTATTAAATATCATAATAGAGAACGACACTCTCGTCCAGAAGGTTTGAAATATCGTTTGAACATGACTGCAACCTGGACAAGTGGATCTTTCCTACACCTGACAAAGGGCTAGACAACTGGAAGACTGAAGACATTGTCTCTATCTCCTATAGTCTGGAGTAATTATCGTTGCTAGTTTTTATTTTGCTTTCCTTTATATTTTCCCAGTTTTATTTTCTGTATTTCAATAAACAATAAACTTTAAAGTCGTGTGTCTTGCCCGGGGCACAACGGTCCGTTTGTTAGGGCTTGTCATTTCATAAGCATATTTTCATTCAATAAAGCATTGGACGTTTCGTATTTTAAATTTTCTCTTACTTCTCTTTATTTTTCAAAATAGCTATGTGTCCTTACACACACCGACATAATACACTGCAGATCCATATCCACTCAGGATCCCATTGATAACGACTCTGCTATTGCCAACTATGACTTTAAAAATTCGATCTACCAAGCTGAGGACGAAGATGAAGTAGATTGTGAAGTGCCTAGAGAACTTGCTAGATTGCTAGAGCAAGAAGAAAATACTATTCAACCGCATGAAGAGCCAATTGAGGTTGTGAATATAGGTACCGACGAAGAAAAGAAAGAAATCAAGATAGGGACTGAGCTAGAAGAGGGTGTCAAACAGAGATTGATCCAGATGCTACGAGACTATGTTGAGATATTTGCTTGGTCTTACGAAGACATGCCTGGGCTCGATACAGATATTGTGGTTCACCGTCTACCTATCAAAGAAAATAGTCCTCTGGTTAAGCAGAAGTTACGAAGAAGCAGGCCTGACATGGCTCAGAAGATCAAAAAGAGGTTGAGAAACAGTTCAATGCCAGTTTCCTGAAGGTTGTGAGCTATCCACCATGGATTACTAATATAGTCCCGGTACCTAAGAAAGACGGAAAGGTCGGAATGTGTGTAGACTACAAAGATTTGAATCGAGCAAGCCCAAAGATGATTTTCCTCTACCACATATTGATATCCTAGTTGATAGTACTGCATAGTGCAAAGTGTTTTCCTTCATGGATGGTTTCTAAGGATATAACCAGATTAAGATGACACCCGAAGATATGGAAAAGACAACCTTCACTACTCCTTGGGGCACCTTTTGTTACAAAGTCATGCCGTTTGGGTTGAAGAATGCAGGGGCAACGTATCAGCGTGCAATGGTAGCTTTGTTCCATGATATGATTCACAAAGAAATAGAGGTCTATGTTGACGATATGATTGCGAAGTCCAACACTAAAGAAGAACATCTGGTCCACCTGCAGAAATTGTTTGATAGGTTGAAGAAATACAAGTTGAGACTGAATCCAAACAAGTGTACTTTTAGGGTGAGGTCTGGTAAGCTACTAGGGTTAGTTGTTAGCAGTAAAGGTATTAAAGTCGACCCTGCAAAATTAAAAGCCATACAAGAGATGCCTGCTCCACAGAATGAGAAAGAAGTTAGAGGGTTCTTGGGACGTTTGAATTACATTGCCAGGTTTATTTCCCATCTGACCGCAACTTGTGAGCCAATCTTTAAGTTACTGAGGAAATATCAAGCAGTGAAATGGAATGACCAATGTCAAGAAGCTTTTGACAAAATCAAGAAGTACCTTCAGGAACCTCCGATTATGATACCACCCGTTGAAGGAATACCTCTAATTATGTACTTAACAGTGTTGGAGAGTTCAATGGGGTGCGTACTGGGGCAACATGATGAGTCTAGTCGAAAAGAGCATGCGATATACTACCTTAGCAAAAAGTTTACCGACTGTGAAACAAGATACTCACTGCTCGAGAAAACTTAATGCGCTTTGGCATGGGCTGCTCGCCGACTGAGACAGTATATGTTTAACCATACCACTTTATTGATCTCCAAAATGGATCCCATCAAGTATGTGTTTGAGAAACCCGCTCTTTCCGGACGAATAGCAAGATGGCAGATGATACTAACAAAATATGACATTCAATACACAACACAAAAAGCATTCAAAGAAAGTGTGGTGGCAGACCACTTAGCTCAACAAGCTGTAGATGACTATCAATCTATGAGTTTTGAATTTCCAAATAAGGTTGTTATGCTTGTTACATAATGTGAACAACCTGGTCCGGATGAAGGACCTGAACCAGGATCCCGATGGACCATGGTTTTTGACGGAGCTTCGAATGCACTCGGTAATGGTATTGGCGCTATGATTATCTCTCCACCAGGTGGACACACTCCATTTACAGCAAGATTATGTTTCGATTGTACTAACAATATGGCTGAGTATGAAGCATGTATCTTAGGTATTAGAGCTGCGATTGACTTAAGAATCAAGTTCTTGGAAGTATATGGGGATTCTGCCCTAGTGATTAGTCAGATCAAAGGAGAATGGGACCCGAAGCATCCTAATCTCATGCCTTACAAGGATTTAGTGTTATCTTTGATTCCCTACTTCAAAGAGATTACTTTTGAACACATTCCCCGAGAGGAGAATCAATACGCAGATGCATTAGCTACTATGTCATCCATGTTCAAGGTCAGATGGGACAATGAGGCTCCTATAGTTGTTATTGAAAGACATGATGAACCAGCATACTGTTGCGAAATAGCTACTGAAAGACATGATGAACCTTATTTGTTGGTATGGAATCCCCGAAAGGATTATCACGGACAATGGTACCAACCTGAACAACAAAATGATTACTGAACTTTGCATGCAGTTCAAGATCAAGCACCACAATTCTTCTCCTTATAGACCAAAGATAAATGGCGCGGTAGAAGCCGCCAACAAGAACATAAAGAAGATAGTACAGAAGATGACAGTGACTTACAAGGATTGGCATGAGATGTTACCATTTGCTCTTCATGGTTACCGCACTTTGGCACGTACTTCAACCGGGGCAACCCCTTTCTCATTGGTTTACGGCATGGAAGCAGTATTACCGGTTGAAGTTCAGATTCCATCTCTAAGAATCATGAAGGATGTAGAGTTAGATGAATATGAATGGATCCAGACTCGACTAGACCAGATAAATCTAATTGATGAGAAGAGGCTTGCGGCTGTTTGTCATGGGCAGTTGTATCAGAAGCGTATGATCAAGGCATTCAACAAAAGAGTCAAGCAACAAGCATACCAGACTGGTGATTTGGTAATAAAGCGAATCATTCTACCACAAGGTGATCCTAGGGGCAAGTGGACTCCCACATATGAGGGACCATTTGTAATCAAGAAGATATTCTCTAGAGAAGCTATGATACTCACCACCATGGATGGCGAAGTCCTTCCGCACCCTATGAACACAGACATAGTCAAAAAATACTGCGCATAAATAAGACCCGCTAGGTCGACGTACCTAGGCAAAAGTAAGGGCATCCCGGCGAACCAAAAGGGTTGGGGCAAAATTAGGGATATATATAAAAAAAGTACACCCGGTAAGCTGAAAACCTGAAAAGGCGACTTGGGCAAAAAAGGGTATCCTGGTAGGCTGAAAACCTAAAAAGGCGGCCTAGGCAAAAGTTAAGGATTAAAGCGTACGACTATGTCTCGTTCAGATCACTCATCATTCAGCTTTATTACCAAAATCAAGTTCAAAAGGCACCGACCAATTCATTCACCTTTCTCCAATAAGCAAGGGATGAGATGCTTGAAGACATAATGGCAATAGCAGAATTGAAACTCAATAGGATAATTTTCACATAGCTATCTTTCTTTCTATTTTTACTTTGTATCTTTTCAAAAACACACAAACAATGTTCTCCTATCATTTTTCCTATTCATGGCTCTTTCCTAATAAAGACCAATTTCTTCTCTATACTTTTGAGTGTTTCTTCTTTTTTTTCGAATGCGCAAGCGTCCAATGATAATCTTGAATGAACTTATGCATATGAACATGATTAACATTTATCTTCTCCATTTGCAAAATATTTGTATATTTGTAAAAGACAGGAAATGCAATTAGACAATGTCTCAGTATTCCAGAAGTTCTCCCTCAGAGTCAATAACCTGGAGTGATCCCCACAGAGTAATCATTAAAATTTCTCTTCCCAATAGAGATTCAATTCCCTAACAAAGTTTACATCTTCGACACTGCCAGTTCGCCGATACTTCTCTTTTCTCGAAACAGGGTTACTCATCTCCCTTATCCCCAGTCAGGATACATCAAGATCAATCATTCGAATTGCTTTCATCCCCAAACAGAAATCATAAATCCCCAGCTGTACATCTTCAAAACAAGATGAGGCATCAGGGTCCCGATCAAGATACTTCATATAACATTAATCATATTCAAACATCATATATACATATCCATATATTGCATATAGTGTCTCATGATAAACTCATACCCAACATACAGGTTTCTCATTTATTTTGAGAAACTCATCACATAATACATGCATCATGACATTGCATAAAGATTAACTTTAGTTTTTCAGGACACGGGTACAAGAAGATTAACAATATCTTTAACAATCAAAGATCTAAATTCATCAATACAAACGGTGGAGACGATCATTCCAAGATCTAAATTCATCAATACAATTGGTGGAGACGATCATTCCAAGATCTAAATTCATCAATACAAACGGTGGAGACGATCATTCCAAGATCTAAATCAGTGGCTATATAAGGTACTGAGACGATTGACATTCCGATGTCTAAATCAGTGGCTATACAAGGTGCTGAGACGATCGACATTACAAGATCTAAATCGGTTACTACACACGGTACTGAGACGATCGATGATCCAAGATCTAAATCTATCCTCACAACGGTAGAAACGATCACTTTCTTAATATCTAAATCAGTTACTATACACGTTACTGAGACGATCGACGACCCAAGATCTAAATCTATCCTTACAACGGTAGAGACGATCACTTTCTTAAGATCTAAACCAGTGGCTATACAAGGTGCTGAG